>NC_021161.2:19533465-19575468 GCF_000331145.2 Cicer arietinum | reverse complement strand
AAAAAGAAAAAGAAAACAAAATTAATGGGCTTGGCCCACTTGAAGGTAATAAAAGGGATTTAGAAAACCCTAAGAATACACAGAAAAACAACGGAAGAAGAACGGTTGGCAGAGAAGAAAAATAAGGGTTTGGTTCCGGTGGTGGTAACAGGTGTGTATCAAACTTGTTCCGTTCGATCTACAAAATTAGTATGTTATTCCTACCACTGAGTTTGTTACTTTAATATATAATTTGAGTAGTTTTATCTTCTCTGATAGTTACTTTGGCATACCCACTTTAGTGGAAGGTTGTTATAAGGTTGTTATAGGGTTGTTATTGTTGATTGATATTCCCTATTGTTATTAGAAAGACTCTTTGTGTACCTATTAATTATTATAGCGGAATTTTTACTAGACTAGGTCTCGTGGTTTTTATTCTCTCAATTTGAGGGAAGTTTTCCATGTTAAACATTGCGTTTGTCTCATATTTAATTTTCTGCCAATTATTTTTGCTTTGGAATTGTATTTTCTGTTTGGCCATTTATCTGCACAGGTGGGGAAAAATATTCCGCATTATTGAGATAATTATCGCTAATTATCTCTCTTTTTTTTTCCAACAAAGTGGTATCTAGAGCTCGGTTATTTGATTTGTGCATTGAAATGGAGGAGGAAAATAAAGGTCCCAATATGATTAAACTCAACTCTTCTAATTATACACTTTGGAAGACTCTCATGGAAGGCATGTTATACAGTAAAGATCTGTATAATCCTATTGAGGGTGACACTGCTAAACCCGCAGATAAATCTGACGTTGACTGGAAGAAGATGAATAGAAAGGCAGTGGCGTTGATCAGGCAGTGGTTGGATCTTAGTGTGTATCCACATGTTGAAACTGAAATAGATGCTAACAAGATATGGGAAAAATTAAAAGAGTTGTATGAACGAAAGAATGTGAAAAATAAAGCATTCTTGATTCGGAAGCTGGTAAATATGACATACAAAGATGTGGATTCAATGGCAGCACATATGAGTATTTTTCAGAATACAGTGAATCAGTTGACAACTGCAGAAATTAAATTAGATGATGAGTTGCAAGTGTTGTTATTGTTGAGTTCTTTGCCTGATAATTGGGAAGTCCTTGTTGCGACGTTGACCAATTCAGCTCCAAGTGGAAAGTTGAAAATATCAACAGTTAAAGAGAGCATTTTGAATGAAGAAGCTCGAAGAAAGGAACGTTGTAACACCCCGATTTTTAACAGTGCGAGTGTATTTTTTTTTTCAAAACAAATTCATAATAACAAAGAAATAAATAAGGAAATACTTTTGGATAAATATTTAAGTCGTAACACAACGACAAATAAGTCAACATAATTCACAAGCAACAGAGTAGTTTTTGAAATACGAATCCAAAGTATTTACACATCAAAAAGTGGTACATGGACCCCATCAATAATAAAATGTCAAGCTGACAATATTGATATAGGTACAGTCTTCCAAATTAAAATAAACACATCCCAAAAGAAAGACATCTAGTCCCTATACGTCAACCTAATTTGATCATTCTACAAAAAACTATACATCCTGAGTGATCTTCACACGCCCCACTAGATCCTCCTAACATAGCTCCAGTCAGGTGTGTCCAACTACATTCCCATCCACAGGGTACTAACCAGTAGGATGGTCCTGGTTCTCATCTGAGGGCAAAGCCCAGATTTCCACAATAGTTGTAAAGGGTCACCAACCGAAATTAACAATTAACACATAACATTTAAGTTTTTAAATGCACAAAATAACCTTTCAACTTAGCATGCACCTTAAAAGGGTTTCCATATGCCAAACATGCATAAGCAGGGTTGAAAAATGAAGTTTATAACAAAACAACACTGTTGTATTCGAATACAGCATATCTGTATTCGAATACAAGGCTGTTTCAGCATTTAACAGCAAAAACAACATGTCTGTATTCGAATACAACAGTCTGTATTCGACTACACAGTAAGTCAATAGCAAAACAACATGTTTGTATTCGAATACACATCAGACAGCAGCAGAAAAACAGCAAAATTCAGCTTTTAAAAGGGTTTTGAAATCAATCAACACTTACACAAAAATCTAACCAATCACACTTAGCAATTATAGTACAATCACCATGATGACTTGAGTTTCGAAAAGGTTTTGCAATCAATCACACTTACACACAATTTCAAAACATACACACTTAGCAATTATAGCAGAATCACTACGACAACTTGAGTTTCGAAATGGTTTTGCAATCAATCACACTTACACACAACTCCACAACATCCATACTTGGCAATTATAACACAATCACCATGACGACTTGAGTTCAAACACTCAATCATAATCTTGAATAAAACACGACTCGCGTGCCAAGCACCCTAATGCAATGTGTAATGCCAAAATGCATGGACTCGGAATTCTAATCAAAATGTTGGATAAGACATGGTGAGAAAAAAAAAGGAAACATTAATTTTGAGAATAGTTCGACATATGCTTCAATTGACTTCGATACAGATACATATGAGCCGGACCGAGTTGATGAGATTGCAAAAGCAGTTGAAGAAGATCTTCGAGATTGTCCTAAAATGTTTGAAAGTTTGTTGAGTTATGCAGAGAAAGAATTATATAATGGTTGTACTAAATTCACAAGACTGTCAGCGATATTAAAGTTGTACAACTTAAAAGCGAGTAATGGATGGTCTGATAAAAGCTTTACAGAATTATTAACACTCATAAAAGATATGTTGCCAGATGATAATGAACTTCCCAGTCGAACCTTCGAGGCTAAACGGATTTTGTGTTCTATTGGAATGAGTTACAAAAGGATTCATGGGTGTCCTAACGATTGCATTTTATTTCGAAACGAATATGAACTACTTAAGGCGTGTCCGAAATGCAATGTCTCTCGATATAAGAAGAAAGAATCTACTCCAGCAAAAGTCGTGTGGTATTTTCCTATAATACCAAGATTTAGGCGCATGTATCGCAGTGAAGAAGATTCAAAACACTTGACATGGCATGCAGATGAAAGAATTAGAGATGGAATGTTTCGACACCCTGCAGATTCCCCACAATGGGCAAAAATTGATCACGAGTATCCTGAATTCGGGATAGAGTCAAGAAATCTAAGACTTGCACTTTCTACTGATGGAATGAATCCACATGGTCTTCAAAGCATCTCACATAGCACGTGGCCTGTGATTTTGGTAATATATAACCTACCTCCATGGTTATGTATGAAGCGTAAGTTTATGATGTTGTCTCTGTTAATTTCTGGACCCAAACAACCGGGGAATGATATCGACGTATACTTGACTCCTCTAATCGAAGATTTAAAAAGTATGTGGGAGACAAGTGTGGAAGTTTATGATGGGTATAGGAAAAAGTGTTTCAATTTGAGGGCTATGTTGTTCGGCACAATTAATGATTTTCCAGCATATGGTAATTTATCAGGATATAGCATTAAAGGTCAGTGTGCATGTCCTATATGTGAAGAGAGTACAAATTGGATGCGGTTGAAACATTGTAAGAAGAATGTGTTTCTTGGACATCGTAGATTTTTACCTTATAGTCATCAGTATCGTGGGTGGAGAAATGCATTCAATGGAAAATCAGAGGAAGGTAAAGCTCCTTTAGCACCGACTGGATATCAAATACTTGAAAAAGTACAAGGTTTGACCAATAAATTTGGCAAACCTTTTGCGGGAGAGCTGGTGAAAACTGGGTGGAAGAAAAAGTCAATTTTCTTTGAATTGCCATATTGGAAGTCATTGTATGTAAGACATTTCCTCGATGTGATGCATATTGAAAAAAATGTATTTGAAAGTGTTATTGGTACGTTACTCAATGTTCCAGGAAAGTCTAAAGATGGCGTCAATGCAAGATTGGACTTGGTCGATATGGGAATAAGAAATGAACTGGCTCCAGTAAAGAAAGGAAATCGCACATATCTACCTCCAGCCGCTCATACTCTATCTAGAAAGGAAAAAATTGTTTTATGTAAATTTCTACACGAAGTTAAAGTTCCAGAAGGATACTCTTCGAACATTAAAAATTTGGTTTGTATGAAAGACCTCAAGTTAAAAGGTTTGAAGACCCATGATTGTCATATTATAATGGAGCATTTGCTACCAATAGGTATACGTTCCATTTTACCTGAAAAAGTTCGACTAGCCTTAACTAGATTATGTTTCTTCTTCAGGGAAATTTGTAGTAAAGTGATCGACCCTCAGAAATTACCGACATTGCAGAGGGAAATTGTTGTTACTTTGTGTGAGCTTGAAATGTATTTCCCACCATCGTTTTTTGATATAATGGTTCACCTTACTGTTCATCTGGTTAAGGAGACACAACTTTGTGGGCCAGCTTATATGAGATGGATGTATCCGATAGAACGATATATGAAAATATTAAAAGGGTACGTAAAAAGTAGAAGTCGACCAGAAGGTTGTATTGCTGAACGATACATTGTTGAAGAGGCTGCTGAATTTTGTACTGAATATCTGTCCAATGTTGAATCCATAGGGCTTCCCATGTCTCGTCATTCGGGAAGACTATCAGGAGAAGGGATAACTGGAAGGAGACTACTGACTATATCAAGGACAGAATGGGAGCAGGCACAATTGTATGTTCTGCACAATGATGATGAGGTTCAACCGTATGTTACAATACACATTGATCAGTTATCTCGTTTGAACATGAATAGGAATCAAAATTGGATAACTCGAGAGCACAATCGAAGTTTTGTAACATGGTTAAAAAATCACATAATGTCAAAATTTGATATAGACCCCGGATCAATTTCAAATAGATTGAGGTGGCTAGCAAATGGTCCGAGCTTACATGTCTTTTCTTACACTGGTTATGTTATTAACGGCTACACATTTTATACCAAAGAACAAGATGATCAGACCACTATGCAAAATAGTGGAGTCACTCTCGTAGCTGAAGCGATGCATGTCTCAAGTGCAAAAGACAAAAACCCAATATATGCAAATCTATCATATTTTGGGGTTATCGAGCGCATATGGGAGTTAGACTACACAATGTTTCGTGTTCCCATATTTGGTTGCAAGTGGGTCGATAATAATAATGGCGTTCGGATTGATGAGTCAGGATTCTTGCTTGTCGATTTTAATAGGGTGGGATACAAAGACGAGCCTTTTATTTTAGCGTCGCAAGCTCAACAAGTGTTTTATGTCACTGATCCTTCTAATGATAAATGGTCTGTTGTCCTATCGACCAATAAAATAAGTGATGATAACAATAATGATGAAGATGTTGGTAATGATCTTTTATTTGCAACATCACAACAACCACATGAAATTGATTCAACTGATGATGGTTTATATCTTAGAGATGATCATGATGAGGGAATTTGGATTAATCCATCGTTTCGTATTGTAAATGGACAAACAAATGTGAATGTCACCAGGAAAAGAAGAAGGGCATCTTAATGTATATATATGTTTAATTGTTTTATATAAGCTATGCATGTAATCTGAACTGTGTTATTGTAAATATGCATGTAATCTGAATTGAGTGTTTTATACTAAGTTCTGATTAATTTATTTTCTGATTAATTTATTTTCTGCTTATATTTAGCTTGATTTGAGTGTTTTATACCAAGTTCATGTAACAATGAGTGTTTTATATTTAGCTTGATTTACATGAACTGAACTGAATATAAATTAGTAATTTACATGAACTGAACTGAACTGAATAGAGAGATTCTCTTTTGCTCAGTGCATATATATATATAGATTCTTCAGAATACTCATTTCTAATAATTCATCATCTCCTAAAGTATTGTGATAAAGACAATGATAACAATATTTTTAATCCAATAAACAATGATAAAAATGTTTTTAATGTCATCCCAACCCAAATAAACCAAACACAAAAATAAAATAAAGAGACATTTTACAGCGCTTATCTTAAAAAGCGCTGTAAAAGATCCTTTTAAAAATAAAATAATGAGTGTTTTATACCTTTTACAGCGCTTTTCACACAAAGCGCTGTAAACGACTCTTTTGAAAGTGAGTAAAAAAGACATTTTACAGCGCTTATTTGACAAAGCGCTGTAAAAAAGCTTTAAAAATAATATTCATCAGACACCTAATTTCTTCAAACACCTTGTACGCATCATGGGAATCCAAAAAACATCAGACACAAACCCATTTCTTCAAACACCTTGTACGCATCATGGGAATCCAAAAAACATCAGACACAAACCCATTTCTTCAAACACCTTGTACGCATCATGGGAATCCCCAAAAACACCAGACACAAACCCATTTTTCGCAACATGGCAATGATCCTGAATACCAATTAAGTTTCGATTTAAGAAGGAAAGAGAATGTAAAGAGATAAAAAGGGTGTTGAGGTGGAGATTGAATTGTGAAAGAGTAAGCTTTGATGTTTGTGAAGAAGATGCATAAAAGGAGAAGAGTTTGGTGAAGAGGAAGGGATTTTTGTGGTGACCAGTTACTACTATGTGGGTTTTGCATGCATGTTGAGCTTGTTTAAAAAATAACATAACATAACAAAACACAAAAACAATAAGGCCTTTTACAGCGCTTATTTGGAAAAAGCGCTGTAAAAGAGCCTTTTAAAATTAACATAAAGAGACATTTTAGAGCGCTTATGTGGAAAAGCGCTGTAAAAGGCTTTAAAAAACATTCATATAACATAATAACACACGGAGGTCTTTTACAGCGCTTATTTGGGAAAAGCGCTGTAAAAGAGCCTCTTAAAATTAACATAAAGAGACATTTTAGAGCGCTTATGTGTAAAAGCGCTGTAAAAGGCATTCAAATAACATAATAACACACGGAGGTCTTTTACAGCGCTTATTTGAAAAAAGCGCTGTAAAAGAGCCTTTTAAAAATTTAACTAAAGAAGCCTTTTAGAGCGCTTATGTGTGAAAGCGCTGTAAAAGGCATTCATATAACATAATAACACACGGAGGTCTTTTACAGCGCTTATTTGAAAAAAGCGCTGTAAAAGAGCCTTTTAAAAATTTAACTAAAGAAGCCTTTTAGAGCGCTTATGTGTGAAAGCGCTGTAAAAGGCATTCATATAACATAATAACACACGGAGGTCTTTTACAGCGCTTATTTGAAAAAAGCGCTGTAAAAGGCATTCAAATAACATAATAACACACGGAGGTCTTTTACAGCGCTTATTTGAAAAAAGCGCTGTAAAAGGCATTCAAATAACATAATAACACACGGAGGTCTTTTACAGCGCTTATTTGAAAAAAGCGCTGTAAAAGAGCCTTTTAAAAATTTAACTAAAGAAGCCTTTTAGAGCGCTTTACAAAATAAGCGCTGTAAAAGGCTTATAAAAAGCGCTGTAAAAGTGTTACGTATATATAACAGTTACCTCTTCAGTTTCCTCTTCATTACGTAACCTTCATCTCAACCTTCATTTCTTCTCTTCTTTTGCAAACCCTATCATCCCGTCCTTTACGAACCTTATTTCCACGATCATCTCCTTCATTTCGAACCTTATTTCCATCCAAGATCATCTCTCCCATTTCACACAATATATTTTCATTGAAATACGTAACCCTCATTACGTATTTCTTCAAACCGTATTTCTGTGAACCATATTTCTGTGAACTTTCTGCAAACCCTCTTTTCTTTGCATTTCGTCTTTCTTCGAACCATCATTATTCAGGTATTGATGTTATTAAATTTTTGTAATCATTAGAATGCATGTTGAGCTTTTTTAAGATATACTGATACATGTTGAGTTTGTTTATAATAATGCATGATCCATGTTGAGCTTGTTGATGTTATACTAAAGTGCATGTTGAACTTGTTGTAGTTAAATGGATACAAACAAAGATTTAGAAGTTCAAAATGAAGAAGTTGGCACCTCTAAGACTTACGAAAAAGAAGTCAAACGTGGTGCAACTATCATGCAAAGGGTGATTAAAGCACGGAGCAGTGGCATTAAATTTGAGGTATACTATATATACTCTGTTTGCTGTGTGTTTTTTTATCTTTTTTTAGGGTTTAGGGCATGTACTTACTATATGAGTTTATTAGGTTGGCTGGAACGAGAGTGGTCAGCCAGTTGACCCCAACAGCTCCATGTTTGTAAGCTACATTGGGGCTGTTGTTCGTCAAAATGTCCCAATAACAATAGACAACTGGAGAGATAAGGCGTTAAGTGCCCTCGTCAAACAAATAACATCGACTGTGGGTACTACGTATTGAGATTCATGAAGGAGATTGTTGAGAAGAATAAAACTATTATCCCAGAAACGGTACGGTATTTGCATTATATGATTTTCATATATAAATTATCTATATATTTGATACTAACTTAATATAATATGTTCAATTTTTATATTGCAGTACTTTGCCAATTCCAGTCCATCATATTCTGAGGAAGATCTGATGGAATTAAAGGAAGACTGGTGTCAGTATGTGCTTGACATGCAAATTATTTGATTTTCTGGGAAATAGCTTGCTGCTGGGCAAGGGATCTGAATAGTATATGGTAGCTAGTGCATGTTATGTATATTATGTTAGTTATTATATGTAAATGATCATAGGACACAATATATGAACATGCATATGGATCTGAATGTAGTTTAGGTTGTAAATTAGGTTATATATATATATATATATATATATATATATATGTATCTGAATATAGTTAATTAGGTTGTAAATTAGATTATATATATGTATCTGAATGTAGTTAATTAGGTTGTAAATTACAGAGTTACAGAGTTACATATATGTTAATTAAGTTACAGAGTTCTGATTTCTGATTGTGTGAACTGCTTATGGTATTTGAATATGTTTTGTTGTTGTGTGCACTGATTGTGAAGTGATTTTGGATCAAAATAATTTTGGATACAAAGATAAAAGACAGCGCTTTCTAAAAAAAATGCCATAAAAAGCTAAAAAGCGCTTTTCATTTCAAATAAATAATTTACAGCATTTAAAAAAAAAAACACACATTTTACAGCGCTTTTTTTAAAAAGCGCTGTAAAATGTTGTTGCAAAGCGCTTTAATGGTGTACATTTTACAGCGCTTTCGTGAGAAAGCACTGTAAAATGTACAACAAAAGCGCTGTAAAATGCACACCCATAATATGAAATTATGGGTGGGCATTTTACAGCGCTTTTTTGCGAAAGCGCTATAAAATACAGACCCATAATTTCATATTATGGGTGTGCATTTTACAGCTCTTGTGTTAAAAAACGCTCTAAAAGCAGACCCATAACTCATATAATGGGGTGCATGTTACAACGCTTTTTTGAAGAAGCACTGTAAAATGTGCATAACAAGCACGCGTTATATTTACATGTTTTATAGCGCTTTTTTAAAAGCGCTGTTGTATCATTTACAGCGCTCGATTCCACAGTGCTTGTTTTTTTGAAAAAGCGCTGTAAAATGCAGTTTTTCGCGTAGTGCAGTCAGAGTGCAATCCATCTCAGCAAGAATTCGACTTTTCATGCAAAGTCGAAGCATATTGAAGTGTGGTATCATTGGATACGAGATGCACTGGAAATGAAGTCATTTTTAATTGAGAAGATTCATACTGATGAGAATGGTTCAGATATGATGAAAAAGACCGTGCCTGTGTCGAAGATGATTTGTTGTAGAAAGAAAGCTGACATGGTTGAGCAGTACCTTCCCACTTGAGTCGTGAGGGGGAGATTTGTTGGGTGGGCTCACTCCTCAAGTGGAACCCACCAATTTTACTATTTTTATTATTATTATTATTATTATTATTATTATTATTATTATTATTATTATTATTATTATTATTATTATTATTATTATTATTATTATTATTATTATTATTATTATTATTATTATTATTGAAATAAAAAAATAAAATATTTTAATGGGCTTGGCCCACTGGAAGGTAATAAAAGGGATTTAGAAATCCCTAAGAATACAATGAAAAACAACGGAAGAAGAACGATTGCCAAAGAAGAAAAATAAGGGTTTGGTTCCGGTGGTGGTAACAGGTGTGTATCAAACTTGCTCTGTTTGATCTACAAAATTAGTATGTTATTCCTACTACTGTGTTTGTTACTTTAATATATAATTTGAGTAGTTTTATCTTCTCTGAGTTACTTTAGCATACCCACTTTAGTGGAAGGTTGTTATAAGGTTGTTATAGGGTTGTTATTGTTATTAGGAAGACTCTTTGTGTACCCATTAATTATTATAGTGGAAGTTTTACTGGACTAGGTCCCATGGTTTTTATTCTCTCAATTTGAGGGAAGTTTTCCACGTTAAAAATTGTGTTTGTCTCATATTTAATTTTCTGCAAATTACTTTTGCTCTGGAATTGTATTTTCTGTTTGGCCATTTATCTGCACAGGTGGGGAAAAATATTCCGCATTATTGGGATAGTTATTGTTAATTATCTATGGTTTTTCCCAACAAAAATATCCTAAACCATTAACGAATGAATATACATTTATATAATTATTAACCAAAGAAACCCGAATTAGGTTGTTGTTTCTTTGCCACTTCATAATTTCCAACTTCAATGTTTTAAGTTCATTGTTCGTTTTCTCTTGATTGGCGCATTTTTTACATTGAAAATAGTCTTTTTGAGATACCCCAAATTCTAATCCCCTAACATCGCCCGGATATTTAGAGCCTTAGATAATATGTCCATACGACCAAAGTCTTATTCCTCTTCAGGTAGAGATTGTGCGAAGAGCTCCAAACACAAATAAGCAAGAAAAAAAAAAAAGCTTTTTAACTATCATCATTATTAACATGAGAATCTGACAAGTAAAAAAATTATTATTTGACTTACACATTGATCCCACACTCTTTGAACATTTTCATTATCTATCACTCCGGCTTTATTCACTTGACCATCCTTCCACCTAACACAGCGAGGTAGGGTTGTGAGATCAAGTCTAATATCTTGTAGCTCTACATGGATAAATTAAAAAAGAAATTAATAGTGTCAAGTGACTATGTAATGCTTTTTACCTTGTAATTTTAAAAAAAATAACAAAAAATCGCATTTTTTTATAAGAAATTTCATTACTAGATGACAATTTAAAAAAATATTATTTTTTAGTTTAGGAGGTCACATTGATAAGTCAAGGAGTCATGACATTCACAGAGAAGTCTTTCTCATATTAAAATATTACAAATCATAAGATTGTAACAAAATATCACAAAGTTATCTTATTAAAGTTTAAGGTACAATCATCCCAAAACATAAATTTAAAAGTTTACATCTACAAAATAACATCTCAAAAAAAAGTTTTTGAAGCTACTAAGGTTTAAAGAAACAAAAAGTTTTCATGAAATTTAAAAAATAATGCAAGTTAATAATACAAGCCATATAAACACGTAAGTTTAAAGAAAATTCTGACTATTTTCCTTAGCGAGACCTCTGGTCGCATAGACGATATTTGCATAAACGAAATGTTCTTTGTTTTAGACTTAGCTTTTCTAATAGAAACTATGGTTGCCTGAGTGATATTTGGTAGAAACGAAATGTTCTCTGTTTTTAACTTAGCTCGTCTGGCAATACTGTGCAGAAATCAGCACACAGAACACGAAAACTCACCCATTTTCATTCTTCATACACATTCAAACTTAGAGGGTTCAATAATTTGATCCAAACTTCCAAACAAAACATAATACACATAACAAGACAATTGCAAATATTCATAAAATCACAACACAAAACCATTTAATTCTTGAAACATCTATCACTTTATCATTTATGAATGCAACAGTAATCACTCAACGCACCAATATAAATAGTACATTAGAAACCAAAGAACAAAAACCAGTCTTGAGAAGCTCATGATAAAAATTTAGTTCAAATCATTCATAATATCTCTTTTGAACATGCATGCAAAGGATTTTACTCCCACTCAATTTAAAAACCCATTTTCATTCAATACCCAACACTCCCTATCTACATGCAAAACAGAATTTCCCTTTCTGGTCTAGAACCCTTTCTAATCTTGAGCTAAGACTTGACCCTATGTCTCTTCAAACTACACCCTTGATTCTCCCTTTCTAGTTCTCTTATTCAAGAAAATGAGGGAAAATATTGTTTTTTGTGTGAGGAAAGTGAAGACTTTGAGATGATAGCAGGTTTTCATATGTGGTTATGGTGAGAATGAGGTGAAGATTTGGGAGGGAGAGAATGAAGAGTGTGGTCGAAAGGGAGAGAAAGGAAAGATAAAAGGTTATGTGATATTAAGGTGATGAAGATAAAGAGAATGAAAGTTTTACAAGGTGATAGAGGGAGTGAAATTTTATGAACTATGGGTTTGTAGGAGGAAATGGGTTTTGAATAGAAAAGAAAAAAATGGGAGAGAGGGAAAGTGAGTGATAGGATCTGAATTATTTTTAGAGAAATGATATTTGAACACAAATACAAACACATGTACCATATACGTATACAAACTTAAAGACGTATATATACTTAGGGATATTTTAGTCATTTTAATGATTTTCATTCTATTCTTCAGAAATCTTTTCTCTCTCTTTCTCTCTTTTCTCTCTCTTTCTCTCTTCTCTCTTTTTCTCTCTTCCCCATCTTCTATCTTCGTTTCTCCATCTTCTTCTCCACCAAGAGCTTGAAAGCTTCTCCATCTTCTTCTCTTCTTTTCCATATTCTTTTCTTCGTTTGTCTATCTTCGTCATTCTCGTTTGCTGCATTCAATTCTGTCGATCTTCTCGCTTGCTGCATTTGATTATGCCGATCTTCTTGCTTGCTGCATCTGTGCTGCACATTTTGCCTGTATTTTTCCTTCTTTCTTTCTTTTTGGTTAAGTTGTCATTTTATTTTAAGTCATTAACCATATTTATATCTTGTTTGATTAGAATGCCCAAGTTTTCAGTTCGAATTCATTAACCAAGTTGTTCACCACATTAACCATGTTTCTTTACGCCATTAACCAGATTTATATTTTGTCTATTAAGAATGACTATTCTGTTAAAATCCATTAACCAAGTTGTGGAAAGAATTAACCATATTGTTTTAAGTCATTGACCATATTATTTTAAGTTGTTAACCATATTTATATCTTGTTTGATTAGAATGTCCAACTTTTCAGTTCGAATTCATTAACCAAGTTGTTCACCACATTAACCATGTTTCTTTACGCCATTAACCAGATTTATATTTTGTCTATTAAGAATGACTATTCTGTTAAAATCCATTAACCAAGTTGTGGAAAGAATTAACCATATTGTTTTAAGTCATTGACCATATTATTTTAAGTTGTTAACCATATTTATATCTTGTTTGATTAGAATGTCCAACTTTTCAGTTCGAATTCATTAACCAAGTTGTTCACCACATTAACCATGTTTCTTTACGCCATTAACCATGTTTCTTTGCAGCGCTTTTTTGAAAAAGCGTTGTAATAAGGGCATAATAATGCATCTATTGAATGCACCTTTTACAGCGTTTTTTAGAAAAAGCGATGTAATAGGTGCATAATAATGCATCTATTGAATGCACTTTTTACATCGCTTTTTCAAAAAAGCGTTGTAATAGGTGCATTCAATAGATGCATTATTAAGCACCTATTACAACACTTTTTCCAAAAAGCATTGTAAAGAAACATAGTTAATGTTGTGAACAACTTGGTTAATGAATTCGAACTGAAAAGTTGGACATTCTAATCAAACAAGATATAAATCTAGTTAATGACTTAAAATAATATGGTTTTAAGTCATTGACCATATTATTTTAAGTCATTAACCATATTTATATCTTGTTTGATTAGAATTGACCATATTATTTTAAGTCATTAACCAGATTTATATCTTGTTTGATTAGAATGCCCAAGTTTTCAGTTTGAATTGATTAACCAAGTTGTTCACCACACTAACCAATAATATTTATACTATTAACCAGAAACAAAATATCAGAAAGACCCAGAATTTAAATACTACTAATCACATAATATGAAACTTAACAATTCAAATATGATTAACATCGTTGATTAAAAGTGTTGAAACTTAATATTTAAACAAGATTGATTAATAGTTCACAACCCTAATTTTTAAACAAAAATAAGTAACATGATTGATTAATAGTTCACAACCCTAATTTTTAGACAAAAATAAATCATTAACCACTTATGGTACTTCATTAACCAATAATATTTATATTATTAACCAGAAGCAGAAAAACCAGGTATGAACCCAAAAAACGTGTATAAATCCAAAATAAAAAATTCGTATTTAAGCAAAACAATGTACCAAGTTACCTTACAAGTGAGGAGATAAAGTTGCTCAAATTACTTCTTAAAATCAGTAAATAAAAATAAAAAGGAGGAATTATGGAAGAAAGGGAAGATGAATGTGTTTATGTTTGTAGAGGAAGACAAAAAAAAATTCTGAAAAAAGAGAGACAAAAAAGAGAAAGTAAAAAAAGGGGAGAAAGTAAAAAATGGGAGAAAATAAAAAAATAAAAAATAAAAGAGAAATTTAATGAAGAGATATATTATGTGGGAGCCACAAGTACATGTGTTTGTATTTGTGTTCGATATTAGTGTTCAAATATCATTTCTCTTATTTTTAAGAGGAAAAATGAGGGTGAGTGTGTGTTTGTGTGTGGGTTGTGTATGTGTATATGGTGTGGGTGTTGTCTAACTAATAATTTCTTTACAATTCTAATTATACTACTCATTCAAGTATAATAATTTCATTCCAAAACAATTAATTTACATGCTTAATAAACATATCATTGAAATAATTTTAATAAAGTACATTTCTAACAAGATTGAGGAGTAACATTGTTACTTTCCATCAAATTCAAATAAGATCAACAATATTAGTATTTCTACTCAATATTAACTTCAACATTGAATTTTAAAAAAAGTCCACAATACATTGCAAAAAAAAAAGTCCACAATACTTAACATCTCCAATAAGAACATATCCAAAAGACAAATACCAACCACATACAAAAAAATGCTTTCACTTAGTTCATAGTACAATGATATATCTATGTAAATAATGGTTGTTTGAATGTTAAAAAATAACAATTGTAAATTGTAAGGCTCTTATAGATTAGACTTAGTGTTTTATTGTCTATAGATTAGATCATATGTGTATATATTTGTTGATACTTATTTGTTAATCTTTCGCAAACTCTTTTGATTCAAAAAAATGGCATATGAAAACAATTTATTAGCATGCATAAATTTAGATGTATGTTAGTATCCAGTTGACAAACTTTGAAATGCATTAGAAAATCATTTACTGATATTTTTTATTTTGAAAATCAACTAACAAATTTGTAAATCGATTTACAGTAATCTTGTGTATTACTCTGGATTGTTAACAGCAATAGTATATATTAAAAAAAAAAAAGAAAAATTATTTTTTATATTCTTTTAATCACTTTTTCCCCAAATCCTAACTAATTTATGAAAATATTACAACGAAACATCTCATGGAAGTTACTAGATAATATTGGATAAAGTATGTGGAAAATGTAAATTTTCAAGCACTCAAATACATCGAAAAATTTTACACAAATCTTTTGCGATAATATCGTTTCTTTTTCTAAGACAAAATTTTAAACAAGACAATAATACAATAATACAAAGACAGACAAAAAAGACTACTACAAATATAACACAAGGACTACTAGGTATAGGAGACCCTTTTGTGACATCATTCCTTAAGGAATTTGACCACCAATCCATGTTGTAACTTTGCCATGTTTTCGTCGTCATCTTGATTCCCACGTAACTACCTCCGTAAAGTCTGGGGTCTTCAATCCAGTTCTACAACAATAGCAAGAGTCATGAATCCGAAAATAACATATACATTGACAAAGCAAGTAGCATATATGATGTAAACAAATTTTACATGTATAAATAATCAACATCATACATGCATGTATAAACATATATTTTCAGAAAAATAATTTCGACAAAAGACTTGAAGTTCTAGTGCAGTGCCTATATGCAAGTCCACATGATTCTGAAATATTACAACTTTCATAGATGTGCTTGGATCACAAATGAATAGTCACTCATAAACTAGTACGATCCGCTACAGCACAACCGCTTATAGACTATCATAATGATGCCTATCACAACTAAACACTACTAGAAATATCAACTTTAGTGACCAACAAATCGATCACTATTGTTTTAAAATAGATCGTTGTGCCTCGTAACGACCGAATCAACGACCTTTTAAATTTCATTGATAAACTACTAGTCGCTAGTTGTTGCGACCAAATCCGCGACCAAATTTAGTGACCGATTTTGTAACCTAATATTGCGACCGATTTTGTGACCGAATTTGGAAACTGAATTAGTGGCTAAAGTTTGAGACTAATTTAACAACCACTTTGAATTAATTTTCTATGTCGTTAGCGACTGATTTTGAGACGAAATTTGTGACTTAAATTGTTATTTTTATTAAATATTTGGTCACTAATTCCGTCTCTAAATGTAACCTTTTTTTTAAATCCATTACTTTAATATCTAAAAAACAATAAAAACAATTTTTTAATTTGATTTTAATATCTAAAAAGTTCATACACCAAAATCATTTAAATGCATAAATCATATCAATGTATATAACTAAAGAACATAATATATTTAGTCATAATTAATTGCAACATATGTGTTATTCGGATTAACTTATTACTATTCATCTAACTCTTCACCATTATGATCACGAGCATCATTATCACCAATCTCATCAGCATCATGATCATCAATCTCATCATCATGATCACCAACATCATTATCACCAATTTCATCTTCATGAACTTGATCTTTAGGATATGACATGTGTTGAAAGTTCAAGTTATTCATCAATTGTTTTATCAAGTGGTTGTTGCGCTCAACTGATCTATTTGTATTAGTCAATTCCTCTCGAAGTCGATCTCTTTCATTTCTCATTTCTTAAAATTCATGTCTTTGTACCCACTCTGTTGATGGAAAACATGACCCATGATAATACGGTCTCCTTAATAATACAATAGATTCCATTTTGAGACCATATATTCGTCCTCTTTTTATTCCTACAACCTCACACCATACATCTAATTCATTTGCTGGTGGAGTTCCTTATAAAGCTGTTTCTTAGGTCAATTCTTCCAATCTACATTTAAATTTTTACTGTCAACATAAATATAAAGTTAACTAATATTTTAAAACACACATAAAAAAAAGTAATATACACTTTAAAGCTGAAAGATCTTACATGAACATATTCTAATCTTTTATCAACCCAAGTTTTATCCTTGTCATGTTTATGTGTGTGAAGAAATAAAACTGAATGACTATGAGGGATGCCATTCAATTTCATCTAACAACATAATGAAAACTCAACATTAACAACTTGTAAACATGTAATATTAATTTGCACATTAGAATTGAAATTTACAAAACAAAATTACAAGAATTAGTTTGTCAAATAAAATTAAAATTCACCCAACAAAATTTAAGACAACATAATTATATTGTGTCAAAGTTAAACAACAACACATACATTGCAACTACACACACATTATTTCAAATTTGATTAGTTTATGCATTTCTTTAAAAATTAATAGAAGTTACACACAACAAAGCACACACATTACAATTACATATTAAATCAGATATAAAAGTTAAAATATAGAAAAAGATAGAAAACATAACCAAATTAACTATGTTGGGATGTGGTGATAGAGCCACAGGTGTGAAGGGACCCTCCAAAACCTCCACAGTCAGATACTCGGTTTGTTTTATGCTTGTATGCTCTTCTTTTTGAATCCTTGAGCTCTCCAATAATCACATAAGTAATTCCAAACATTCTGACCAATCCACCTCGGTCTGTTCATTGAGCTACGAACCTTGTTTAGATTATTTTTTACTACTGTTGCACCTTGTATTTCAAAGTTCTTTCTAGCCCACACATCATTTGGTGGATAAATATTAAATCTATTATGTGTATATATAAACAAGCAGTAGGTTAACATGTAGTAATATTTGTTAAATACATAAGACATTATTTGTTAAAATATAAAGGAAAGAATAAAGAGCACATTGTTGTTCTAGTTTTAAACTTATTAAAGGTGCCCTTGAAACAATATACCTTAAACTCTTCAAACCGCAAGTCTCTCATATTAATGTGTATTTTTTTTTTCATGAGGGCCATGGCTTACTAAAATTACTCTTGATGATATCTCCAATCCCATTAGCCGTAGGATGCGAAGGCAAAAATCTACAAACAATACATATTAGTAGTTATGAAATTTATATAGCATACTTAAATAACTAAAAATATATGTATATATTTACCCTTGTTCGTCAACGTATAAAGTTTGGTGGCCACCATTGCTTTATGTCTCATATGCAATGACGGTTTCATTGGATCTTGGCCTATGCGCTCCTTCAGAATGAGATGGTTGTGAATTAGATGGTGATTCTACCTCTTGTATCAAAGGTGGAGGTGTCACATGGGATGTCCTAGGTAGAGATGTAACATGAGATGTCCTAGGTGATGGGGTAGTAGAAAATGTCCTAGATGTCCTTCAAGGAAGAGAACTATGAGGAGGTGCAACATTAGATGTCCTAGAAGGTGCAACATGAGAACTAGAAGATGATACAACTTAAGATGAACTATGATGAGGGGCAACATGAGATGCCCTTGGAGGATGTGCAACATGAGATGTACTAGGAGGATGTGCAACATGAGATGTCACAAGAGGAGGTGCATCATGAGATATCCTAAGTGATGGAGTAGTATTATGAGATAATGTAGAAGGTTGCACAAAATGAGGAGTTGTATTTGAACGTTTGGAATATTGTTTTAATTGACGAGTCTTGAGAGCTTTTTCTTTTCCTCTATCTTTATCTGCCATCTACAATTAATAAAAAATTAGAATTAAAAATGTTTATAGCATTAAAATAACAATAAAGTATAGTAACAAATTTATCACCTCCACAAAATAAAAAATATTAAAATTCAATAATCATTATCTCTACCATCATCATTATCATTATCATCATTATGAAACTTATAGTGGTTTTCAGAATCATTTTTTGAATCAAATTCGTTTGAGTCCTTGTTGTCATCCTCCTCCTCATCCCCCTCCTAGTCTTTTGTAACTCAATATTCATTTCAACTTCCTCATTTCCCCTTCATCTCTCAAATGATCAAGTAGCTCATCATTTGCAGCAAAAGCTACATTTGTTGTGGTTGATGTTGAATCTTAATATGCAATTTTTAATGTATATTGATCATCGATTGTGCCTCTAGGTTTGGTTTTAATGGTAACCCTCCAAACAGCTTTTTCTT
The DNA here is from genome assembly GCF_000331145.2 of Cicer arietinum. Lineage (NCBI taxonomy): Eukaryota > Viridiplantae > Streptophyta > Magnoliopsida > Fabales > Fabaceae > Cicer > Cicer arietinum. The sequence goes on along the minus strand of NC_021161.2, from coordinate 19,556,169 downwards.
TTAATTTTTACTGGGTAAGGTACATAATACACCTGAATAACATTTGCTGCAAATGTAAAAGGATCATATTTTGAATATCTTCTACGAAGACGAAGCTCCACAATGCCATATTGGTGTTGAACCTTCATGCTGGTGTTGGCAACAACATCAAACCATCCACAATTAAATAAAACTAATTGTTTGGTTGGTTCTCCTAGGTATTCAACTTGCAAAATCTGTTTAACAATATCATAATAGTAATTTTCTTCAAGTCCTTCATCGTCACCCTTGACACAAAGTCCACAATTAATGGTTTTCTTACCAACACTCCACTCTTCTGTTTGAAACTTAAAACCATTGACAAAAAAAATAGGCCAAGTAAGAACCTTTCTATTAGGACCATATGCTAAGTGGAACAAATATAAATTTTGCACCAAGTTATTTTTATCATGTACCTATCAATAGACAAAATAAACTCATTCCACAACTACAAGATAAGTCATGTATTATAGTTGAAATATAATAGTTGAGATCGCAAGACACTTACATATGTTTGAAATCAAATTGGAAATTCAGATGCAATTGTACCATGATTAATAAAAAATGATATATAAATCAAGATCAATTTATCTTACTTACTCAATATATGGTTGAACTTCTTTATAATTTAGTAGGATATGCAAATGTGTCGCAACTAATTCTTTATCAATGAAATATCTACTCTTACAAGTTCCAACACAGTGACCATAATGATTGAAAATTGATGAAGTTTGTTGAACTACATCATGTTGACCCCATCATCATTTCGAACTACTCTATTTCTCAAAGATTGCACATGAGGTTCAAAGTAATATGAATAGAAATAAGAAGTCTCTTGAAACGTTTTTAACCATTTGTTTCAACCTATTCAAGTACCTAAAAATAACATATATAATATTAACTACTAATTACAAATAAATAAATAAATATAGATTTGTAGGTTGAACGATTTGAATAGTTACCTATCAAATGGATGCACCCAACGATATTGCACAAGACTCCCAACCCTTACTTCATAAGGAAGATGAATCAGAATATACTCCATGGAATTAAAGAATCCAAGTGGAAAAATGTGTTCCAATTTACAAGTTGTAATCACTATGTTTTGTTCTATCAACAAAAAATCATCCACTCGCAAAATTGTTGAGCACAAATCTTTGAAAAGTTTACTCAACTCAGCTATAGGATTCCACACATGATGTGGAAGTGCACTAAAAGAAATTGGTAACAACCGCTCCATAAATACATGGAAATCATGACTTTTCATTCCAATTAACTTCCAATCTCTTGTGTTTACACATCTATGCAAATTTAAAGTATGACCATCATACATTTTTAACTCAGAAATTCATTTATACACAATATTTTGTTGATCACTAGACAAAACGTATTTGGCTTTAGACTTTAGAACTTTTCCACTTGATTATATTTGTAACTCTAACTCATTTCTTCGACAATACTCCTTTAAATACATTATTGCCTTAACATTATTTTTGGTCTTATCTTTGATGTTCGTCATTGTATTGAAAGTATTATCAAACACATTCTTCTCAATATGCCTTATTAAGTTGGTTTACGAATAAGGTAACTCCCAAAAGATACTTTGCTTTTTCCAATTATGAAACACACCAAATCTATCACATATACACAGATTAACCTCAGTTATTTTAGGGAGATAACAAACTTCTTTCCACACATCATCCCCAGTTAACCACCGTGGAGGTTGAGACTTTTCTATTTGTTTCTTGTAAAATGCATCCTTATTTCTTCGAAATACATGATCCATATGTAAAAATTAACGATGAGAATCAAACCAAGAACACTTACCACCATGTTTCAAGAAAAAAGCTTTGGATTGACTCATGCAATATGGACATGCTAATTTCCCTGTTGTACTCCAACCAAACAACATTCCTTATGTAGGAATATCATATGTAAGCACTCTTTCATTCCATAAAACTTTGAGCTTATTTATCAAAGGTTGCAAATACACATTTATCTTAATCTTTGGATTATGTGGTCCAAGAATAATCAAAGTGAAAAATATGTAGGGAGTTGTCATGCATAGTTCTAGAGGAAGACTGTAAGGAGTGACAATTACCGGGCAACATGAATAAGGTGAGGTTGTATGATTAAATAGTGTAAAACCATCAGCACACAATCACAACCTTACATTCCTCAGTTCAACTGCAAAGTCAGAATAAATTTGATCAAAGTGTTTCCAAGCCTCTCCATCTGATGGATAACACATAACTTTTGGGAATTAGCGGTAAATAATGCATTCTCTTCATAGGTACCTCTTTGAATTTATCTCTACCAATCTTTTTTTCTTCTTCTCATAACGAGGTGCATTACAAAACTTGCATTCTTTTAATTGTTTACATTCATCAGTGTAGAATAACATACAACCATTCACACAACAATCTATTTTTTCCGCAGTGAGACCAAGTTTTGAAACGATTTTCTTGGTCCTATAATAATCTTTAGGAACCAGATTATTTGGAGGATGTATCTCCTTCATAAGTGCCACTGTTTGATTAAAATATCGTTAAGAAATATTGCCCTAATTTGATTAAAATATCGTTAAGAAATGTTGCCCTAATTGGTTAAAATATCGTTAAGAAATGTTGCCCTCTTATTTAATTGCCGACAACCTAACAACAAAAAGCAATTCAGTGTGTTCATTGCATTCCGGCCACAATGGCTTCTGAGCTGCATTTAGTAAATCGTAAAAACTTTGATCATCTATATTTGAGACTCCTCTTATTCTTCATCATAGTGCATTTGATATTGTGGTCCAATAGCATCATAAACCATGCTCTCAAATTTATTAAAATGATTGTTATGTCGTTCTTGTGCAGATTTTTTCCTTTTAACTTCTACATGCATTTCTGGATCACTTTCTCCATGAGATGTCCAATACCAATAATCAGGACACTTCAAAGTCCAAGAAAACAATGTTTTTAGAAAAAGAACAATGACATCAAATATCGTTATTTGATGTGTCCGATTGTTGGTTTGCAAAGGACACAAATTCATTTAACCCTTGATAACTCTTCATCATATGCATATTTTTCATTGTTTTTACTCTTATTTATCTTTTATTAATTAGTTAATTTAAGGAGGTATTTGATATATTTTGTTGATTTTAGTTATTTGATTTAATGAAATTTTTATGTTCTTATTTCCTTGATTAAGTAGAGAATTTTTGTAGTTTTGCGTTGTTTCTTTGTTTTAGTGCAGTGCTGAATTTTCGTGAGAAATCAACATGACCTATGTGGCGTATTTCAGCCATATTTGGAGTTGTAAATGTCCAATTGGAATCAAACAAGTTCACATGCAAGCTAAGATCCATGGCTACAACGTTCATGAAGACACTGAAACTAAGTTAAGACTCGAAAGAGGAGCAAAATGCAGTATGCGTCAAATAGCAGGTGTTGTGCGCCTGAAGAGCAAAGACCTGCACCTAGGGCGCATTTCGGCCTTCCTGAATCTGTCCACTTGCGCCTGGGGCTGAATGTCTAAAAACGCGTTTTCTCACTTTCTAGGGCTATTTTTGACTATTGGGAAGTTTGGAGACTTGTGCCCTAGCATAGAAACTCAAAGACGATCGTTTTTAACATCTTTGGAGCAGTTTTATTAAGAATCATTCACGAATCTTTCTTGCAATTATTCTCTAATCTCTATCTTTTATATCTTTGTCATGAATAACTAAGCCCTATTTGTTAGGGATGCGTGTAACAAGATGAAACCCTTATTTTTTCTTATTTGATTTCTAGTTATATGAATGACTTTATTGAATTGTTTTTCTCATCTATGTGCTTAATTCTTTTTATTACTTGATCAACATTAAAATGTTCTACGATTCGTATTTTGAAAAGGAAGTGGACTTTACGAATGCTTGAGATGAGAAGTTCATATGGATAGATGTAGGTCATGAAACCAATTAAATTAGTTGTAGATGCAATAGTTTAAAAAGAGAATTCATGTATAGTAATGCTTAATTTTAATCTTATATCCACTAAGGAATTAGGGGTTACTTTAGAATTAAAGGTTTTGTCACTAAGACATTAAGACAAGAATAATAAAGAGAATTCGGTAATAATTCAATAAAAGAATTCAATAACTAGGATCAAATTAGACACCAAGGTTGAATTCGAAGTGAAACTCATCCCTGACATTTTTCTTATTATAAATGATCAATTTTATTATTGTTGTAAATTTTAAATATTATTTCAATCAATTTGAGAACTTTTTGTTCAATTTTAGTAATTAAATATAATTCGATAATAAAACGCAATCCTTGAGTTCGACACTCGATATTACCGTTTTAATTATTACTTACAAGGATTTAGTACACTTGTTGAAACACTATCAACCCTTTTAGAAATGCATCAGTATACCCCTTTCGACTAGGATTTAACCTATTATACATTCAACTACGATGTTCGCGGATGTCCATATTCTATAATATCATTAAGCAAACCATATACATTATAATTAGAAATTTTTAAAATTAAACATCTTCCAAGAAGAAAAATAAAATAAACCATTTGAGTAAGAAACCAAAGACTTAAATTAAATAAATGAAAAAATAACTTATATTTTTAGGTTATAGGTTGTGTATGGTATTTAAGGGTTACAAGAGTTATGAAACTATCACATTCAAAGAAAACTAAAGGACCTTACCTTCTACGATTATTTGTCTGTGTTTTCTATCACACTGCAATTTCCTAGTGATAGATGAAGAGCACTCCCAAATAACTGCAATGTCAATAGAAAAAAATAATTGAATTATAAAATCAGTTACAACAATTAGATTTATACACCATTTAATTAGACATAATTACATTCATACACCACTTAAGTATACATAGTTGAGTAGCATAATATTTAAAAAAACATCATCAGTTACAACAAAATATTATTCTTTACCCTGTGTTTATTTGGTTACTATCATAGTGATATAGTGCATTCAAATTCAACAAATAAACAAATATTTTTAGATAGGAAAATATTATTAGAATTAATTTGTTAAAGTGAGAAAAAATGTTAGTTGCAAATATTAAACTCTAAGAAAAAAAAATTAATTGCAAGAATTAATTTGTTAAAGAGAGAAAAAATGTTAGTTGCAAATATTAAACTCTAAGAAAAAAAATTTAGTTGCAGAATTAATTTGGTATTGGGGTACTGTTTTAATAAATTAAATAGATTACTAAAGAAAACTCTTATGATAGTTACCTGTAGAAAGTAAAGTAAAAAAGAAAATAGTAATAAGTAAACTCATATGATAAAATCAATTATACAGATTTCTAACAGAATTCAATACTTTTTCTGAACATCTAATAATAAGAAAGGTGTTAAATTGATTTTCTAGTAAAATCAATTATATTAACTAGTATTATGATTTATGAAGCCAAAACTTGGATTCATAGTGCATAGCTGAAAATTTTGTGCAACCTTAGGATCTGCAGATTTTTTATCAAGGTGACCTATTCTTGCGTGTAAAACAAAAGGCAGATAGAAGGAAGGAGGTATTTATCTCAAGTCATTGAAGAGACAAAACATAAAAAGAAAAGATTTGTGTGTGTGTTCCAAAGAAAAGAGAATTGTAAAACACCATCATAAATGTACTCTTTTAAAATTTAAATAAAAGAAGAGGCAATGTGGTCCTGTGTTGCAGAATCTAGCAATATTCTAAATATTGAGTGAATAGAAGCCATACAATTTGGTCATTGAAATCAATAAAATTCTACCGATATCACTAACTGAACTTGAAAATTCTTGATCGCATTAGTCCACCTAAGATAAATTGAAAGACTAAATAGACCATTCTGAAATAAATAATTGATTATGGATTATTTAAGAACTTTGTTAATTTCAAGGGCCAAATTATCTAACGCCTACCATTTCATTGACTAAATTGAAAAATCACCTCTATATATCCAAACTAAAAGTAGACAAAAATGACTATTTCTTTAACAATTCCTACAATTCACCCAAATACCAGCTAAAAAGTAATCACATATTCACATGGTTAAAGAGAGAAAATAATGAGAACAGTCAAATTAAATCAGCAGACTAGATCAATAATGATAGCGTGATGTCAAGAGGTGAATTAAATAGAATTGGCTTCATAAATCATAAAATGTGAATTGATTTTATTACTAACCTGTATAATTGATTTTATTATAAAGTAAAACATCATTTAATTTTTAACTTCATGTTAGTAAAGAAATATGCAGGCAATGTTACACATAAATAACATGCTACTTGTAAAGGTATAAGCTTTCCTTCTATTTCAAATTAATTCCCTTTGAAAATAACAAACATCTGAAATATCTTATTAGTTTGAAAATACCTCAACTCCTTGATTAGATGCTCCAAATGATGAAATATATGGTCAACAGTTAGGCTACCAACACAAAAATACAACAACACAAAAAGTGTGCGGCCAAATAGGTTATCAGTACAAAGTGTGGCATTTTTAGACGCAGAGAGAGAATTAGGTTTTGTGTAGCTCATCAAAAGTTGAAACTTTTCCCACGTGTAACATAAAAATTTATGTAGACAGGACCACAAATAGCTAAAGAAAATAAATCTTCAAAGTCTTATAAAAGTGCAGGCTTTACAATATAACACGCCATCCTAAAATCTTATAGCTCCATCGATTTAGATAATGACACTTATTCAAAAACATCAAGGACAGAAGCAACAACAATAATAATAGTAACTATAATATAATAGTTATAATGGTAATAGACTAATAGCAATACAATCACACGCGCATTATAAAACAAAGGAATATTTAACAAAAGACAATCAAAACAAAGGCAATTATGAGTTGTAGCTAAATTACCCTATCTTCAGCAAGTAAAGGAAGATGAAGAGAGAGAAAAAAACAACTCATAAAGGGAATATTTAGTAGTTTTGGAATAATCAAAGACATTATTCATTGTAATATTTTAGCCTTAGCTAACAATTAATTAGCTGGTAAGTTATGTTCCTACCTTTTATCACTACGCGAAAAACTGCATTTTACAGCGCTTTTTTTAATCTATTTACAGCGCTTTTTCAAAAAAATAAGCGTTGTGGAATCGAGCGCTGTAAATGATACAACAGCGTTTTTAAAAAAGCGCTATAAAGCATGTAAATATAACGCGCGCTTGTTATGCACATTTTACAGCGCTTTTTCAAAAAAGCGTTGTAACATGCACCCCATTATATGAGTTATGGATCTGCTTTTAGAGCACTTTTTAACACAAGCGCTGTAAAATGCACACCCATTATATGAAATTATGGGTCTGCATTTTACAGCGCTTTTTTGCGAAAGCGCTGTAAAATGCACACCCAAGGCGTGGCTGGCTTTTATTAGGAGCAGCAGCAGCAGCGATCGATTTTCCCCGATCCAGATTTTTTGTTGCTGCAAGTTTGGCAGCTTTATTACCCTCGGGCCTTTGTGATTTGGCAACTCTATTAACCTCCAATTTTTGAGGTTTGCTGCCTTTTTTTGGCTGTAGGGGTTGTTTATTTATTTGGACCTACAAAAATGAGGTAAAATGTTAGTTTATTGAATCTGAAAAAATGACAAACCTTAGGCAATAAATGTGACAAACCTTTTCGGGAGATGTAACTGATTTGTCTTTGGGAATCTTTTTTTGGAGGGCAACAAGGTTTGTGGGCCATGCCACGTAACTACCAATAGCGTCGCTTAAGAACTGCATATCTCCATCGTTGTCCGGTATGGGCAACGGTGCAGTTGGTTCGAAAGCAACAGTAGGCGATACTTTGACATGGCCCGCGGGGATCGGAATATTGTGCAATACTTCTCCCGAAGTATTGTACAATATTCCTTTTCCCACCTTCCGTTGAGTCGGCGAGGACAAGTATAGGACACATGTAGTGACACCCTACATCAATAGTTAAAACATAAGTACAGTTAATATATAAGTTTGTTTAATACATAAGTAATTACATAAGCAAGTAAGTAGTAAGTAATTAATTACCTCGGGAATACTCTTCAAACCGACGTTGCAACTCCCGGTTTCACTCTCCATTTGTATTTCAGGTTGGAGCTGAACCGGAAGTTGCTTGTCTTTATTCGTATTCACCAAGAGTGCCACTTGCTCTGATAGGATTCTGAGCTTCTCTAATACTTCCTCGTTGGAAGGTTTTTGGCGCTTCTCTTGAGGAAAAAAGCTTTTGGGAGTTACGCCAAATCCTTTCCCCCTAACTCGACCGGAATACTCAGGGACATTAAACACTTTCCCAAGAATGTCCCTGCAAGTATCCTTGTTGCCCTCTTGAGTTTCAGAACTTTGTTCAATAATTTCCTAAAATACATGTAACATTAAAAAGATAAGTTCAATAGCATTTTTAAAATACAATATTAAAAAATATTAAAGTGATAATATACTTACACAAAGTTCTACAACTTTCTTGACATTTTCATTATCAACCACTCCTTCTTTGTTAACACGCGCTTCCTTCCATAAGATATGACGACCCAAGGGTTGATCGGCTTGGGTGTCTTTTCTCTATTCGTTAAAATCATAAACAAAATAATACAAATTAGTTACACACTATAGTTTATAATACAAATTACTTCATTATATAAAAGTGATGTTTAATTACTTACAATTTGTTGTTCAAGGCGTGCATATCCCATACGTGATTTCTTGTATGGGTGTTTTGGGTTGCTTGCCCGTTCGCGATTTGCCTTACTAATATTCTATATAAAAAAAAATAGCAATTGTGTAAAAATTTAAAATACGCTACGAATATGAATAATAAAACACAAATGCTAATAAATTAATCACTTACGACAAACGCCGGGTCAGAACGTTTGGAAACAAATGCACTCCATTCATCCTTTGATATATAATGTTGATATATCTTTGGAGGTTCAGCATTTGTGTTTCCTTCTCTATCTTTTAGATAGAAATTTGAGAGATGGGATCTAAATCCACGATGGATTTTCCCAGCAACTCTCAAAACATATGACTTTCGTTCCTCATCAAGAACAAAAGTGGTCTGCAATGAAAACAATTATAAGTAATGTATTTTACAGAAAAAAAATTATAAATGACAAAAGAGTAGATCAAAATATTTACTTGAATGTCATTCCAGATGATATCTTTGGCATCCTTCAACGCCTTATCTCTCCAGTTGTCTATTGTTATTGGGACATTTTGACGAACAACAGCCCCAATGTAGCTTACAAACATGGAGCTGTTGGGGTCAACTGGCTGACCACTCTCGTTCCAGCCAACCTAATAAACTCATATAGTAAGTACATGCCCTAAACCCTAAAAAAAGATAAAAAAACACACAGCAAACAGAGTATATATAGTATACCTCAAATTTAATGCCATTACTCCTTGCTTTAATGACTTTCTGCATGATAGTTGCACCACGTTTGACTTCTTTTTCGTAAGTCTTAGAGGTGCCAACTTCTTCATTTTGAACTTCTAAATCTTTGTTTGTATCCATTTAACTACAACAAGTTCAACATGCACTTTAGTATAACATCAACAAGCTCAACATGGATCATGCATTATTATAAACAAACTCAACATGTATCAGTATATCTTAAAAAAGCTCAACATGCATTCTAATGATTACAAAAATTTAATAACATCAATACCTGAATAATGATGGTTCGAAGAAAGACGAAATGCAAAGAAAAGAGGGTTTGCAGAAAGTTCACAGAAATATGGTTCACAGAAATACGGTTTGAAGAAATACGTAATGAGGGTTACGTATTTCAATGAAAATATATTGTGTGAAATGGGAGAGATGATCTTGGATGGAAATAAGGTTCGAAATGAAGGAGATGATCGTGGAAATAAGGTTCGTAAAGGACGGGATGATAGGGTTTGCAAAAGAAGAGAAGAAATGAAGGTTGAGATGAAGGTTACGTAATGAAGAGGAAACTGAAGAGGTAACTGTTATATATACGTAACACTTTTACAGCGCTTTTTATAAGCCTTTTTACAGCGCTTTTTTTGTAAAGCGCTCTAAAAGGCTTCTTTAGTTAAATTCTTAAAAGGCTCTTTTACAGCGCTTTTGACAAATAAGCGCTGTAAAAGACCTCCGTGTGTTATTATGTTATTTGAATGCCTTTTACGCCTTTTACAGCGCTTTTGTCAAATAAGCGCTGTAAAAGACCTCCGTGTGTTATTATGTTATTTGAATGTTTTTTAAAGCCTTTTACAGCGCTTTTTACACATAAGCGCTCTAAAATGTCTCTTTATGTTAATTTTAAGAGGCTCTTTTACAGCGCTTTTTCCAAATAAGCGCTGTAAAAGACCTCCGTGTGTTATTATGTTATATTAATGTTTTTTAAAGCCTTTTACAGCGCTTTTTACACATAAGCGCTCTAAAATGTCTCTTTATGTTAATTTTAAGAGGCTCTTTTACAGCGCTTTTTCCAAATAAGCGCTGTAAAAGACCTCCGTGTGTTATTATGTTATATTAATGTTTTTTAAAGCCTTTTACAGCGCTTTTCCACATAAGCGCTCTAAAATGTCTCTTTAGGTTAATTTTAGAAGGCTCTTTTACAGCGCTTTTTCCAAATAAGCGCTGTAAAAGACCTCCGTGTGTTATTATGTTATATTAATGTTTTTTAAAGCCTTTTACAGCGCTTTTCCACATAAGCGCTCTAAAATGTCTCTTTAGGTTAATTTTAGAAGGCTCAACATGCAAAACCCACATAGTAGTAACTGGTCACCACCAAAATCCCTTCATCTTCACCAAACTCTTCTCCTTTTATGCATCTTCTTCACAAACATCAAAGCTTACTCTTTCACAATTCAATCTCCACCTCAACACCCTTTTTATCTCTTTACATTCTCTTTCCTTCTTAAATCGAAACTTGGTATTCAGGATCATTGCCATGTTGCGAAAAATGGGTTTGTGTCTGATGTTTTTGTTAACAATGTGTTTTTGGGTATTCCCATGATGCGTACAAGGTGTTTGATGAAATGGGTTAATGTCTGATGTTTTTTGGATTCCCATGATGCGTACAATGTGTTTGAAGAAATGGGTTTGTGTCTGATGTTTTTTGAATCCCATGATGCGTACAAGGTGTTTGAAGAAATTAGGTGTCTGATGAATATTATTTTTAAAGCCATTTGACAGCGCTTTGGCAAACAAGCGCTGTAAAATGTCTTTTTTACTCACTTTCAAAAGAGTCGTTTACAGCGCTTTGTGTGGAAAGCGCTGTAAAAGGTATAACACACTCATTATTTTATTTTTAAAATGATCGTTTACAGCGCTTTTTCCAAATAAGCGCTGTAAAAGACCTCCGTGTGTTATTATGTTATTATGTATCTTTTAGGTTAATTTTAGAAGGCTCTTTTACAGCGCTTTTTCCAAATAAGCGCTATTATTGTTTTTGTGTTTTGTTATGTTATTTTTTAAACAAGCTCAACATGCAAAACCCACATAGTAGTAACTGGTCACCACCAAAATCCCTTCCTCTTCACCAAACTCATGTGTTTTGTTTTATTGTTTTATTTTATTTTTGTGTTTGGTTTATTTGGGTTGGGATGACATTAAAAACCTTTTTATCAGTTCAGTTCAGAAAATAAATTAATCAGAACTTAGTATAAAACACTCAATTCAGATTACATGCATGAATTATTAGAAATGAGAATCTCTCTATTCAGTTCAGTTCAGTTCAGTTCAGAAAATAAATTAATCAGAACTTAGTATAAAACACTCAATTCAGATTACATGCATGAATTATTAGAAATGACAATGAGAATCTCTCTGTACAGTTCAGTTCAGTTCAGTTCAGAAAATAAATTAATCAGAACTTAGTATAAAACACTCAATTCAGATTACATGCATATTTACAATAACACAGTTCAGATTACATGCATAGCTTATATAAAACAATTAAACATATACATTAAGATGCCCTTCTTCTTTTCCTGGTGACATTCACATTTGTTTGTCCATTTACAATACGAAACGATGGATTAATCCAAATTCCCTCATCATGATCATCTCTAAGATATAAACCATCATCAGTTGAATCAATTTCATGTGGTTGTTGTGATGTTGCAAATAAAAGATCATTACCAACATCTTCATCATTATTGTTATCATCACTTATTTTATTGGTCGATAGGACAACAGACCATTTATCATTAGAAGGATCAGTGACATAAAACACTTGTTGAGCTTGCGACGCTAAAATAAAAGGCTCGTCTTTGTATCCCACCCTATTAAAATCGACAAGCAAGAATCCTGACTCATCAATCCGAACGCCATTATTATTATCGACCCACTTGCAACCAAATATAGGAACACGAAACATTGTGTAGTCTAACTCCCATATGCGCTCGATAACCCCAAAATATGATAGATTTGCATATATTGGGTTTTTGTCTTTTGCACTTGAGACATGCATCGCTTCAGCTACGAGAGTGACTCCACTATTTTGCATAGTGGTCTGATCATCTTGTTCTTTGGTATAAAATGTGTAGCCGTTAATAACATAACCAGTGTAAGAAAAGACATGTAAGCTCGGACCATTTGCTAGCCACCTCAATCTATTTGAAATTGATCCGGGGTCTATATCAAATTTTGACATTATGTGATTTTTTAACCATGTTACAAAACTTCGATTGTGCTCTCGAGTTATCCAATTTTGATTCCTATTCATGTTCAAACGAGATAACTGATCAATGTGTATTGTAACATACGGTTGAACCTCATCATCATTGTGCAGAACATACAATTGTGCCTGCTCCCATTCTGTCCTTGATATAGTCAGTAGTCTCCTTCCAGTTATCCCTTCTCCTGATAGTCTTCCCGAATGACGAGACATGGGAAGCCCTATGGATTCAACATTGGACAGATATTCAGTACAAAATTCAGCAGCCTCTTCAACAATGTATCGTTCAGCAATACAACCTTCTGGTCGACTTCTACTTTTTACGTACCCTTTTAATATTTTCATATATCGTTCTATCGGATACATCCATCTCATATAAGCTGGCTAATAAACTCATATAGTAAGTACATGCCCTAAACCCTAAAAAAAGATTAAAAAAAAACACACATCAAACAAAGTATAGTATACCTCAAATTTAATGCCATTACTCCTTGCTTTAATCACCTTTTGCATGATAGTTGCACCACGTTTGACTTCTTTTTCATAAGTCTTAGAGGTGCCAACTTCTTCATTTTGAACTTCTATATCTTTGTTTGTATCCATTTAACTACAACAAGTTCAACATGCAGTTTAGTATAACATCAACAAGCTCAACATGGATCATGCATTATTATAAACAAGCTCAACATGTATCAGTATATCTTAAAAAAGCTCAACATGCATTTTAATGATTACAAAAAATTTATAACATCAATACCTGAATAATGGTTCGAAGAAAGATGAAATGTGAAGAAAAGAGGGAACGCAGAAAGTTCACAGAAATATGGTTCAAAGAAAAGAGGGAACGGTATTGAAGAAATACGTAATGAGGGTTACGTATTTCAATGAAAATATATTGTGTGAAATGGGAGAGATGATCTTGGATGGAAATAAGGTTCGAAATGAAGGAGATGATCGTGGAAATAAGGTTCGTAATGGACGGGATGATAGGGTTTGCAAAAGAAGAGAAGAACGATGAAGGTTGAGATGATAGTGAAGTTTACGTAATAAAGAGGAAACTGAAGAGGTTACAGTTATATATACGTAACCCTTTTACAGCGCTTTTTTATAAGCCTTTTAGAGCGCTTTGGTAAATAAGCGCTCTAAAATGTCTCTTTATGTTAATTCTAAAAGGCTCTTTTACAGCGCTTCTCCCAATAAGCGCTGTAAAAGACCTCCTTGTTTTATTATGGTATATGAATGTTTTTTTTAAAGCCTTTTACAGCGCTTTTCCACATAAGCGCTCTAAAATGTCTCTTTATGTTAATTCTAAAAGGCTCTTTTACAGCGCTTATTTGCAAAAGCGCTGTAAAAGACCTCCATGTGTTATTATGTTATATGAATGTTTTTTAAAGCCTTTTACAGCACTTTTTCAAATAAGCGCTCTAAATTGTCTCTTTATGTTAATTTTAAAAGGCTGTTTTACAGCGCTTATGTGTAAAAGCGCTGTAAAAGACCTCCTTGTTTTATTATGGTATATGAATGTTTTTTTTAAAGCCTTTTACAGCGCTTTTCTAAATGAGCGCTGTAAAATGCCTTATTGTTTTTGTGTTTTGTTATGTTATTTTTTAAACAAGCTCAACATGCAAAACCCACATAGTAGTAACTAGTCACCACCAAAATCTCTTCCTCTTCACCAAACTCTTCTCCTTTTATGCATCTTCTTCACAAACATCAAAGCTTACTCTTTCACAATTCAATCTCCACCTCAACACCCTTTTTATCTCTTTACATTCTCTTTCCTTCTTAAATCGAAACTTAATTGGTATTCAGGATCATTGCCATGTTGCGAAAAATGGGTTTGTGTCTGATGTTTTTGTTAACAATGTGTTTTTGGGGATTCCCATGATGCGTACAAGGTGTTTGAAGAAATGGGTTAATGTCTGATGTTTTTTGGATTCCCATGATGCGTACAAGGTGTTTGAAGAAATGGGTTAATGTCTGATGTTTTTTGGATTCCCATGATGCGTACAAGGTGTTTGAAGAAATGGGTTAATGTCTGATGTTTTTTGGATTCCCATGATGCGTACAAGGTGTTTGAAGAAATGGGTTAATGTCTGATGTTTTTTGGATTCCCATGATGCGTACAAGGTGTTTGAAGAAATGGGTTAATGTCTGATGTTTTTTGGATTCCCATGATGCGTACAAGGTGTTTGAAGAAATGGGTTAATGTCTGATGTTTTTTGGATTCCCATGATGCGTACAAGGTGTTTGAAGAAATGGGTTAATGTCTGATGTTTTTTGGATTCCCATGATGCGTACAAGGTGTTTGAAGAAATTAGGTGTCTGATGAATATTATTTTTAAAGCTTTTTTACAGCGCTTTGTCAAATAAGCGCTGTAAAATGTCTTTTTTACTTATTTTCAAAAGGGTCTTTTACAGCGCTTTTTATAAAAAGCGCTGTAAAAGGCCTTAGTATGTGTATTTTTGTGTTGGTTTTGTTTGGGTTCAATTTTGGATGACTGTAACTCAAACATTTATTCCAATTGAATTGGCACTTAATTTACATTATATAAGTGACATTAGTAGCAAACTGTGAGATGTTATAACTAGGATATAAACCATTCAAATTATATAAGTGACTTAATTTGCTATTCTGCCATATTAGTATAAAACACTCAATTCAAATTACATGCATATTTATCACAATAATTCAGATTACATGCATAGCTTATATAAAACAATTAAACATATACATTAAGATGCCCTTCTTCTTTTCCTGGTGACATTCACATTTGTTTGTCCATTTACAATACGAAACGATGGATTAATCCAAATTCCCTCATCATGATCATCTCTAAGATATAAACCATCATCAGTTGAATTAATTTCATGTGGTTGTTGTGATGTTGCAAATAAAAGATCATTACCAACATCTTCATCATTATTGTTATCATCACTTATTTTATTGGTCGATAGGACAACAGACGATTGATCATCAGAAGGATCAGTGACATAAAACACTTGTTGAGCTTGCGACGCTAAAATAAAAGGCTCGTCTTTGTATCCCACCCTATTAAAATCGACAAGCAAGAATCCTGACTCATCAATCCGAACGCCATTATTATTATCGACCCACTTGCAACCAAATATAGGAACACGAAACGAAGTGTAGTCTAACTCCCATATGCGCTCGATAACCCCAAAATATGATAGATTTGCATATATTGGGTTTTTGTCTTTTGCACTTGAGACATGCATCGCTTCAGCTACGAGAGTGACTCCACTATTTTGCATAGTGGTCTGATCATCTTGTTCTTTGGTATAAAATGTGTAGCCGTTAATAACATAACCAGTGTAAGAAAAGACATGTAAGCTCGGACCATTTGCTAGCCACCTCAATCTATTTGAAATTGATCCGGGGTCTATATCAAATTTTGACATTATGTGATTTTTTAACCATGTTACAAAACTTCGATTGTGCTCTCGAGGTATCCAATTTTGATTCCTATTCATGTTCAAACGAGATAACTGATCAATGTGTATTGTAACATACGGTTGAACCTCATCATCATTATGCAGAACATACAATTGTGCATGCTCCCATTATGTCCTTGATATAGTCAGTAGTCTCCTTCCAGTTATCCATTCTCCTGATAGTCTTCCCGAATGACGAGACATGGGAAGCCCTATGGATTCAACATTGGACAGATATTCAGTACAAAATTCAGCAGCCTCTTCAACAATGTATCGTTCAGCAATACAACCTTCTGGTCGACTTCTACTTTTTACGTACCCTTTTAATATTTTCATATATCGTTCTATCGGATACATCCATCTCATATAAGCTGGCCCACAAAGTTGTGTCTCCTTAACCAGATGAACAGTAAGGTGAACCATTATATCAAAAAACGATGGTGGGAAATACATTTCAAGCTCACACAAAGTAACAACAATTTCCCTCTGCAATGTCGGTAATTTCTGAGGGTCGATCACTTTACTACAAATTTCCCTGAAGAAGAAACATAATCTAGTTAAGGCTAGTCGAACTTTTTCAGGTAAAATGGAACGTATACCTATTGGTAGCAAATGCTCCATTATAATATGACAATCATGGGTCTTCAAACCTTTTAACTTGAGGTCTTTCATACAAACCAAATTTTTAATGTTCGAAGAGTATCCTTCTGGAACTTTAACTTCGTGTAGAAATTTACATAAAACAATTTTTTCCTTTCTAGATAGAGTATGAGCGGCTGGAGGTAGATATGTGCGATTTCCTTTCTTTACTGGAGCCAGTTCATTTCTTATTCCCATATCGACCAAGTCCAATCTTGCATTGACGCCATCTTTAGACTTTCCTGGAACATTGAGTAACGTACCAATAACACTTTCAAATACATTTTTTTCAATATGCATCACATCGAGGAAATGTCTTACATACAATGACTTCCAATATGGCAATTCAAAGAAAATTGACTTTTTCTTCCACCCAGTTTTCACCAGCTCTCCCGCAAAAGGTTTGCCAAATTTATTGGTCAAACCTTGTACTTTTTCAAGTATTTGATATCCAGTCGGTGCTAAAGGAGCTTTACCTTCCTCTGATTTTCCATTGAATGCATTTCTCCACCCACGATACTGATGACTATAAGGTAAAAATCTACGATGTCCAAGAAACACATTCTTCTTACAATGTTTCAACCGCATCCAATTTGTACTCTCTTCACATATAGGACATGCACACTGACCTTTAATGCTATATCCTGATAAATTACCATATGCTGGAAAATCATTAATTGTGCCGAACAACATAGCCCTCAAATTGAAACACTTTTTCCTATACCCATCATAAACTTCCACACCTGTCTCCCACAGAATTTTTAAATCTTCAATTAAAGGAGTCAAGTATACGTCGATATCATTCCCCGGTTGTTTGGGTCCAGAAATTAACAGAGACAACATCATAAACTTACGCTTCATACATAACCATGGAGGTAGGTTATATATTACCAAAATCACAGGCCACGTGCTATGTGAGATGCTTTGAAGACCATGTGGATTCATTCCATCAGTAGAAAGTGCAAGTCTTAGATTTCTTGACTCTATCCCGAATTCAGGATATTCGTGATCAATTTTTGCCCATTGTGGGGAATCTGCAGGGTGTCGAAACATTCCATCTCTAATTCTTTCATCTGCATGCCATGTCAAGTGTTTTGAATCTTCTTCACTGCGATACATGCGCCTAAATCTTGGTATTATAGGAAAATACCACACGACTTTTGTTGGAGTAGATTTTTTTCTTCTTATATCGAGAGACATTGCATTTCAGACACGCCTTAAGCTGTTCATATTCGCTTCGAAATAAAATGCAATTGTTAGGCCACACATGAATCCTTTCGTAACTCATTCCAATAGAACACAAAATTCGTTTAGCCTCGTAGGTTCGACTGAGAAGTTCATTATCATCTGGCAACATATCTTTTATGAGTGTTAATAATTCTGTAAAGCTTTTATCAGACCATCCATTATTCGCTTTTAAGTTGTACAACTTTAATATCGCTGACAGTCTTGTGAATTTAGTACAACCATTAGATAATTCTTTCTCTGCATCACTCAACAAACTTTCAAACATTTTAGGACAATCTCGAAGATCTTCTTCAACTGCTTTTGCAATCTCATCAACTCGGTCCGGCTCATATGTATCTGTATCGAAGTCAATTGAAGCATATGTCGAACTATTCTCAAATTATGGCATAAGAAACATATCACACTTGGTTAAAATCAAATCACTCTTTATATGATATAATATTGGATCAAATAAAAAAAATTATGAAAAAACTTCACATGTATATCCACGTCAAAAACTTAATTTCCCCGTAATATTAGATTAATAATAAAATTTAGAACAAACTTTACGGTCCACAATAATATTCAATCAAAACCATAACTTTATTTATGTGGAATTCACAAACAAATTAGAATGGATTGTCGAGCAAGATACAAAGTGCATTTACATCAATCAATCCGTAACATCAATCAACAATTTTACGAAATTCAAAAGAAATTGGTAGTATATTTATTAGTTAAAACAAATTAATGTAAGTTTTTAAGTCTTAGTTCAATTGACAAATGTTGATATTATTATATTGGACGTTTTGTCTCGAATTCAAACTTAGAATCTCACAGTTGTATGAATTAATTATGGTGAAATTTATCATCTCTTTTAAAAAAAAAAACAAATTTAATGGATTTCTTCCTAAAAGAATTCTTTTCATGTACAATGTGTTGGGTGAGTTGACTCCCCAAGTGGAACCCACTAGTTTATTAATATTAGTATTATTATTATTGAAAAAAAAAAAAGAAAGAAAAAAAAAGGTGTTATTGGACTAGGCCCACATGAAGGAAATAAAAGGGACTTAGAAATCCTAAGAATTTGAAGAACGACTGCCAGAGAAGAAAAATAAGGGTTTGGTTCCGGTGGTGGTAATAGGTGTAGCAAACTTGCTCTGTTTGACCTACAAATTTAGTATGTTATTTCTACCACTGAGTTTTTTATTTTAATATACAGTTTGAGTAGGTTTATCTTCTCTGTGAGTTACTTTGGCATACCCACTTTAGTGGAAGGTTGTTATTGTTGATTGATGTTCCCTATTGTTATTAGGAAGACTCTGGTGTACCCATTAATTATTATAGTGGAAGTTTTACTGGACTAGGTCCGTGGTTTTTATTCTCTCAATTTGAGGGAAGTTTTCCACGTTAAAAATTGCGTTTGTCTCATATTTATTTTTCTGCCAATTATTTTTGCTCTGGAATTGTATTTTCTGTTTGGCCAAATATTCCACATTATTGAGATAGTTATCGCTAATTATCTCTGGTTTTTTCCCAACAAAGTGGTATCAGAGCTCGATTGATTTGATTTGTGCATTTAAATGGAGGAGGAAAATAAATGTTCGAATATTATTAAACTCAACTCTTCTAATTACACACTTTGGAAGACTCTCATGGAAGATATGTTATACAGTAAAGATTTGTATGATCCTATTGAGGGTGGCACTGCTAAATCCGTAGATAAATCTGACGCTGACTGGAAGAAGATGAATAGAAAAGCAGTGGCGTTGATCAGGCAGTGGTTGGATCTTAGTGTGTATCCACATGTTGAAACTGAAATAGATGCTAACAAGATGTGGGAAAAATTAAAAGAGTTGTATGAACGAAAGAATGTGCAAAATAAAACATTCTTGATTCGGAAGCTGGTGAATATGAAATACAAAGATGGGGATTCAATGGCAGAGCATATGTGTAACACCCCGTTTTTCAAAGCGAGAGTGTATTTTTTTTTTGAAAGAGATTAAAATAAAACAGAGAATTAAATCAGGAAATGTCTTTGGATAAATAACTGAGTCATTATAATTTACAAGTAGCGGAAAAGTTTCTCCAATTATAAATCCAAAACATTTACACAACCATAAATGGTACATGGAACCCATTCACATAAGAAGTCGAGCTGACAATATTAGTATAAATACAGTTTTCCAAACTAAAAATACTCCAATCCAAAAAGAAGGACACCTAGTCCCTATACATCATCCTAATCTGATCATCCTACCAAAAAGCTATACACCCTGAGTATCTCCACACGCCCCGTGACATCCTCCTAACGTAACTGCAGTCAAGCGTTCCCATCTCCATTCCCGTCCGTAGGGTACGAACCGGTAGGACCGTCCTGACTCTCATCTGAGGGCAAAGCCCAGATTTCCACAGTAATTGTAAAGGGTCACCAACCAGAAAATAACAGTTAACACATAACAATTAAGTTTTTAAATGCCCAAAATAACTTTTCAACTAAGCATGCACCTTAAAAGGATTTTCCATATGCTAAAAGTTCATATAATGCTTGCCAATTAACAATGAACTCAAAATGAAGTTCTCAAACCATCAAGTAATACATAACTGACCAAAGCATTGATAAATCAATTGAGAAATCGATTATCTAACTCAAAATAAGGACTTTTGCAATTGAGCAATTGATTATCTAACTCAAAATAAGGACTTTTGCTGAGCCAATCGATTGCCAAATCGATTTGGTCAGTTCTGCTGAGTTTCTGCATGACCAAATCGATTTCTAAGTCGATTTTGTCAGTTCTGATGAGTCCCTGGGTTGCCAAATCGATTTCCAAATCGATTTCGGCAGTTTTGCTGAGTTCCTGCCTCTCTGCCAATCGATTTCCAAATCGATTTCTTAAAAGATTTTGAAAGATATATTTATACAATCGATTGGCAAATCGATTAGGTCAAAATGGTGAACTTCCTGCAACTCATCCAATCGATTGGGAAATCGATTTCCCTGATCGTTTTTCCAAAAATTCATGCATTAACTCAAGTCATTCCTAATCAAGTTCACAACCTAACACTTAGCAATTCCTACGCGATTACCACGACAATTGGGATCTCGATAACCATCATACTTACACACAACAATCAACACATAACACTTAGCATTTTCAACACAATTAATACAACATCATGGGTTTTGAAATGGTATTGCAAGCAAACATGTTATCACCAAATTCCAAAACATAACACTTAGCATTTATAACACATTACTACACAACAAAAATGAACCAACAGTTCACAAATCAACAGGGTGTAGTCTCTTGCGGACAAACACAATTCCCTCAGGAACGTAAGTCGTAAACGTACTACCTATCACGGGTCCGTACCGTTTACCGAGGTGCCACCTATCCCGGGTCAGCACAACTTACCAAAACATACACGAGTAAACGAGACATTAAGAGATTCCCCATTCTTAATTCTCGTCTAACTTAAACCAGGGCGTAGTCTCTCACGGACAAACCCCTGCGCAGTCTCTCACGGACAAACGCAATTCCCGCAGGAACGTAAGTCGTAAACGTACTACCTATCACGGGTCCGTACCGTTTACCGAGGTGCCACCTATCCCGGGTCAGCACAACTTACCAAAACATACACGAGTAAACGAGACATTAAGAGATTCCCCATTCTTAATTCTCATCTAACTTAAACCAGGGCGTAGTCTCTCACGGACAAACCCCTGCGCAGTCTCTCACGGACAAACGCAATTCCCGCAGGAACGTAAGTCGTAAACGTACTACCTATCACGGGTCCGTACCGTTTACCGAGGTGCCACCTATCCCGGGTCAGCACAACTTACCAAAACATACACGAGTAAACAAGACATTAAGAGATTCCCCATTCTTAATACTCATTTACTGAAACAATTTTCAAAAACGAACATTAAGTAACCGAGACATTAAGAGATTCCCCATTCTCAACGCCCAGTTAACTTAAACAATTTTCCAAACAAAATAATAAGTAACCGAGACATTAAGAGATTCCCCATTCTTAACGCCCAGTTAACTTAAACAATTTTCCAAACAAAATAATAAGTAACCGAGACATTAAGAGATTCCCCATTCTTAACGCCCAGTTAACTTAAACAATTTTCCAAACAAAATAATAAGTAACCGAGACATTAAGAGATTCCCCATTCTTAACGCCCAGTTAACTTAAACATTTTCCTCAAATGCACATTAAGTAAACCGAGGTATTAAAAGATTCCCCATTTTTAATCCTCGTTTAACTCTAATGGTTTTCAAATTCCATGGACACAAACTCAAACATACTCTCACATTCAAACCATAGTTCACAACAACCACACCAATTAACAACATCAAGTATGGACACGCCAAGTACAACGAACACGAATCAACGCAACAAAACACCCAGATACATCAAATTGCCTTAACTCATAATCATACACAATGACTTCAAATTCATTTAACACGAAACATTCATCAATATAAACAAAACCTAACTCTAAGGTTTTACCCATAACGCATTAGTTTCGTTTTTCCCCAAATCGATACATTAAACCCTAACAAATTCCTTCCCACACGACCACAGATAAGTCCCTAATGCAAACTAAAAGTTTGGAAGGAGCCCTTACCTTAACGTTAGCTTTAACGTGGGTTTCCGGTACCGCGAGTAAAACCGATAAAATATTCGCTCGCAACGTCGCCTCCAAATTGGTCCCCTAGCACCGT
>NC_021161.2:19532054-19533245 GCF_000331145.2 Cicer arietinum | reverse complement strand
AGAAAAGAGGAAAATTGGCCGCGGGAGAGGAAGAAGACGATGGAATTTTTCAGTTTTCCTTCTTTTCTTTTTCTTTCCTTTGTTTTTCCTTTCTTCCTTTTTCCTTCCTTCCTTTTATACTATTTTCTTTTCCTTTTCCTTCCTTCTCGTTTTCCTTCCTTTTTCCCTCCAAAGAAACATATATAAATATAATAAATATAACTTAACAAATATCTCAAAATCTAGATATTTGTTAAATTACCGTTTCACCCGAAACGCATTAAATTCTTCGTAAAGGATTCATCGCAGTTAAATTCGATTTATTTATCGACGAGAAATTTTAATTGGCATCAAAATATCTTTTTGATTATAAAACTCCAAAATATTATTAACTTTGGCTTAAAAACCTCCGAGCCAAAATCCAAAATACACCAAAAATACATAAATGGTACTTTAAATTTATGGGTCTTACATTACTCCCCCCCTAAAATTAGTTTCGTCCTCGAAACTATGCATCGATAAATAACTCTGGGTGTTGTTCTCTCATCTTGCTCTCCAGTCCCCAAGTCGCATCTCCAGTAATTGGGTTCCAAATTACCTTGACTAATGAAACATCCTTAGTCCTCAATAGCTTGATCTTTCGGTCATCAATTCTCACAGGTGGTACTTCGAATGACAGGTTATCCTTTAGTTGGATTGTGTCTGGTTTGATCACATGAGATTGATCTGCAAGATATTTCCTCAACTGTGACACATGAAACACGTCATGAATATTGGACAGTATCGGAGGTAACGCAATCCGATAAGCAATCGGCCCAACTCGTGCAGAAATCTGATATGGTCCAATGAATTTCGGAGTCAACTTCTTCGATTTCAAGGCTCTACCTACTCCAGTAGTAGGTATGACTCTCAGAAATACATGGTCACCCTGTTCGAATTCCAAAAGTCTGCGACGCTTGTCCGCGTAACTCTTCTGACGATCTTGTGAAGTCTTCATTTTCTCCTTGATCTTCCTTACTTTAGCTGTGGTCTGTTGCACCATCTCTGGTCCGACAATCATATTTTCACCGTCCTTATACCAACACAAGGGCGTTTGACACTTGCGCCCATATAAGGCCTCATATGGAGCCATTCCAATACTTGCGTGGAAGCTATTGTTGTAGGTGAACTCAATCAACGGAAGCACATCATCCCAACTTCCTCTATCATCTA
>NC_021161.2:19518515-19522862 GCF_000331145.2 Cicer arietinum | reverse complement strand
CACAACTTAACACTTAGCAATTCCTACGCGATTACTACGACACACGAAGGTTCGATAACCATCATACTCACACACAATACACAACACATAGCACTTAACACCTTCATCTCAGTTATCACGATAAATCAAAATTCGAATCACTCAATCATAAACTCAAATCAAACATGACTCGCGTGCCAGGCACCCTAATGCAATGCGTATATGCCAAAATGCATGGACTCGGAATTCCAAACCAAAACCCTCCTCGAAGGGCCGTAAATCATAATTGTACCGCCTATCGCAGGCCAAAGTACCAATTACCGAGGTGCCACCTATCACGGGTCAGCACGATTTACTAAAATGCGTAAATCATAAACGTACCACCTATCACGGGTCAGTACAGTTACCATGGTGTCACCTATCACGGGTCAACTCGATTTTCTAAATAGTAACTCGTAAACGTACCACCTATCACGGGTCAGTACAGTTTACCGAGGTGTCACCTATCACGGGTCAACACGATTTACTAAAAGAAAAAGCGGGAATCGTAAACGTACCGCCTATCACAGACCAGTACTGTTTACCTAGGTGCCACCTATCACGGGTCAGCACAATTCACCAAAAATGTAAATCGTAAATGTACCACCTATCACGGGTCAGTACAGTTACCATGGTGTCACCTATCACGGGTCAACACGATTTACTAAAAGAAAAAGCGGGAATCGTAAACGTACCGCCTATCACAGACCAGTACTGTTTACCTAGGTGCCACCTATCACGGGTCAGCACAATTCACCAAAAATGTAAATCGTAAATGTACCACCTATCACGGGTCAGTACAGTTACCATGGTGTCACCTATCACGGGTCAACACGATTTACTAAAATGTAAATCGCAAACGTACAACCTATCACGGGTCCGTACAGTTTACCAAGGTGTCACCTATCACGGGTCGACACAATTTACCAAATGAAATGCATGAGCATACACAGACTCCATTCACAACAATCGTTAAGCAAATGCAGATATTAAAAGATTCCCCATTTTTAATACCCATTTAACTTAAACGACTTTCAAACAACATTAATTAAATAAGTCATTAAGAGATTCCCCGTTCTTAATACCGATTTAACTTAATGATTTTCAAAACAAAACGTTAAGCAAACAGTCATATTAAGAGATTCCCCATTCTTAATACTCATTTACCGAAACGATTTTCAAAAACGATAGTTAAGTAACCGAGACATTAAGAGATTCCCCATTCTCAACGCCCAGTTAACTTAAACATTTTCCTCAAATACACATTAAGTAAACCGAGGTATTAAAAGATTCCCCATTTTTAATACTCGTTTAACTCTAATGGTTTTCAAATTCCACAGAAACAAATTCAAACATACTTTCACATTCAAACCATAATTCACAACAACCACACCAATTAACAAACATCAAGTACGAACACACCAAATACAACGAACACAAATCACGCAACATAACACCCAGATACATCAAATTTCATTTACCACGAAACATTCATCACTATAAACAAAACCTAACTCTAAGGTTTTTACCCATAACGCACTAGTTTCGTTTTTCCCCAAATCGATACATTTAACCCTAACAAATTCCTTCCCACACAACTACAGATAAGTCCCTAATGCAAGCTAGAAGTTTGGAAGGAGCCCTTACCTCAACGTTAGCTTTAACGTGCGTTTCCGGTACCGCGAGTAATTCCGGTAAAATCTCCGCTCGCAACGCCGCTTCCAAATTAGTTCACTAGCACCGTAGCGTGGTGGTGAGCAACTTTCCCTTCTATCTCTTCGAGAAATGAGGTTTGGATCTAGAAGAAACGGAGGGGTTTGTGTTTGGATCTCAAAACCGTTTTTCTTCGTTTTCGAATCAAAGAGGAAGAGTGGAGTTGCGAAAACCTTGATCTAACTCTCACCCAACCTTGGGTCACTAGCTTTGAAGAAAAGGAAGCAACGAAAACGAAAAATGGAGAAGGATGGAATTTTGGGTTTTTCTCGCGTGAGGTTCAGAGGAAGGAGATGGAAATTTGGAAATTTCCTTCCTTTCTTTTTCTTTCCTTTGTTTTTCCTTTCTTCCTTTTTCCTTCCTTCCTTTATATACTATTTTCTTTTCCTTTTCCTTCCTTCTAGTTTTCCTTTCTTTTTCCCTCCAAACAAACATATATAAATATAATAAATATAACTTAACAAATATCTCAAAATCTAGATATTTGTTAAATTACCGTTTCACCCGAAACGCATTAAATTCTCCGTAAAGGATTCATCGCAGTTAAATTCGATTTATTTATCGACGAGAAATTTTAATTGGCATCAAAATATCTTTTTGATTATAAAACTCCAAAATATTATTAACTTTGGCTTAAAAACCTCCGAGCCAAAATCCAAAATACACCAAAAATACATAAATGGTACTTTAAATTTATGGGTCTTACAATATGAGTATTTTTCATAATACAGTGAATCAGTTGACAACTGCAGAAATTAAATTAGATGATGAGTTGCAAGCGTTGATATTGTTGAGTTCCTTTCCTAATACTTGGGAAGTCCTTGTTCTGACGTTGACCAATTCAGCTCCAAGTGGGAAGTTGAAAATGTCAACAGTTAAAGAGAGCATGTTGAATGAAGAAGCTCGAAGAAAGGAACGTGGTTTGATTGGTTCTTCCTAAAAGTCAAACACACTAGTTATAGAGTCACAGGGAGAAGTCAATCTAGAAACTTTCATAGACGCGATAACTTTGAAAGTTGTAGCAAGTCAAGTAGCAAGTCGAGAACTAGAAAAGAAGTGATATGCTATCATTGTTGCAAAACGAGTCACACAAAAAGAAATTGCAGGTTCCTTAAGAGAGATCAATCAAGGGAAAAAGATGAAGACAAAGAGAAGAAAAATGATAAAGATACAACAACAGTTGCATCTGTTAATAACGTCTACATTGTTTGTGATGATAATTATATCAACCTTGCATGTCAGGATTCAACTTGGATTATTGATTCGGGTGCCTCATATCATGTTACTCCTAGGCGTGATTTCTTCTCATCTTACAATGCTGGTGATTTTGGCAGAGGTCCATTTGAAGAGTATTGTAGAGAACATGGAATCAGGTTTGAAAAAATAGTTCCAACTGTTAATAATGTTTACATTGTTTGTGATGATAATTCCATAAACCTTGTATGTCATGATTCAACTTGGATTATTGATTCGGGTGCCTCATATCATGTTACTCCTAGGCGTGATTTCTTCTCATCTTACAGTGCTGGTGATTTTGGCATGGTAAAAATGGGAGATGAAGGAGTATGTAAAATTATCGGTATGGGAGATGTTTGGGTTGAAACTGGGATTGGTTGTTAGCTTCAATTGAAGAATGTTAGACACGTTCCTGATATTCGTCTCAATTTGATTTCGGTGAAAGCCTTGGATATTGATGGTTATCACACTTACTTTGGTGGTGGTGGTATATGTAAAATCACCAAAGGGTCCCTAGTGGTTGCAAAGGAGCAAAATTCCACTTCTCTCTACAGGATGCCTACGAAGTTATGCAAGGAAGAAGGACTCAACATACTTGCGAAGAAAAACTTTCTTCCTGTGAAAGGTAAGTCTCTAAAAACTTGCACTCATTGTTTTGCTAGAAAACAACATAGAGTTTCTTTTCATAATACTGGTCCTCATAGGAGGCAAAATATTCTTGATTTAGTTCATACTGATGTTTATATGATGCATAGTAAATCTCTTGGTGGTGCATCATATTTTGTTACTTTTATTGACGACCACTCTAGAAAAGTGTGGGCATTTCCTTTGAAATCTAAAGACCAGGTATTTGGAGTCTTCAAGCACTATCATGCAAGTGTTGAAAGAGAAAAGGGAAGGAAATTGAAATGTGTTCGATCAGATAACGGTGGCGAATACAGAGGTCCATTTGAAGAGTATTGTAGAGAACATGGAATCAGGTTTGAGAAAACAGTTCCAAAGACACCTCAACATAATGGTGTTGCAGAGAGAATGAATCGTACGATTAATGACAGAATCAGATGTATGCTCTCTCATGCAAAATTATCGAAATCCTTTTGGGGTGAAGCAATGAAAACTGCAGTGGATTTGATCAATCTTTCTCCTTCTATCCCACTTGATGGTGATGTTCCAAATAGAGTGTGGACAGGGAAAGATGTCTCTTACCGTCATTTGAGAGTTTTTGGCTGTAGATGTTTTGTTCACGTTCCAAGAGATGAGAGGTCCAAGCTTGATAGTAAATCCAAACAGTGTATATTCGTCGGTTATGGTGATGAAGAATTTGGTTATAGATTGTGGGATCCGGTTGACAAGAAAATTATCAGAAGTCGAGATGTGATA
>NC_021161.2:19514154-19518451 GCF_000331145.2 Cicer arietinum | reverse complement strand
GTCCATTTGAAGAGTACTGTAGAGAACATGGAATCAGGTTTGAGAAAACAGTTCCAAAGACACCTCAACGTGATGGTGTTGCAGAGAGAATGAATCGTACGATTAATGACAGAATCAAATGTATGCTCTCTCATGCAAAAGTATAGAAATCTTTTTGGGGTAAAGCAATGAAAACTGCAGTGGATTTGATCAATCTTTCTCCTTCTATTCCACTTGATGGTGATGTTTCAAATAGAGTGTGGACAGGGAAAGATGTCTCTTACCGTCATTTGAGAGTTTTTGGTTGCAGATGTTTTGTTCACGTTCGAAGAGATGAGAGGTCCAAGCTTGATAGCAAATCCAAATAGTGTATATTCGTCGGTTATGGTGATGAAGAATTTGGTTATAGATTGTGGGATCCAGTTGACAAGAAAATTATCAGAAGCCGAGATGTGATATTTCTTGAAGACCAGACTATTCAAGATTTTGATAAAGCTGAAAAACAGAAACCGAATTCCAGATGTTACATTGAAAATATTGCACCTAAGCCCCCTGCAGAAACCTTTGTTGATGGGGGAGATATACAGGTAGATAATGAGAATGTAACTAATGATTATGTGTCTCACCATGATGAGCAGGTTCCAGTTGAGCCACCAACCGAGTTTGAGTTGAGAAGATCTACTAGAGAACGTCAACCTTCTCAAATATATCCTCCACATGAGTATGTGATGGTCACTGATAGTGGAGAGCCAGAGTATTATCAAGAAGCTATTATAAATGTTGATAAAGAAAAGTGGTTAAAGGCCGTGCAAGAAAAGATGAATTCCTTACATGAGAATCACACATTTTATTTGGTAAAGTTGCCTAATGGTAGAAAAGAACTCAAGAACAAATGGGTATACAAGATAAAGGAAGAAGAGAATAGTTCTCAACCAAGATACAAAGCAAGATTGGTTGTGAAAGGTTTTAATCAGAGAAAAGGTATTGACTTTGATGAAATTTTTTCACCTTTGGTGAAGATGTCATTTATCCGAGTTGTGCTTGGGTTAGCAGCTAGTTTGAACCTAGAAGTTGAACAACTTGATGTGAAAACTTCATTTTTTCATGGTGATTTGGAGGAAGAGATCTATATGGAGCAACCAGAGGGTTTCGAAGTCAAAGGTAAAGAGCAACTTGTGTGTAAATTGAAGAAAAGTTTGTATGGGCTCAAACAAGCACCTCGACAATGGTACAAGAAATTTGATTCTTTCATGGAGAAACATGGGTATGGTAAAACTACTTCTGACCATTGTGCGTTTATCAAGAAACTCACTGATGGTGATTATATTATTCTCTTATTATATGTGGATGACATGTTGATTGTTGGTCATGACACTAAGAAGATTCAATCTTTAAAGAAAGATTTGAACAAGTCTTTTGCAATGAAAGACTTAGGTCCTGCAAAGCAAATTATGGGTATGAGAATTACTCATGACAAAAAGAATAATAAATTGTGGTTGTCTCAACACAATTATATTGAGAAGGTGTTAGAGAGGTTTAACATGAGCAATTGCAAACTTGTTAGTACTCCATTTGCTACTCATTTTAAATTGAATTCTGATAAATGTCCTACAAGTGAGAAAGACAAAGAAGAGATGAAGAAGGTTCCATATGCATCCGCAGTTGGTAGTTTGATGTATGCTATGGTATGCACAAGGCCAGATATTGCTCATGCAGTTGAAGTTGTTAGTCGATTTCTCTCTAATCCTGGTAAAGATAATTGGCAAGCGATGAAGTGGATTCTTAGATACCTCAGAGGCACTTCCAAAGTGTGTTTATGCTATGGAGGGGATGAACCTGTGTTGGATGGCTATACATATGCAGATATGACAGGTGATCTTGATTCTAGAAAATCTACTTCTGGTTATATGATGACTTTTGCAGGGGGAGCTGTGTCTTGGCAATCAAGACTACAAAAGTGTGTTGCTTTGTCCACTACTGAAGCTGAGTACATTGCAGCAACTGAAGCTTCCAAAGAACTCTTGTGGATGAAGAAATTCCTACATGAGTTAGGCCTCAAGCAAGATAAGTTTGTGTTATTCTGTGACAGTCAGAGTGCGATCCATCTTAGCAAGAATTCGACTTTTCATGCAAAGTCGAAGCATATTGAAGTGTGGTATCATTGGATACGAAATGCACTGGAAATGAAGTTATTTTTAATTGAGAAGATTCATACTGATGAGAATGGTTCAGATTTGATGACGAAGACCTTGCTTGTGTTGAAGATGATATGTTGTAGAAAGAAAGTTGGCATGATTGAGCAGTACCTTCCCACTTGAGTCGTGAGGGGGAGATTTGTTGGGTGGGTTCACTCCCCAAGTGGAACCCACTAGTTTTATTAGTATTAGTATTATTATTATTGAAAAAAAAAGAAAGAAAAAAAAGGGTATTATTGGGCTAGGCCCACGTGAAGAAAATAAAAGGGATTTAAAAATCTTAAGAATTTGAAGAACGAAAGAGAACGGCTGCCAGAGAAGAAAGATAAGGGTTTGGTTGCGGTGGTGGTAACAGGTGTGTAGCAAACTTGCTTCGTTTGATCTACAAATTTAGTATGTTATTTATACCACTGAGTTTGTTATTTTTAATATACAGTTTGAGTAGTTTTATCTTCTCTGAGAGTTACTTTGGCATACCCACTTTAGTGGAAGGTTGTTATTGTTGATTGATGTTCCCTATTGTTATTAGGAAGACTCTGATGTACCCATTAATTATTATAGTGAAAGTTTTGCTAGACTAGGTCCCGTGGTTTTTATTCTCTCAAGTTGAGGGAAGTTTTCCACGTTAAAAATTGCGTTTGTCTCATATTTATTTTTCTGCCAATTATTTTTGCTCTGGAATTGTATTTTCTGTTTGGCCACTTATGTGCACAGGTGAAGAAAAAATATTCCGCATTATTGAGATAGTTATCACTAATTATCTCTGGTTTTTTCCCAACACAATGTAATAGGATGAAAGAGAATTAAGATATATTTCTATAGTAAGTTGAAAATTTGAACAACAATTTTAAAACAATTACTATATTTATAATTTTGATCAGTAGCACTAACAAAGAGATGCACAAATATTTACAACCCATTTTTCAGTGACACTAAAACTAAAAGCCCGAAACTTTTTAAAATTCAAATCTGGATACAACTCCAAATATAAATCATGAATAATCTGAAAAAAAGTCAAATATTAACATACGCTTTGATATATATCATTTGTTATAATTAATTTACTAATTAATTATATAAGGCATGCTTTCACATATAAATAGCTGAATAAATATGTTATAAGTATTTAGAAAAACATAAAATCATGTATTGCTTTATTAAAGATGTTAAGAATATTTAAATTTAAAATGTTGGTTTGTAGTTCTTCCTATATGTAGGGTGTTGACTAATTAAACTTTCCATTATTCCTAAATGGATAATCAATGGCATCTAAGTTCATATTAATTAATTAAATAATTAATTATACAAAAAAAAATCTAATAAGTCTTATATTTTCTTTAATCACCAATCAGTTAAGGCTCCTAATTGATAAATACCTATTATAATTAAATAGAGATATGTGCTCACATAATATTGGAATATAATAATTAAATAAAATATTTTAATAAAAGATTCTAACAATTATATTATTAAATAGTAGAGAAGTTGTTGATTTTAACTAATATTTCATTGCGAAATATATAGACTAATTTTGTTTATATTTCATTATGATGAGTTCAAGTTGGGAAAGATGTACATAAAATTAATTACATGATATAATTAAAAAAAGAATTGTGTGTGATTATATTAAAAACTATAACACTTCTTACAGATTTTTTTACTAACAATGTTTATATATATATATATATATATATATATATATAGCAAATGTAAATAATGAATTTAATTTATATACATAGTTGGTGTAAAATATTTTATATTGTTAGTTAATCACAATCATTAAATCAGTAAAGATATTAAATACTGTAACGAAAAAAATAATTAAACTCTCGAATGATAAATAAAATTGTAAAAAAATTAAACTCAATTGTCAACAAATCTATTATATATATTTAAAACAGACTCCCGATGCCACGTCATCATATTTTGCCACATCATCGTATTTTGCCACTTCAACATATTTCATCCACATCAGCCAAAAAGCTGATGTGTACCTCATAAGAGTACCCCTCATCTTTCAACAACCCCTCCTCTTTCAACAACTTCTCATCTTCCTTCCACAATTTCTTTAATACCTCCAAAATCTATTTGATAATATTATTTTATAATAAATTTATAAATTA
>NC_021161.2:19498244-19512546 GCF_000331145.2 Cicer arietinum | reverse complement strand
ATATATATTCTATTTGAAAGAAAATACCCAAATTCATTAAAAATAATCATAAAATACGAATCTATAAAAAATTATTAAAAAAATAATTTTCAATTATTAAAATCTATAATCTATTATATATATTTCAAATAGACTTCCGATGCCACACCAACTTATTTTTTTTTTACAAACTCTTGATGAAATATATTCAATAATTTTTTTTATAACAACTTCTCATGCTCGCAATTAAAACATCATACTAATAAAACAAATAAATTTAGCTACGCTACAATATAATTCAACATTAATATTTTTTATATCTTATTTTTGGGTTTGTATTTTACATTTTATTTCATCAAATAACTACAAGTACTATTATATGTTGAAAAATAAATTAATAATTAAAGTACAATGAGTCAAACAATTATCCTATATAATAAGTTATCATACAAATTTTACAAAATATTTAAAAAATTAAATTAGATGATTGTGATAAACATGATTTTCCTTAATTTTAATTTTCCTAATCATATTCAATTATTACAAATCAATAAAGTAATATTATAAGATAACTATATTTATAATACATAAAATATTACTTATAAAACTTATAAAGTTAATTAATTAATATCCGCGCAGCGCGCGAGCCATATTCTAGTTTAATATTATTATAAACATTTTCAATTCTCGTGATTTGATCATTGAGATTTTATTTGTAGAGAGACATAGGTGATTTGGTCATTTTTAATAATCTTTCAAATGTTTTTAAATCTTCGTTCAATTGGCAAATGTCGATATTGTTAGGCTAAAATGTTATGTTCCGAGTTTGAACATGAGACCTCAGTTATGTGAGTTAACCATGGTGATATTTACCATATTTTTTAAGACAAAAAAAATCACCAAAAATAATAATAAAAAAGTTAATGTATACAAAATTTTGTATTTATTATTTATTACTTGTTAGAACACCTCTATTAGTTATTGTTAAGATAAGAAAATTGAGAATTAAGAATAAAAGAATTGAAAGAATCAAAATTGTATTATAACTTCCTGCAGAAGCAACATAACCAACACTCGGTTTAATATCAAATAGTTTGCATAGTTTAATTAAATCTAACTTCTTAACTACTTCTTAATTACTTTTCTTACTTCATCTGACTAACATTTATGACTTACACATTTAATATTACTTTCATGATAATGTTTGAATGCATGTCATTTCATACAACTGCCTTGTAAAAATATTTAATACTAGTTTTACTTTATTTATTTTTATCTATTTTTATAATTAGTCTCCCTATTTTTAAAATTTGATAGTTTTGGTCAATCATTTCATATTTTTACTATAAAAAATTATAATTTAATATATTTTAAATGACGTAACATACAATATTAATATATAAAACTATTTAGATGAAATAATTAAAATAAATTATTTAACATTTTAATATATATTAAGTAGGTTAAGATATGTCACCAAAGAATTGTTAAAAATAGGAGGATAAATCATAGTTGAGATTTAAAAAAACACAAATCGTGGGCATCATTACACAGTGGTATCGTGGGGTCAGCTCGCCATGACTTAAACAGTTATCTTAGATTGCATTGTCCTATAAGCATGTGCGACCTCAAAAACCTTTGTACACATTTTTGTAAAATACTCATCGGAACGAGAACCTGAATGCTATTTCGTCCAAATTCACGCCTAACCCCAACATTCAACATTAACAAACAAGACTCTGTCTCAAACATTATAAAAATAACGCGCTCTGTTCTATTCTGTTCTTTTAATTCGAAATCACCGTCACACAGAAACGACGTCGTCGAAGAGAAAAGCGTGTAAAATGAAGAGCGAGAAGAAGTCATTGTTACAAGATCTAATTGAGATTTCAGGAGGTTCTATTGTTACTGATGGAGGATTTGCTACACAGCTTGAAACTCATGGTGCTTCTATCAACGATCCTCTTTGGAGTGCTATTTGTTTGATCAAAGAGCCACATCTTATCAAGCAGGTTTCTTCATTATTTTCCTTCATTTTTTATTTCTGCTTCATTTCTTAAACCTTGCTTTAGATTTATATGTTCATTTATTTATATTTTAAAACAAATTGGAGAAAGGGAGATTATTATTAATATCTGTAACCACTAAGCTGACACCTCAGAGACATGATGGACGGAAATTCATTTATTTATTTGTTGATAGGTTCACTTGGAATATTTGGAGGCTGGCGCAGATATATTGGTCACTTCATCTTACCAGGTGAGTGTGTTACTTTGTTACTTCATATTAGGTTTGACTTTACCCTTCCACATTTGATTATTTCCAAAATATTTATGCTTTGTGGTGTGTCAATTTTATATGAAGTTGCATTGATAAATGGATTTGCTTGAATAAACTTCTGAGTAAGTAAGATAACAGGCATTGACATTAATACCGAAATATTAAATGAATCTTGCAATAACTAAGAGTTTTCTAAAAACTGTTTTCATAAACATGTTCAAATTAGCTACTACAACCAAAATAATGTGACACAAGTGGTAGATACTTGAGTCTAAATTTTGTACTGAATACTAAGATCTACTTTTTATACTTATTTTTGCTTATATTTCATTTGGAAGAAGTATTTAATTTACTTTATCCAAACTGTGCTTAATGCACTAGTGTGTTAGGAGTGCACTTTTTTTTTTTGGTGTTTTAACCCTTTGGTTTTCAAGGGAATAAAGCCCTAGTAATGTAGAGTTTGGCCGGGACACGATTCGAACTCAGGCTCTTCTGAATGATTCGTCTTTAACTGAAGCTCATTAACCACTTGAATCCAATCACTTGGTTATTTGGAATGCACTTTTGATTCATGATTTTTATACACACAACATTAATAATATTGATGTACCGGATCATTATATCTATGTTGCTGTCTATAATGGGAGAACAGAATAATGTGTTGCAATTGAGTGCTTTCCATCTTGCCGATTAACATAACTTATAAAGAATTTTCTTGTAATTTTCATTATTTCATTGTTTCCAATAATCCAATCACTGAAGCTGATATTTTGAATCTATATTCCAAGTTGAAATCTTAATGTTGTAGAAGAAAATTTATCATTTTCTTATAAAAGAATATTTTATTATAGGCTACACTTCCTGGATTTTTGTCCAAGGGGCTGACTATTGAAGAGGGGGAATCACTATTACAGAGGAGTGTCAAGTTGGCGGTTGAAGCTCGTGACAGTTTCTGGACATCGGCTAAAAGAAATCCTAGAAATGTATATAGAAGAGCTTTGGTTGCAGCCTCCATTGGAAGCTATGGGGCTTATCTTGCTGATGGCTCAGAGTACAGGTGCTACTACACTCCTTAAACGTTGGCAGTTTAGATTGTATCCATCCTGCAGAGGAGCTGCTTTTGTGTGGTTTTTGTATGTTACAAGAATTTATTCGTGATGTTAATTTATTCTTGTAGGGGACTCTATGGACCAGATGTGAATTTGGAGAAGTTGAAGGATTTTCATCGCCGCAGGTTGCAAATTCTTGCTGAAGCTGGTCCAGATTTGCTTGCTTTTGAGACCATTCCAAACAAACTTGAAGCTCAGGTCTTTTCTTTTGTGCCATTAAACTCATTTTGTTGATTGATAAGCATACCTAGCTTTAATTTCTTAAAAGAAAATTACCGAAAACTAATAGTGTATTGTGTATATCTTTGTGGGGTATTGTTACAAATCTTTTATTAGGAAGCTGGTGAAACTAGGATTCTTCTATTCTGTAATTTTTCCAATCCTCTCTCACATTTCTCTGGTATCGACATTTATGTTTTAAAATCAATCATAAACTCTCTTACTGTTTTGGTTCTTTATATTCACAAACATAGAGTTTTGGTTCTCTAAACTTTGTTCAATTTCATGGAGTGTAATCTTTTTGGCACAGTTGTAATGGCAGTTCTTCTTGCTGCATCATGACCAGTTGAAGGAGCAACATACATGCTAAGTATTAGAAGCCTAAAATTATAAATTCCTCAATAATAGTGAAAGCATCAAAACAATAATGAAAAGTACCACCCTCAAATCAAACAGGCTCTTAGCTTCACAATTTGTTGAGCATAGAAATCTTAGATAATGTTGAGATGAAACAATCATGTCTGAGTATAACCTCTATATATAGAGTATTGGTATCATTGATACAGCTGAGATGAAACAGTCATATTTATGTTCAGAAAGGGAAGTTTTCTCTTAAATTTTTTACCTGATTACATGATGTAGCTATCTGCATAAGTTATTTCTACAATTTTTTATTTT
Organism: Cicer arietinum; assembly: GCF_000331145.2. Taxonomy (NCBI): domain Eukaryota; kingdom Viridiplantae; phylum Streptophyta; class Magnoliopsida; order Fabales; family Fabaceae; genus Cicer; species Cicer arietinum. The sequence continues at coordinate 19,508,281 of NC_021161.2, read as the reverse complement.
ATTTTGACTTGTTCAATAAGATTTTTATATCAGTTAATGATAGGATGTTATCTAAGCCCAACTCAAATGAGGGTGATGTATTGGTGGGTGTGAACCATGCTATGCCTAAAATTTGGAGAGTGTATGAAAGGAAGAAGAAGAGAGAGAAGGAGTAGTGGCCACCTGACAGGCAGTTAGTATTTTCCCCTAATAAGAAAGGAGTACGGGGAGTGGGGAAATGTCATGCATTCATCAGTTTTTATTACTTTAGCGGTTAGGTTAGGCAGTGAGGGAATAGTTTTCTCTTTTATCATTGTAATCAGTTTCATATTTCCATTTTAATTAAATACTATTCCATTCACCATTAATATTTCTACTTTGCTCTATCAGTTAAGGTCATAAGTTTAAAGTTGTAAACTAATATATAAGATTGCTAATACTGTTTAAAAATCTTTCAATGCTAAATAGATCAAGCTGTACTTTCTATTTATCTCTATAACTTTTAACTGCTAAATTTTAGGAAGCTTTTTTCTAATTCATATGCAACCTTTTTATTGCAGGCTTGTGTTGAATTGCTTGAAGAAGAAAATGTACAAATCCCATCTTGGATCTGTTTTACGTCTGTAGATGGTGAAAATGCTCCCTCAGGGGAGAGTTTCCAAGAGTGTCTTGAAGTAATAAATAAGAGTAACAAAGTAGAGGCAGTTGGTATAAACTGTGCCCCTCCGCATTTTATGGAAAGTCTCATTTGCAAATTTAATCAGGTACCTCTTGAATCTCATGTCATTAGTTGATCACTTGAAAAATAATTTTGGTGCTCATTATAGTAGAGTGGGAAGTTTATATAGTCTTGTTCCTGCAGTTGACAAAGAAGGCGATTATTGTCTATCCCAATAGCGGGGAAATATGGGATGGAATTGCAAAAAAATGGCTAGTAAGTTGGGGTTTTTCTCCCTTACTCATTCCTTTTACTTCTCTCGGTCTTACACACACTGACCTGCAAATTAAATGCTATGTTTTACATGTCAATGTAATTGTGTTTTTCAATTCCTTTTCATTGACAGCCATCAAAGTGTTTTCACGATGATGATTTTGGATTTCATGCAACAAGATGGCGTGATTTAGGAGCTAAAATAATAGGTGGCTGTTGCCGGACTACACCTTCCACCATTCAAATTATTTCAAATGCCTTAAGAGAGAATTTTTAATTGTGCTTATTGATGTAACTTTTGTTTTCAAACTGCTGAGATATTTTCTAGGCATTTTCCATAATTTGAAGTTTTACATTTTAGTTGCTTTAAGCTTATTCATTCAAATTGAAAGCTAGTATTTTTCTGCAAGAGTACATACTAATACACTATACTGAAGTCAGTATGATTCTTGATTCGTATCTTCTTCCACAGTGCGGCGGTGCAACTAAGTATTTTTAAGGCTAAATTACATCTGTGGTCCTTTAACTTAATTTTAGGTAGCGTTTTAGTCATTTATCTTTTTTTTCTCCCGATTTGGTCCTTTATTTTAATTTTATGTGACAATTTGATATTTTATGTTTTAAAATTTCAACAATATTACCGTTTTTTATACAAAAATTCAAAAAAAATTTCAATCAAAACTCATAAAATTAATTATATTCTTCAATATAATACAAATTTCATCAAATTCGTAACACAAATCTTCAAATAAACTCATATTTTCATACTTTATTTGATATTGTTAGGAATAAAGGACTAAATCGGGAAAAAAAAGAAGATAAAGGACTAAAACGTTACTTAAAATTAAGTTAAGGGACCACAAATGTAATTTAGCCTATTTTTAATTAAGACAACATACCACCATATGTTGTAGCATTATTTACATAGAAGTTTTTTGTTGCATTGCTGCAGAGTGTGAGAGGGTTCGAGTCCTATGAATTTTACATGAGGGATAGTGTCTTTAGCTGGAGAAATGTGTTAACTTCTTTTTATATATAAGTTTGATGGATCAAGTTGGGTTTCTTTGTAAAATAAATTCTTCTAAATTATTTAAAAATATTGATTTTTATAATATATATATATATATATATATATATATATATATGTAATATTAATATAAAAAATAATTTTAAAGATGAGAAAATATCAATTAAGTCTAATATATATTAACATGTTATTCATTCAAATAAAATAACTTTTGATTAAGTATATGCTTCGATTCGAACACTCACCATGCCTTCCCACACCATAGCCATCAATGACAACACCAATGTCATCGTCCTTCACACTATGTCATCAATCAAATTCACTGGTTCAAACTTTCCGGCCTGGAAAGTGCAGTTCAATTTCCTTCTCATTGGTTATGATTTGCTCAACTTCGTCGATGTGTCCAAACCGTGTCCAGCGCCAACACATGGTGATTATGAATACTGGACTAGACAAGATCAACTCATTCTCCATGAAATTCTCTCCTCTATGGACATTAAGTCACCATACTTAGCAATGCAAAAAACTGTAAACAAGCATGGGACACACTGAACAAAACCTTTGCAAGCAAAACGCGAACATGTATCATGAAACTCAAAGAACAACTCACGCTTCACCAAAGGCTCAAAACCTGTCGTTGAATACCTACATGGTATTAAGGCACTCTATGATGAACTTGCAGTCATTAACTCACCACTAGATGATATTGATCTTGTCATCCACACCCTCAATGGCCTTGGTCTGGACTTGACATAAATTTGTGCTGCTCTTCGTACCCGACAAAATCCTATAGGGTTTGAAGAACTTCATGATATCCTTCAAGATTATGAAGCTTATCTTACATGTGAGGCTATCGATCCTCCTATTCCCTCGGCTCATGCCACTTACAAAGGCAAACCAAATGTACCTACCCACCAAATAGAACCACTCTACCCACACATACAAACCCATCACCACAATCTTCAAGGAACATAACTTGTCAATACCGTGACAAGCCAGATGGAAAAGTTTGCTATAAACTTCACGGCTACCCTAACAGGTGCCCATCTGCTCATAAGTGCGCCCTGCAACCATCTGTTGTTGGCTCAAATTGGATCTTGGACTCAGGGGCCACTCATCATATCACCTACAATCTCAATCAGCTTCATCTCACCCAACCTTATCATGGAACTGATCATATTGCAATAGGAGATGGTAATACTGTTCCTATAGTTCAAACAGGTAAATATGTGTTAGCCACAAAAACTCACCAACTGCACCTAGCAGAGGTTCTACATGTTCCTCATATTTATAAAAAATGTGTTATGTGTTTCAACCTTGTGTCATACTTAGCCCTATCCCACTGAATTTTTTTCTGGTTTCTTTTTTTGTGCGTGAAGGATTTGAAGACAAGGGATCCTCTCCTCAAGGGTCTACTAAACATGAACTCTATCACCTACCCCATCAAATCATTTATTCCACGGCCTTTGTTACCATGGCACCACATCGTTGGGCATCCTAGCCACAAAATAATGAGACATCTCACATCTAGGGCTGGACATGGTTGGTTTTTTTAAAAAACCAAACCATATCCATTTTAAAACCAATATATGGATTTAGATTTATAACTAAATTCATTATTTGGTTTAAAATCGGTTATATAACCAATTGTAAAATTTGTTATAGTTAAATAACCGGTTTTTAATTAAGCAAGCGATTTCGAAAATTTCAATTTTAAAATCAATTTTTTTTTTGAGAAATAACTTTTTTTGAAATAATTTACAATATTTTTAATTCGAGAAAAAAAATCGATTTTTTCGAAATTTTTTTTTAAACTTTTCTCAACAAACTTTTTGAGAAAAAATTCAATTTAAAATTTTTCTGAGAAAATAAAAGTTTTTTAAATTTTTTCTGATATCTTTTCGAAAAAAATAAATTTGAAAAATTTTCCAAAAAAAAAAACCTTAAAACTAACAAAATCAGAATTGTTTGAGTATTTGAGATTTAAGATTTTTGGGAGTTGAGTGGATAAAAACCAAATCCAAATATAAAACATAAGTGGGTATCCAACCAGTTCATAAATAAATCAGATTATAATCATATCACTTTAACCAGATATTTAAAATGGATTTGGATCCGGTTTTAGATTTGGGGCACATAATCGAATTTTTTGCACAACCCTACTCACATCCCTTCATCGAATAAAGGAGAGGAATATGTAAAATACATGTTTTTGATGAAAACAAAGACCAAGGAAAGTGATCAAGTTGCAAGCTCAAAAAGAAGTCAAACATCAAAGACAACTATGGTCAAATATGCTAGAAGTTTTATAATGTAAAGGTACATGATGCAATCTAATATTCGTATATTTCAAATGCACATGAGAACCTTTCATTTTAGCATATGCATCTAAAGGATTTTCAAAGTGTCAAAATATATAAATAATGTTTGAAAATAATATTTTTGACAAAATACAATGTTGTATTCGAATACAACATGTTGTAGCCGAATACACAGACAAGTCAATAGCTAAAATTGAACATCTGTATTCGACTACGAGATGATGTATTCGAATACAAGCTTCAAAATTCAAATAAAACTGAACGCTAAAAGGATGTGTATTCGATTACACACAAGTTGTAGTCGAATACAACTGGAAACAATGCAATTTTTCAATTCTGAAATGGTTTCGGATCATTGCATTTCTTCATCAAACCTCCAGGAACGAATGTCACTGATCTGAAGTGATGTCTATGGAGTACAAATACCCCATAACATCATTTTAATAAAAACCAATCCTACAATCAAACCTTGAACAAACTTTGAACAAATTTTGTAAAATATTTTGATTTATTCAAAGTTTCACTTTTATATTTCAAGTACAGATTTTACATTTTCATATCATTGAGAAAAGTTCTCTGGTGTACTTGAAATTATATTGGATTGTTATCATTGTACATCAACTGTTATATCATATTGATATAAGTCAAAATCAATATTGCTAAAGCATTCAAGTGTTGTAAATTGAGGAAAGTGGTGTACTTTCTTCAAGTGTTGTAAATTGAGGAAAGTGGTGTTCTTTCTTCAAGTTTTGTAAACTAAGATAATGGTGTGCTATCTTAGGGTGATTGTTAGGAATTTGTAACAAAGGTCCTATGGTGGGACTTGTACTTATTCTAACAATAGTGGAAAATCTCTTGTGGTGTGCAAGAGGACTAGATGTACCCTTGGTTATAAGGGGAACTAGGATAAACTAATGTGTTCCTTATTTTTCTGCCATTTATCTTTTCCATACACTATCTTAAATCAGAAAAATCAAACACTAAATCTCTAAAAACAAGAAAATTTCTAAACACCTAATTCAACTTCCCCTCTTAGGTGCGCTTCTGTTCTTACAGAATACAACGCCATGAATTCTTTTGGAAGTTCTAAAAGCCACAAGCTTTCATTTACTACGTCTAGTATTACTAGTACTAAGCCACTTGAACTAATTTACATCAGTTTATTGGATACTCACCCTCTCAATATGTCTACCAATGTCTTGACCCTACAGGTCACATAATATATACTTCCAAACATGTCACCTTCCGTTAGAACATCTATCCATATCAAATCCTCACCCAACCAAAAAAATTATTATTCCTTCACCTCCAACCACAACTATTGTGTTAGTGCAAAAGTGGTGTTAGTTACAATTCTCTGGTTGATATTTTGATGATAACAAAAACAAACAAATAAAGAACAATTATTCCCTAACTATATTTGCTAAGTTTACAAATTAAGTTAGAAGACAAAGAGTTATATTAATGACTATCTACTTTAAGGTAGCACAAATTACAAGTACATTAGACATAATAATCTGAATATTTTGAACACAAAAAATAACATCACCTAAAAACTGAAGTAACAATGTCGATTTACAAGAAAGGATGGGTTTGAATTGTAAATGCACCTTTCAAAAAATTCCTGTTAAAAACTTAAGAAAATAACTCAAGATTGATCTTGGTTGTGAAAAAAGAAAGCGAAGAACGTTCTTGGTTTTAACCAGAAAACGGAGAACGTTCTTGGTTAATTAAAATCAGTAGTTCTGTTTAAGTTTTTAACTTGATAATCAATCAAACTGAAAGTAAATAGATAAGGAAAGAGATACCACACAACGATATATCCTGGTTCACCCAACTCGGGTTACGTCCAGTCCCCACAACCGTGAGATTTTCCACTAAGTGTTTAAAACAAAGAACCTTCTTGATTTTACAGCACCTTACACAGGTCGACCTTGATCTGTTTCAAACTCAATTTCTTTCCACCTAGAAAGCAAATACAACACCTATCTATCTTGATAGGATTTGTTACAATCTAATCAAACTATAATTAAACTCTTATAGTTTGAGTTATTACAATAAGGATGGGATTGTTTTGATAGAATCATTGATATCTCAACTCTTGTTTGAGATTCGATTATTTACAAAGAATTCAGTAGTAATAACACAATATGGTGTAAAGATTCAGAACTGCTTGTTCTTTGTGAAAATGAGAATTTCAAGTATGTGAATGTGATTGATTTGTGGGATTTAACAGTGTAAGACCCATAAATTTTAAAGTACCATTTATGTATTTTTGGTGTATTTTGGATTTTGGCTCGGAGGCTTTTAAGCCAAAGTTAATTATATTTTGGAGTTTTATAATCAAAAAGATATTTTGATGCCAATTAAAATTTCTCGTCGATAAATAAATTGAATTTAACTGCGGAAAATCCTTTACGGAGAATTTAAGGCGTTTCGGGTGAAACAATAATTTAATAAATATCTAGATTTTGAGATATTTGTTAAGTTATATTTATTATATTTATATATGTTTGTTTGGAGGGAAAAAGAAAGGAAAACTAGAAGGAAGGAAAAGGAAAAGAAAATAGTATATAAAGGAAGGAAGGAAAAAGGAAGAAAGGAAAAACAAAGGAAAGAAAAAGAAAGGAAGGAAATTCATAAAATTTCCATCTCCTTCCTCTGAACCTCACGCAAGAAACCAAAATCCCTCCTTCTCCCATTCTCATTTTCGTCGCTTTCTTTTCTTCAAAACTAGTAACCCAAGGTTGGGTGAAAGTTAGATCAAGGTTTTTGCAACTCCACTCTTCCTCTTTGATTCGAAAACGAAGAAAAACGGTTTTTGAGATCCAAACACAAACCCCTCCGTTTCTTCTAGATCCAAACCTCATTTCTCGAAGAGATAGAAGGGAAAGTTGTTCACCACCACGCTACGGTGCTAGTGAACTAATTTGGAAGCGGAGTTGCGAGCGGAAAATTTACCGGAATTACTCGCGGTACCGGAAACGCACGTTAAAGCTAACGTTGAGGTAAGGGCTCCTTCCAAACTTCTAGTTTGCATTAGGGACTTATCTGTGGTTGTGTGGGAAGGAATTTGTTAGGGTTAAATGTATCGATTTGGGGAAAAACGAAACTAGTGCGTTATGGGTAAAAACCTTAGAGTTAGGTTTTGTTTATAGTGATGAATGTTTCGTGGTAAATGAATTTGAAGTCATTGTATATGATTATGAACAAATGAAATTGGTTGTATCTGGGTGTTATGTTGCTTTGATTTGTGTTCGTTGTATTTGGCGTGTTCATACTTGATGTTTGTTAATTGGTGTGGTTGTTGTGAATTATGGTTTGAATGTGAAAGAATGTTTGAATTTGTTTCTGTGGAATTTGAAAACCATTAGAGTAAACGAGTATTAAAAATGGGGAATCTTTTAATACCTCGGTTTACTTAATGTGTATTTGAGGAAAATGTTTAAGTTAACTGGGCGTTGAGAATGGGGAATCTCTTAATGTCCCGGTTACTTAACGATCGTTTTTGAAAATCATTCCGGTAAATGAGTGTTAAGAATGGGGAATCTCTTAATGACTCGTTTACTGAATATTTTGTGTGAAAATCGTTTAAGTCAAAAGTATATTAAGAATGGGGAATCTCTTAATATGACTGTTTGCTTAACGTTTTGTTTTGAAAATCATTAAGATAAATCAGTATTAAGAATGGGGAATCTCTTAATATGACTGTTTGCTTAACGTTTTGTTTTGAAAATCATTAAGATAAATCAGTATTAAGAATGGGGAATCTCTTAATATGACTGTTTGCTTAACGTTTTGTTTTGAAAATCATTAAGTTAAATCGGTATTAAGAACGGGGAATCTCTTAATGACTTATTTAATTAATGTTGTTTGAAAGTCGTTTAAGTTAAATGGGTATTAAAAATGGGGAATCTTTTAATATCTGCATTTGCTTAACGATTGTTGTGAATGGAGTCTGTGTATGCTCATGCATTTCATTTGGTAAATTGTGTCGACCCGTGATAGGTGACACCTTGGTAAACTGTACTGACCCGTGATAGGTGGTACATTTACGATTTACATTTTTGGTGAATTGTGCTGACCCGTGATAGGTGGCACCTAGGTAAACAGTACTGGTCTGTGATAGGCGGTACGTTTACGATTCCCGCTTTTTCTTTTAGTAAATCGTGTTGACCCGTGATAGGTGACACCATGGTAACTGTACTGACCCGTGATAGGTGGTACGTTTATGATTTACGCATTTTAGTAAATCGTGCTGACCCGTGATAGGTGGCACCTCGGTAATTGGTACTTTGGCCTGCGATAGGCGGTACAATTATGATTTACGGCCCTTCGAGGAGGGTTTTGGTTTGGAATTCCGAGTCCATGCATTTTGGCATATACGCATTGCATTAGGGTGCTTGGCACACGAGTCGTGTTTGATTGAGTTTTATGATTGAGTGATTTGAATTTGATTTATCGTGTTAATTGCGTTGAAAATGCTAAGTGTTATGTGTTAATTATTGTGTGTATGTATGATGGTTATCGAGATCCCAATTGCCGTGGTAATCGCGTAGAAATTGCTAAGTGTTAAGTTGTGAACTTGATTAGGAATGACTTAGGTTAATTCATGAATTTTTGGAAAAATGATCAGGGAAATCGATTTCCCAATCGATTGGATGGAAGTCAGGGGCTTGGCCAAATGAACAAAATCGATTAGCCAATCGATTTTGTAATCAGTTTTCAAAAATCCCTTTCGAAATCGATTGCCCAATCGATTGGCCATTAAGTCAGGGGCTCAGCTATCCTGTCAATCGATTGCCCAATCGATTGAATCAAGCCAGAGTTCAAAATTTCACTAAAAACCTTCAGGAAATCGATTTGGAAATCGATTGGTATTAAGTCAGGGGCTCCGTTATCCTGTCAATCGATTGCCAAATCGATTGATTCAGCCCAGGATTCTATTTTCATTAAAAATCTTCACCCCAATCGATTGCCCAATCGATTGGCTCAGTGAAAATCCTCAGTTTTAGTTGTATGATTAATTGCTCATGAATCTATCCATGTCTTGTTTTATTATGTGTTAATTAGGAGATCGAGAACTGCATTTTACCTTCATTTTCATTGGCAATGTACTGTATGAACTTTTCGCATATTGAAAATCCTGTTAAGGTGCATGCTTAGTTAAAAAGTTGTTTTGAGCATTCAAAAACTTAATTGCTATGTGTTAACTGTTATTTTCTGGTTGGTGACCCTTTACAACTATTGTGGAAATCTGGGCTTTGCCCTCAGATGAGAGTCAGGACGGCCCTACCGGTTCGTACCCTACGGACAGGAATGGAGATGGGAACGCTTGACTGCAGTTACGTTAGGAGGATCTCACGGGGCGCGTGGAGATTACTCAGGGTGTATAGCTTTTTGGTAGGATGATCAGATTAGGATGATGTATAGGGACTAGGGGTCCTTCTTTTTGGTTTGAAGTATTTTTAGTTTGGAAAACTGTACTTATACAAATATTATCAGTTTGATATCATCTTTGGATGGGTTCCATGTACCATTTGATGTTATGTAAATGTTTTGGATTTATAATTGGAGAAACTTTTCCGCTGCGTAAATTATAATGACTCAATTATTTATCCAAAAGCATTTCCTGATTTATTTCTTTGTTCGTTTTTAATTACTTTAAAAAAAAAATTTATATACCCTCGCTTTGAAAAACGGGGTGTTACAAAATGTTTAGAAGGAGCCCTTACGTTAACGATAGCTATAACACGCGATTACGGTACCGTAATTAATT
>NC_021161.2:19489957-19491994 GCF_000331145.2 Cicer arietinum | reverse complement strand
ATAATCGATTGCTCAAGTGATTTATCAATGCTTTGGTCAGTTATGTATTACTTGATGGTTTGAGAACTTCATTTTGAGTTCATTGTTAATTGGCAAGCATTGTATGAACTTTTAGCATATGGAAAATCCTTTTAAGGTGCATGTTAGTTGAAAGGTTATTTTGTGCATTTAAAACTTAAATGTTTTGTGTTATCTGTTAATTTCGGTTGGTGACCCTTTACAATTATTGTGGAAATCTGGGCTTTGCCCTCAGATGAGTGTCAGGACGGTCATACCGGTTCGTACCCTACGGACGGGAATGGAGATGGGAACGTTTGACTGCAGTCACATTAGGAGGATCTCACGGGGCGCGTGGAGATACTCAGGGCGTATAGCTTTTTGGTAGGATGATCAGATTAGGATGATGTATAGGAACTAGGTGTCCTTCTTTTTGGATTGTAGTATTTTTAGTTTGGGAAAACTGTATTTATACTATTATTGCCAGTACGACTTCTTATGTGAATTGGTTCCATGTACCATTTATGGTTGTGTAAATGTTTTGGATTTATAATTGGAAAAACTTTTCCGCTGCTTGTAAATTTTAATGACTCAGTTATTTATCCAAAGACATTTCTTTATCTATTTCTCTTTTAGTTTAATTACTTTTAAAAAAAAAAATATACCCTCGCTTTGAAAAACGGGGTGTTACAAACAGCACTTGAATTTCTTTCTTTAATCATGGATATGGGCCTTCCTTTTATAGGAATTTAGGAGCATTTAATAATGGTTAGAAGAGCTATTGGTAGTGCTCTATCAGTTTTGACCAAAACCAATATATCAGATTAAAAAATGATTCAACCTTTGAATCTGTTTTAACTGAGTCTGTTACAGCCTTCCTCAATCTTCTTGTCTTCTAGTTAAAAGATCTTTGAAGCTTATCACTTAATCATTGACGTTACAGCTTCGATCTGGAGCTTTGATTTTGTCCAAAATAGTTTGAAGAGTGATTATTAACCTTTGCAGAAGTAGGAAGATCACTACTAGAATTCTACAGAAAACGAAGTTGATTATCAATCTGGTTCTGGCAGTTTGATCTTTCTGGAGATTTGATGATCAATTTGAAGTTCCTGTTTTGATCATTCTGGGTGTCTTTGTAATGTCTTTGAACATATCAAGATTGATTGAACTTTTTTGACAGTTTGGCTGAAGAGTTTCCAAACTGTTTCAACTGGCCTGTTTTCGAGTCATTTTATTTTAATGATTCAAGAACCTTCTTTTACTAGGATGAAACCTATTTGTTCTTTGCCATGTACTGATGATCTTAGTATAAAATTCAGAGGCAAAAGCTTCGTTAATATATTGGAGATTGATTGGTCAAGATATTGTGATGATCAGTCTTGAACCTGGAGATTGTTCTCCATTTTGTCCAAAATGTTCTTTTTTCTTTGTCTGTTTAGTTTTTAACTGTTTTTGTGAGACCCATAATTTTAAAGTATACTTTATGTATTTTTGTGTATTTTGGATATTGGCTCGGAGGCTTTTTAGCCAAAGTTATTATTAATTTGGAGTTTAAATGATCAAAAGATATTTTGATGCCGATTAGAATTACTCGTCGTTAAATAGATTAAATTAACTGCGGTGAATCTTTTACGAAGAATTTATTGCGTTATGGGTGAAATGGTAAATTAACAAATATCTAGATATTTTGAGATATTTGTTAATTATAATTAATATATATATATAAATATATGTTTGGAGGGAAAGGAAAAAGGAAGGAAAAGTAGAAAGAAAAGAAATAGAAGGGAAGGAGAAACAAAGAAAGGAAAAAGGAAAGAAAGAAAACCCAAAAACTCCATCTTCTTCCTCTGATAACGCGTGACTCCCTTCTCCTTCTCCTCCATTTTCGTTTTTCTTTGCTTCCTTTCTTCAAGATTAGAAACCCAAGGTTTGGTGAGTGTGAAAGAGAAGATTACTCAACTTCATTCTTCTTGTTTGATTCGAAAACGAAGAAAAACGGTGTTAGGGATTTTAAAACCGTCAAACACAAACCTCCCCGTT
>NC_021161.2:19488847-19489885 GCF_000331145.2 Cicer arietinum | reverse complement strand
ACCACACTACGGTGCTAGTGGACTAACTTTGGAAGCAACGTCGCGAGAGGAGATTTTACCAGTTTTACTCACGGTACCGGAAACGCACGTTAAAGCTAACGTTAAGGTAAGGGCTCCTTCCAAACTTTTAGTTTGCATTTAGGGACTTATTTGTGGTTGTGTGGAAAAGAATTTTGTTAGGGTTTGATTATTGATTTGGGGGAAAATGAATCTAAGGCTTTATGGGTAAAATCTTAGAGTTAGGTTTTTGTTGTATTGATGAGTGTTGCGTGGAAAATGAATTTAAACTCATTTATGTATGATTTTGAGTAAATGAAACTTGTTGTGTTTGAGTGGTGGTTTGTGTTGATTTGTGTTCGTCGTATTTGACGTGTTCTTAATTAATATTGATGAAATTTGTTGTGTGTATGGTTGGATTCTATGGAGAAATGAATTGATGTATTTTGGTGTGAGTTGTGGATTGGATCTGATAATAGGTATGAGTTTGTTTTGTGTGGAATTTAACAACCATTAGAGTTAAACGAGTATTAAAAATGGGGAATCTTTTAATATCTCGGTTTACTTAATGTGTGTTTGAGAAAACCGTTTAAGTTAAACGAGTATTAAGAATGAGGAATCTCTTAATGTCTACGTTTACTTAATGTTGGCGTGAAAACCATTAGAGTTAAACGAGTATTAAAAATGGGGAATCTTTTAATATCTCGGTTTACTTAATGTGTGTTTGAGAAAATCGTTTAAGTTAAACGAGTATTAAGAATGGGGAATCTCTTAATATTTCTGTTTGCTTAATGTTTGTGTGAAAATCGTTTAAGTTAAATGAGTATTAAAAATGGGGAATCTTTTAATATCTCGGTTTACTTAATGTGTGTTTGAGAAAATCGTTTAAGTTAAACGAGTATTAAGAATGGGGAATCTCTTAATATTTCTGTTTGCTTAATGTTTGTCGTGAAAAATCGTTTAAGTTAAATGAGTGTTAAAAACGAGGAATCTTTTAATATCTGCCTTTACTAAATTGTGTTTGTCCGTGAGAGACTGCAC
>NC_021161.2:19481673-19488450 GCF_000331145.2 Cicer arietinum | reverse complement strand
ATTGTGTGGGTTTTGCTAGGTGTTAAGTTTTGGAGTTATGTGTGAGTGTGATTGAATTAGTTTAAGTATTTTTGGAAGAATAAGCAGGGAAATCGATTTCCCAATCGATTGGATGAGTTGCAGGAACTTCACTATTTTAACCTAATCGATTTGCCAATCGATTGTATAAATATGTCTTTCAAAATCTTTTAAGAAATCGATTGGCCTTAACACAGGAACTCAGCAAAACTGACAAAATCGATTTGGCAATCGATTTGGTGACACAGGAACTCAACAAAACTGACAAAATCGATTTGGCAATCGATTTGGCAACACAGGAACTCAACAAAAACTGACAAAATCGATTTGGCAATCGATTGGCTCAGTAGAAATCCTTATTTTGAGTTAGATAATCGATTGCTCAATTGATTTATCAATGCTTTGGTCAGTTATGTATTACTTGATGGTTTGAGAACTTCATTTTGATTTCATTTTTAATTGGCAAGCATTACATGAACTTTTAGCATATGAGAAATCCTTTTAAGGTGCATGCTTAGTTGAAAGGTTATTTTGTGCATTTAAAACTTAAATGTTATGTGTTATCTGTTAATTTCGGTTGGTGACCCTTTACAACTATTGTGGAAATCTGGGCTTTGCCCTCAGATGAGAGCCAGGACGATCCTGCCGGTTCGTACCCTACGGATGGGAATGCTTGACTGGAGATATGTAGGAGGATCTCACGGGGCGCGTGGTGATCACTCAGGGTGTATAGTTTTTTGGTAGAATGATCAGATTAAGTTGATGTATAGGGACTAGACGTCCTTCTTTTTGGGTTGCAGTATTTTGATTTGGAAAAATGTACCTATACTAATAATGTTTGTTTGACGTGTTATTTATGATGGGGTCTATGTACCACCTTTTGAAGTGTAAATACTTTGGATTCGTATTTTGAGAAACTTTTCCGCTGCTTGTAAATTATATTGACTCAATTATTTTTCCAAATGTATTTCCTTATTTGTTTTTCTCTGTTTTATTTTAATTCCTTTTTAAAAAAAAATACACCTTCGCTTTGAAAATCGGGGTGTTACATTGTGGTATCAGAGCTTTGGTTTGGTTTTCTTTGGGGGCTGTGGAGCCTTAGTTATAGATTGTAGGTCAACCTATAAGTTGGGAGTTATTATCTGGTCATGCGTCGGTTTAGGGGGTTGAGTTTCAGGTCCGCTATAATTATTACGTGTTAACGTGGTCGGAAGCTAGTTTTGGAATTATTTGAAGTAGTGTTAAGACTCTACTTGATGATGGTTTTATAGGAAAAACCATGCCGCCAAGAAGGAATGACGCTCCGAGAGCCAATGCTAATAGGGATGATCAAATGGCGGAGACTATGAATAACATGGCTGCTTCTGTTGCTGCACAAACTGCTGCCAAGACTCAACGTGATCTTGAAAAGAGGGGAAGAGAGATCCGTGCTGCAGAGTCAAGAGGATTAGAAGACTTTCGTCGTTACAATCCTCCCAAGTTTAAGGGGGATGAGAATTCGGAGAAGGCGGATCAATGGATCCAAGAAGTGGAGAAGATCTTCGAAATGATTAACTGTCGGGCGGGAGTGAAGGTCAACTATGCCACTTATATGCTATTGGGGGATGCTGAGTACTGGTGGAGGAGTGCAAGGTTATTGATGGGATCAGCTCACGAGGAGGTGAACTGGGAATCATTCAAAAGGAAGTTTTTAGACAAATACTTCCCGATGAGTACCAGGACTAAACTGGGTGATGATTTTCTGAAACTTCATCAGGGGAACATGACAGTGGGCGAATATGCTGCTAAGTTTGAATCGCTATCGAGGCATTTCAGGTTTTTCCGTGAAGAAATTGATGAACCATTCATGTGTCATCGTTTCCAAGACGGACTGAAGTATGAGATTCAAGACTCCGTCTTACCCTTGGGAATTCAACGTTTCCAAGCGCTTGTAGAAAAATGTAGAGAAGTGGAGGATATGAAAAGTAAGAGGGCTAGTCGAGGAGGGAATTTTAATTCAGGAGGCCCTAGTCGGGTGAATTATCAGAACAAGGGAAAGCAAGTTGCTAAACCTTATAATCGACCACAAAATAACAACGGTGGGCAGAGTCGCCCAGGGAACCAGAATTTCGGAAGACAGTTGGGATAAGTGCTTCGATGTTTCCGATGTGGGGAAAAGGGACATTACGCTAGTGCTTGTGCCTCTAATGTCCTCACCTGTTACAATTGTCGGAAGCCAGGGCACATGGCAAGGGATTGCACGTCTTCAAGTAGGATCCATTTTAATACAAGAAGGCATTCGAATCACTAAGATAAAAGGTCATGAATCAAACAAGTTAAAACAAGTCCGAACTTTCTCCAGTTTAAACTGTCAAGAAAATTAATCAATCTTGATATGTACAAGACATCCAGATTAATCAGGATGTCATCCAGAATGATCAAGATTGAACCTCCAGATTGATCATCAATCTCCAGAAGTTCAAAGATTGAAACTCCAGATTGATTATCAATCTCCACAATTCTGCATAAGTTCATTATCAATCTCAATAATTCTACAGATGTTCATCTTCATTCTCCAAAATGTTTTGATAAAATCAAATCTCCAGATCGAAGCAAAATCATCAACAAATATATCTAAAGTATAAAGGATCATTAAACCCTAGAGAAATCTGACAAAGAACGAAGAAAAGCGCCCAATTAAACAAATTTCATAAAGTGTTCAAAGGCTGGAATATTTTTATTCATATATATTGGTTTGGTCAAAACTGACAAAGCACTACCAACAACTCTTTTGACCATTATTAATTGCTCCAAAAAGCCTATAAAAGAAAGGCCAATGCTCAGGGAAAATTGCAGAAGTTCAAGTGCTATCAAGTCTCATAAATCATTCACATTAACATACTTGAAATTCTCACTTTCTCAAGAAAGATTCAGTTCTGAATATATATCATACTGTGTTATTATTGTACTGAATTCTTTGTTAAGAATCGAAAACAATCTCATCATTATTGTAAAACTCAAACTATAAGACTTTAGCATAGTTTGAATAGATTGTAAGAAATCCTATCAAGGTTGATAGGTGACGTGATTAAATCTCTTTCTGGGTAGAAATAAATAGAGTTTGTAACAGATCAAAGTTGATCTGAACTAGATGTTGTAAAAGAAAGAAGGTTATTTGTTTTGAACACTTAGTGGAAAAACTCACAGTTGTGAGGACTAGACGTACCCCAAAGTTGGGTGAACCAGGATATATCCTTGTGTGGTATTGTTTCTCTTATCTCCTTATTTATTAAGTCTGATTAATTACTTGAGTTAAAAAACATAAACTGTTTTTAAGCTAACCAAGAACGTTATCCATTTTCTGGTAAAAACCAAGAACGTTCTCCGTTTTCTGGTAAAAACCAAGAACGTTCTCCGTTTTCTATTTTCTTAACCAATATCATTTATGACTTAAATCCTTAAGTTTTTCAGAAATTTTTAAATAGGAACATTTATAATTTCAACCCCCTTCCTTGTAAATTGACATTGCTACTTCAATTGGTGTCAGAGCTCGGTCTCTAGGAAGATTAAAACACCTAACAAGTGCTAGAAAAAAGATCAAGAAGAAAAGATCTCGAAAGCAAAATACATTTTTGAAAGAGGATCTTCAAATAGACCACCTTACTTTGATGGATCTGATTATTATTTCTTGAAGAATAAGATGGAGCTATTTCTGAAATCTTAAGATATTGGGATGTGTGCATCATTATAGATGGAGATTTCAAACCAAGAGTTGATCAAAATGATTCAACCTCTGCTGCGAAGAAAGAAGCAGACTAGACAGCTGATGATAAAACTAAGGTACTCCTAAACTCTAAAGCTCAATTATTCTTATCGTGTACTTTGAGCAGGGAAGAAAGTGAAAGAGTCGATGAATGCGCAACTACTAAAGAAGTATGGGATACACTATAAACTCATCATGAAGGAACAAACCATGTCAAAGAAATAAGAATAGACATTGGCATATGGAAATTCGAACCGTTCGAAATGCAAGAAGAAGAAATTATTGATGAAATGTACTCAAGGTTCATAACAATAGTGAATGAAATACATTCTCTTGGCAAAGCTTACTCAGTACAAGAAAGAGTAATAAAAATCATGAGTTGTCTTCCAATCATATGGGGAAAAATGGTAACAGCTATAAGCCAGGCCAAGAACTTTGAATCACTTCCTCTGGAAGAATTAATTGGAACTTTAAGAGCACATGAAGTATTGTTGTAAGAAGACAAACCAGTCAAGAAAGGAAAGGCAATAGCTCTAAAGGCATCTCAAGAAAGCATCACAGTACAAACAAAGGAGGAACCAGAAGAAACTGAACAAGAAGATGCTAATGAAGAAATTACTCTAATGACCAGAAGGATACAGAGAAAAATGAGAAGAAGAGATCAAATCAAAAAGGGATTTAAAAAAAAAAACCCAAAACATAAGTGGAAAAGAGCTAAGTGACATGCTTTGAAAGTAACAAATTAGGACATTACAAAGCAGAATGTCCCTTAAACAAAAAACCACCAAAATGATTTCCCTTCAAAAGAAATCGATGATGGCCTCGTGGGATGATTTAGATGAATCAGAAACCGAAGAAAATGAGGAAGCGAACATATACTTAATGGCAAAGATAGAAGAAGATGAGGTAACAAATTATGAACCTTGCTATTTATGTGAACAAATGGGAAATTTTTTGATAACTAGTTAAATGATTCAAACCTTCTTATTCAAAAATGCAGTTATTTAAAAGAACAATTTCATAAAGAAAAAGCTCAAGCTAGGAATAATTTCCTCAACAATATCATTACAGAACTAAAAGAAACACAACAACAAAATTTTGAAAGTCAAAAAGCCAAGACGTTCTGCAATGAAAACGGAGAACGTTATTCTTAAAACTGAAAATAAACTTCTTAAAAATGACTTGTTAAATTTTATTAAAGCCATTGAAACGTTTCAAAAAATCATAGGATCTCAAGTAGGAATCTTTGATAAAGTTGGTCTTGGTTTTAATCAAACCTAAAAAACAAAAACGTATGAAAACTTTTTTGTTCCAGAAAGAAAGGAAGAAAAATGTAAAACAAGATGCTCATATTGTAAAAAAATTGGACATATGAAATTTGCTTGCTACTTTAAAAGACTTTTGTTACTTTTTAAAAACTTGGATATCTGGAATTTGCTTGCTACTTTTTAATGGAAAAGATCGTTTTGCAAATAAAGTTGAACCCGTTTTGAAAAATCTGCAAAAAGGAGAACGTTCTCGAGTCTGTTTTCAAAACGGAGAATGTTCTGAAACAAAAGCTGAACTTTCTCTAGAATATCTGGAAAAAGGAGAACGATCTGGAACTGCTCCAAAATCAAGATTAAAACCTTTTAAAACCCATATTACAAAATCAATTCCAAGATCAACAATTAAATGTTCATATTGTATAAAAAACTGATCATGAAAAATCAATATGCTATGTTAAGAGGAATGAAAATTTTAAAACTAACTCTCAAGGACCCAAGACATAATAGGTACCTAAGATTGAGATAACATCTTATGAAGGTTGGATTTCCAAATGTAAAGAGAGAGCATTGGTTCTTGGACATTGGTTGTTCAAGACACATGACATGAGATAAAAATTGTTTCATGACATTCATCAAGAAAGATGGAGAATCGGTTACTTTTTGGAAACAACAATCAAGCTCAGAGATTTTAATTTGATGCAAAATCAAACAAAGAAATCTTCTTAGGTTATTCAACCGATTCTAAAGGCTATAGAGTGTTTAATCTAAGGACTAAAGTTGTAGAAATCGGCATGCATATATTATTTGATGAGTTTGATGATTTGGGTATGAGAAAAAAGTATGAGGAAGAAGAAATTCAAACTGGTCTGCAACAACAGAACAGTTTGCAGGAAACAGAGATTGATAAACAATCTTCGTTTGATTCTCCACCAAAAAGCTGGAGAACAATTGAAGATCATCCTCAAACACAAATCATTGGAGACATATATGATCGGATTCAAACAAGAAAATCATTCAAGAATGATGAAAACAACATGGCAATGATATCTCAAATTGAACCAAAATCAATTAAAGAAGCCATAATTGATCAATCTTGGATTGAGGGCATGAAGGAATAGCTGCTGCAGTTTGAGAAAAATGAGGTATGAACCTTGGTACCTGATCCACAGGATCAAACAATCATTGGTACACGTTGGATTTTCAGAAATAAATTAGATGAAAAAGGTAAGGTTATACGGAACAAAATAAGATTAGTTGCTCAAGGCTATAATCAACAAGAAGGTATAGATTACGATGAAACTTTTGCTCCAGTTGCAAGGTTAGAAGCTATTCATATACTTCTTGCATATGCATCCTGTAAGACCCGTAATTTTAAAGTGTGCTTTATGTGTTTTTGTGTATTTTGGATTTTTCAAAGTTAATAATATTTTGGAGATATTTGTTAAAAGTAAGTAATATATATATATATATATATATATATATATATAAATCTATATTTATGTTTGTATATGTTTGTTTGGAGGGAAAAAGAAAGGAAAACTAGAAGGAAGGAAAAAGAAAAGAAAATAGTATAAAAGGAAGGAAGGAAAAAGGAAGAAAGGAAAAACAAAGGAAAGAAAAAGAAAGGAAAGAAAAACGCCATTTTCCATCGTCTTCTTCCTCTGTCCGCGGCCAAATTCCCTCCTTTCTCCCGTTTTCATTTTCGTCGTTTTCTTTTCTTCAAAACTAGTAACCCAAGGTTGGGTGAGA
>NC_021161.2:19473434-19480043 GCF_000331145.2 Cicer arietinum | reverse complement strand
GGCCTAAGTCAGGGACTCATCCATATTCGACCAAATCGATTTGGAAATCGATTGGCTTAAAACCTGGGGGCTCAGTACTCACTCAATCGATTGCCAAATCGATTGATTCAGCCCAGGATTCTGTTTTCATTAAAAACCTTCACCCCAATCGATTTCCCAATCGATTGGCTCAGTGAAAATCCTCAGTTTTCGTTGTATGATTGATTGTTCATGAATCTATCCATGTCTTGATTTGTTATGTATAATTAGGGGATTGAGGACTTCATTTTACTTTCATTTTTAATTGGCAAAGTATTGTATGAACTTTTCGCATATTGAAAATCCTGTTAAGGTGCATGCTTAGTTGAAAAGTTGTTTTGAGCATTTAAAAACTTAATTGCTATGTGTTAACTGTTATTTTTTTGGTTGGTGACCCTTTACAATTATTGTGGAAATCTGGGCTTTGCCCTCAGATGAGAGTCAGGACGGTCCTACCGGTTCGTACCCTACGGACGGGAATGGAGATGGGAACGCTTGACTGCAGTTACGTTAGGAGGATCTCACGGGGCGCGTGGAGATACTCAGGGTGTATAGCTTTTTGGTAGGATGATCAGATTAGGATGATGTATAGGGACTAGGTGTCCTTCTTTTTGGATTGGAGTATTTTTAGTTTGGAAAACTGTACTTATACTAATATTGTCAGTTGGACATCTTCTTTGAATGGGTTCCATGTACCATTTGATGTTGTGTAAATGTTTTGGATTTATAATTGGAGAAACTTTTCCGCTGCTTGTAAATTATAATGACTCAATTATTTATCCAAAGACATTTCCTGATTTAATTCTTTGTTTGTTTTTAATTACTTTTGAAAAAAAAAATATAACCTCGCTTTGAAAAACAGGGTGTTACACATCCCATAAGCTTATTAAGTTGTTTTAAATGAATGTTAAAAGTGCATTTTTAAATGGTTTTTTAAATGAACAAGTCTATGTAAAACAACCTCTTGGATTTGAGGATCAATCAAAACCAAATCATGTTTTCAAACTTACCGAAGCTCTATATGGATTGAAACAAGCACCAAGAGCTTGATATGAAAGGTTAAGTTAATTTTTGATTAAAAATGGATTTTCAAAAGAAAAAATTGACACCACATTATTTAAGAAAATTGAGAAAAATGATTTACTTATTGTTCAAGTATATGTTGATGATATCATCTTTGGATCCACAAATGAAAAAATGTGTGAACAAGTTTCAAAACTCATGAAAAGTGAATTTGAAATGAGCATGATGAGAGAATTAAGGTATTTTCTAAGACTGCAAATTAAACAATATGAAATGGTATTTTTATTTGTCAAGAAAAATACATTAATTAGAAAAGGATGAAAATGGAAAATCTGTTTATGAAAAGGAAAATATAGGAATGATTGGTTCTTTGCTTTATTTAACTGCGAGTAGGTCTGATATAGTATTCACTGTAGGATTATGTGCTAGATTTCAATCGGCACCAAAGGAAACTCATTTAGCAGTAGTAAAACAAATTTTTTGATATCTTGTTGGAACCACTAATCTTGCCCTTTGGTATAAAAAAGATTCTCGTTTTGATCTTATAGCTTATTGTGACGCTGGAGATAAAATTGAAAGTGTAACACCCCGTTTTTAATAGCGAGGGTATATTTTTTTTCAAAAGAAATTAAAATAAAACAAAGTAAAACAAATGAGGAAATGTCTTTGGATAAATAATTGAGTCATTATAATTTACGCAGCGGAAAAGTTTCTCCAATTATAAATCCAAAACATTTACATAACATCGAATGGTACATGGAACCCATCCAAAGATGATATCAAACTGATAATATTTGTATAAGTACAGTTTTCCAAACTAAAAATACTTCAAACCAAAAAGAAGGACCCCTAGTCCCTATACATCATCCTAATCTGATCATCCTACTAAAAAGCTATACACCCTGAGTAATCTCCACGCGCCCCGTGAGATCCTCCTAACGTCACAGCAGTCAAGCGTTCCCATCTCCATCCCTGTCCGTAGGGTACGAACCGGTAGGGCCGTCCTGACTCTCATCTGAGGGCAAAGCCCAGATTTCCACAATAGTGTAAAGGGTCACCAACCAGAAAATAACAGTTAACACATAGCAATTAAGTTTTTGAATGCTCAAAACAACTTTTCAACTAAGCATGCACCTTAACAGGATTTTCAATATGCGAAAAGTTCATACAGTACATTGCCAATGAAAATGAAGGTAAAATGCAGTTCTCGATCTCCTAATTAACACATAATAAAACAAGACATGGATAGATTCATGAGCAATTAATCATACAACTAAAAATGAGGATTTTCACTGAGCCAATCGATTGGGCAATCGATTGGGGTGAAGATTTTTAATGAAAATAGAATCCTGGGCTGAATCAATCGATTTGGCAATCGATTGACAGGATAACGGAGCCCCTGACTTAATACCAATCGATTTCCAAATCGATTTCCTGAAGGTTTTTAGTGAAATTTTGAACTCTGGCTTGATTCAATCGATTGGGCAATCGATTGACAGGATAGCTGAGCCCCTGACTTAATGGCCAATCGATTGGGCAATCGATTTCGAAAGGGATTTTCAAAAAAACTGATTACAAAATCGATTGGCTAATCGATTTTGTTCATTTGGCCAAGCCCCTGACTTAATACCAATCGATTGGGAAATCGATTTCCCTGATCATTTTTCCAAAAATTCATGAATTAACCTAAGTCATTCCTAATCAAGTTCACAACTTAACACTTAGCAATTTCTACGCGATTACCACGGCAATTGGGATCTCGATAACCATCATACTTACACACAATAATCAACACATAACACTTAGCATTTTCAACGCAATTAACACGATAAATCAAATTCAAATCACTCAATCATAAAACTCAATCAAACACGACTCGTGTGCCAAGCACCCTAATGCAATGCGTATATGCCAAAATGCATGGACTCGGAATTCCAAACCAAAACCCTCCTCGAAGGGCCGTAAATCATAATTGTACCGCCTATCGCAGGCCAAAGTACCAATTACCGAGGTGCCACCTATCACGGGTCAGCACGATTTACTAAAATGCGTAAATCATAAACGTACCACCTATCACGGGTCAGTACAGTTTACCGAGGTGTCACCTATCACGGGTCAACACGATTTACTAAAAGAAAAAGCGGGAATCGTAAACGTACCGCCTATCACAGACCAGTACTGTTTACCTAGGTGCCACCTATCACGGGTCAGCACAATTCACCAAAAATGTAAATCGTAAATGTACCACCTATCACGGGTCAGTACAGTTTACCAAGGTGTCACCTATCACGGGTCAACACGATTTACTAAATAGTAACTCGTAAACGTACCACCTATCACGGGTCAGTACAGTTTACCAAGGTGTCACCTATCACGGGTCAACACGAATTACTAAATAGTAAATCGTAAACGTACAACCTATCACGGGTCAGTACAGTTTACCAAGGTGTCACCTATCACGGGTCGACACAATTTACCAAATGAAATGCATGAGCATACACAGACTCCATTCACAACAATCGTTAAGCAAATGCAGATATTAAAAGATTCCCCATTTTTAATACCCATTTAACTTAAACGACTTTCAAACAACATTAATTAAATAAGTCATTAAGAGATTCCCCGTTCTTAATACCGATTTAACTTAATGATTTTCAAAACAAAACGTTAAGCAAACAGTCATATTAAGAGATTCCCCATTCTTAATATACTTTTGACTTAAACGATTTTCTCGCAAAACATTCAGTAAACGAGTCATTAAGAGATTCCCCATTCTTAATACTCATTTACCGAAACGATTTTCAAAAACGATAGTTAAGTAACCGAGACATTAAGAGATTCCCCATTCTCAACGCCCAGTTAACTTAAACATTTTCCTCAAATACACATTAAGTAAACCGAGGTATTAAAAGATTCCCCATTTTTAATACTCGTTTAACTCTAATGGTTTTCAAATTCCACAGAAACAAATTCAAACATACTTTCACATTCAAACCATAATTCACAACAACCACACCAATTAACAAACATCAAGTACGAACACACCAAATACAACGAACACAAATCACGCAACATAACACCCAGATACATCAAATTTCATTTACCACGAAACATTCATCACTATAAACAAAACCTAACTCTAAGGTTTTTACCCATAACGCACTAGTTTCGTTTTTCCCCAAATCGATACATTTAACCCTAACAAATTCCTTCCCACACAACTACAGATAAGTCCCTAATGCAAGCTAGAAGTTTGGAAGGAGCCCTTACCTCAACGTTAGCTTTAACGCGCGTTTCCGGTACCGCGAGTAATTCCGGTAAAATCTCCGCTCGCAACGCCGCTTCCAAATTAGTTCACTAGCACCGTAGCGTGGTGGTGAGCAACTTTCCCTTCTATCTCTTCGAGAAATGAGGTTTGGATCTAGAAGAAACAGAGGGGTTTGTGTTTGGATCTCAAAACCGTTTTTCTTCGTTTTCGAATCAAAGAGGAAGAGTGGAGTTGCGAAAACCTTGATCTAACTCACACCCAACCTTGGGTCACTAGTTTTGAAGGAAAGGAAGCAACGAAAACGAAAAATGGAGAAGGATGGATTTTTGGGTTGCTTGCGTGAGGCTCAGAGGAAGGAGATGGAAATTTTAGAATTTCCTTCCTTTGTTTTTCTTTCCTTTGTTTTTCCTTTCTTCCTTTTTATACTATTTTCTTTTCCTTTTCCTTCCTTCTAGTTTTCCTTTCTTTTTCCCTCCAAACAAACATATATAAATATAATAAATATAACTTAACAAATATCTCAAAATCTAGATATTTATTAAATTACCGTTTCACCCGAAACGCCTTAAATTCTCCGTAAAGGATTTTCCGCAGTTAAATTCAATTTATTTATCGACGAGAAATTCTAATTGGCATCGAAATATCTTTTTGATTATAAAACTCCAAAATATTATTAACTTTGGCTTAAAAGCCTCCGAGCCAAAATCCAAAATATACCAAAAATACATAAAAGGGTACTTTAAAATTATGGGTCTTACATTACTCCCCCCCTAAAATTAGTTTCGTCCTCGAAACTATGCATCGATAAATAACTCTGGGTGTTGTTCCCTCATCTTGCTCTCCAGTTCCCAAGTCGCATCTCCAGTAATTGGGTTCCAGATCACCTTGACCAACGAAACATCCTTGGTCCTCAACCGCTTAATCTTCCTGTCATCAATTCTCACGGGTGGTACTTCGAACGACAGGTTATCCTTTAGCTGGATTGTGTCTGGTTCGATCACGTGAGATGGATCTGCGAGATATTTCCTCAACTGCGACACATGAAACACGTCATGGATATTGGACAGTATCGGAGGTAATGCAATCCGATAAGCAACCGGCCCAATTCGTGCAGAAATCTGATATGGTCCAATGAATTTCGGAGTCAACTTCTTCGATTTCAAGGCTCTACCTACTCCAGTAGTAGGTGTGACTCTCAGAAATACATGGTCACCCTGTTCGAATTCCAAAAGTCTGCGACGCTTGTCCGCGTAACTCTTCTGGCGATCTTGTGAAGTCTTCATTTTCTCCTTGATCTTCCTTACTTTAGCTGTGGTCTGTTGCACCATCTCTGGTCCGACAATCATATTCTCACCGTCTTTATACCAACACAAGGGCGTTTGACACTTGCGCCCATATAAAGCCTCATAAGGGGCCATTCCAATGCTCGCGTGGAAACTATTGTTGTAAGTGAACTCAATCAACGGAAGTACATCATCCCAACTTCCTCTATCATCTAAAACACATGCTCTCAACAGATCTTCCAAGGACTGATTCGTCCTTTCAGTCTGTCCGTCCGTTTGTGGATGGTAAGCTGAACTCAATCGTAGCTTCGTTCCCAACGCTTCGTGCAATGCTCCCCAAAAATGCGATGTGAACTTC
This sequence comes from Cicer arietinum, assembly GCF_000331145.2. NCBI lineage: Eukaryota > Viridiplantae > Streptophyta > Magnoliopsida > Fabales > Fabaceae > Cicer > Cicer arietinum. The sequence goes on along the minus strand of NC_021161.2, from coordinate 19,474,093 downwards.
GGATCACGGTCTGATACAATGCTCGATGGTACCCCGTGTAACCTCACAATTTCAGCAATGTAGATCTCCGTTAGCTGATCTACCTTATAGGTGGTCCTTACCGGCAAAAAGTGAGCAGATTTAGTTAGTCGATCCACTATCACCCATATGGAATCATTCTTTCTCCTTGTCTTTGGTAATCCGGTTATAAAATCCATGGAAATGCTGTCCCACTTCCATTCAGGTATATCTAAAGGTTGCAACATTCCAGCAGGTCGCTGATGTTCCACCTTCGCTTTCTGACAAGTTAGACAAGTGGATACATATTCCGCCACATGTTTCTTCATTCCTGGCCACCAATAATTCTGCCTCAAATCCTGATACATCTTTGTTGCCCCAGGATGAATACTCAGCTTACTCTTATGCGCCTCTTCTAGAATCGTTTTCCGCATATCTGTAATGGCTGGTACACAAATCCTACCATTACACCGCAAAACATTATCAGCCCCAATCTTGAACTCAGTCGTCTTCCCTTGTACTATTAGATTCCTCTTCTCTTGAATTAAGACGTCATCCTGAGAATTCGCAATGTCTTCAAGTAATCCACTCGAGATCTTAATCATTCCGAATTTCAAAATTCCCGGTCCGAACTCTACGTTCAAGTGTAGGTCTCTAAAAGC
>NC_021161.2:19440868-19470362 GCF_000331145.2 Cicer arietinum | reverse complement strand
CACAACTTAACACTTAGCAATTCCTACGCGATTACTACGACACACGAAGGTTCGATAACCATCATACTCACACACAATACACAACACATAGCACTTAACACCTTCATCTCAGTTATCACGATAAATCAAAATTCGAATCACTCAATCATAAACTCAAATCAAACATGACTCGCGTGCCAGGCACCCTAATGCAATGCGTATATGCCAAAATGCATGGACTCGGAATTCCAAACCAAAACCCTCCTCGAAGGGCCGTAAATCATAATTGTACCGCCTATCGCAGGCCAAAGTACCAATTACCGAGGTGCCACCTATCACGGGTCAGCACGATTTACTAAAATGCGTAAATCATAAACGTACCACCTATCACGGGTCAGTACAGTTACCATGGTGTCACCTATCACGGGTCAACTCGATTTTCTAAATAGTAACTCGTAAACGTACCACCTATCACGGGTCAGTACAGTTTACCGAGGTGTCACCTATCACGGGTCAACACGATTTACTAAAAGAAAAAGCGGGAATCGTAAACGTACCGCCTATCACAGACCAGTACTGTTTACCTAGGTGCCACCTATCACGGGTCAGCACAATTCACCAAAAATGTAAATCGTAAATGTACCACCTATCACGGGTCAGTACAGTTACCATGGTGTCACCTATCACGGGTCAACACGATTTACTAAAAGAAAAAGCGGGAATCGTAAACGTACCGCCTATCACAGACCAGTACTGTTTACCTAGGTGCCACCTATCACGGGTCAGCACAATTCACCAAAAATGTAAATCGTAAATGTACCACCTATCACGGGTCAGTACAGTTACCATGGTGTCACCTATCACGGGTCAACACGATTTACTAAAATGTAAATCGCAAACGTACAACCTATCACGGGTCCGTACAGTTTACCAAGGTGTCACCTATCACGGGTCGACACAATTTACCAAATGAAATGCATGAGCATACACAGACTCCATTCACAACAATCGTTAAGCAAATGCAGATATTAAAAGATTCCCCATTTTTAATACCCATTTAACTTAAACGACTTTCAAACAACATTAATTAAATAAGTCATTAAGAGATTCCCCGTTCTTAATACCGATTTAACTTAATGATTTTCAAAACAAAACGTTAAGCAAACAGTCATATTAAGAGATTCCCCATTCTTAATACTCATTTACCGAAACGATTTTCAAAAACGATAGTTAAGTAACCGAGACATTAAGAGATTCCCCATTCTCAACGCCCAGTTAACTTAAACATTTTCCTCAAATACACATTAAGTAAACCGAGGTATTAAAAGATTCCCCATTTTTAATACTCGTTTAACTCTAATGGTTTTCAAATTCCACAGAAACAAATTCAAACATACTTTCACATTCAAACCATAATTCACAACAACCACACCAATTAACAAACATCAAGTACGAACACACCAAATACAACGAACACAAATCACGCAACATAACACCCAGATACATCAAATTTCATTTACCCATAATCATACACAATGACATTCAAATTCATTTACCACGAAACATTCATCACTATAAACAAAACCTAACTCTAAGGTTTTTACCCATAACGCACTAGTTTGGTTTTTTCCCCAAATCGATACATTAAGCCCTAACAAATTCCTTCCCACACAACCACAGATAAGTCCCTAATGCAAGCTAGAAGTTTGGAAGGAGCCCTTACCTCAAAGTTAGCTTTATCGAGAGTTTCCGGTTCCGCGAGAAATTCCGGTAAAATCTCCGCTCGCAACGCCGCTTCCAAATTAGTTCACTAGCACCGTAGCGTGGTGGTGAGCAACTTTCCCTTCTATCTCTTCGAGGAATGAGGTTTGGATCTAGGAGAAACGGAGGGGTTTGTGTTTGGATCTCAAAAACCGTTTTTCTTCGTTTTCGACTCAAAGAGGAAGAGTGGAGTTACGAAAACCTTGATCTAACTCTCACCCAACCTTGGGTCACTAGCTTTGAAGAAAGAAAGCGACGAAAATGAAAACGGGAGAAAGGAGGAAATTTTGGTTTCTTGCGAGGTTCAGAGGAAGGAGATGGAAAATTGAGATTTTCCTTCCTTTCTATTTCTTTCCTTTGTTTTTCCTTTCTTCCTTTTTCCTTCCTTCCTTTATATACTATTTTCTTTTCCTTTTCCTTCCTTCTAGTTTTCCTTTCTTTTTCCCTCCAAACAAACATATATAAATATAATAAATATAACTTAACAAATATCTCAAAATCTAGATATTTATTAAATTACCGTTTCACCCGAAGCGCCTTAAATTAACCGTAAAGTATTTACCGCAGTTAAATTCAATTTATTTATCGACGAGAAATTCTAATTGGCATCGAAATATCTTTTTGATTATAAAACTCCAAAATATTATTAACTTTGGCTTAAAAACCTCCGAGCCAAAATCCAAAATATACCAAAAATACATAAAAGGGTACTTTAAAATTATGGGTCTTACAGAAAGAAAGAGCACTAGTGGAGCATGTCAGTTCTTAGGTGAAACATTGATAAACTGGTCTTGAAGAATACAAAACACAATAGCCATATCAACCACTGAAGCTGAATATGTCTCAGCAGCAAATTGTTGCTCACAAGTTATTTGGATTAAAAATCAACTTGAAGACTTCTTTGTAAGTTACTCAAGCATTCCAATTTACTGTGATAATACCAGTGCAGTCAATTTATCTAAAAACCCAATACAACACTCTAGATCAAAACATATTAAAATAAAACATCATTTTATTCATGATCATGTTAACAAGAAAGATATTGAATTAATCTTTGTTGATACTCAAAATCAAATTGCTGATATTTTTACAAAGCCTCTTGAGGATAGTTTCCATTTGATCAAAGAAAAACTGAAAATTGTGAAAAACCCAGAGAATTTAAGTTAAATTCTACTTTTGCAGAAAACGGAGAATGATAATCAATCTCCGTATTCCAAGCATCAGTCTCCATTTTTCAACCAACATTCTCCCATGCGTCATCACTTTCTCTCTTGCACGGAAAATGCAAATCTTAGCATTTAATGTATGTGTCTCCTTGTCTGCAAAAGAGCACTGACATGTTGTCTAAGGCTTCCCGTCCCCAAACTTTCTTCTCCTTCCAAAGGTTCAAATAATCATTGCTTTTTCTCTTCAAAATCAAAATTCTGATTGACAGATGAACCACTTCACATTCTTCATCCTCTAAAAAAAAACACAGCAACTAAGCAAATCCCTTCATCTTTCTCCTCAACTCTGCCCTCTCAAATAATCTTTCTCAGAACATAACAATGGCGCGCACTAAAACATCAGCATGCAAAACCACATATCCTACTCACCATCATCATTTTCACCATCTTCAAACTTCATAAGTCGTTCACCCTCTCCACCACCAAGACCAACTCCACCACTAACTTCCTCTGATACAACATTTTCAGACTATCTTTCATCTTCCCTAGAAACAAACCCTAATCCAATTAACCCAAATCATGTGACCACTGTTCTTCCACCTCTCTATACATGCCCTCCTCCAAAATTGCACCTTCAAAATTGCAAGCGTCTCAACCTACCTCATATCATGATCCACCACATGATCACTATTGCAACCAAAGATTACAAGAAGAATACAGTCCCTTATGGGATGATCCTCACCAAAATCTTTAGGTATTTTCAAATCCCTCTCACAAATGAGAAGAGTCTCATTAAATTTCCAAGTTTTCCTCAAAAAACATAGCTCATATGAGGAAAACCACACCATAAATACCTACTCCAACACCGCATTTCCCACCAAAATCACTCAAGAGGAAACACTCAGCAAGGAGAAGAGCTGCTCCTACACCAGCCCCAGCTTCACCACAACAATCACCCGAACAATCCACATAAATAGTGGCTGAACATGCTCAAGAATGTTCTCCACCAAACCAAGAATGTTCTCTAGAAGAGCTTCCCAATCCTCCAACTTTCTCTATTTTTCCTCAACCATCAACCTTATCCTCCACAAACTTCCTGTCTAACTCCCAAATCCTACATTCTCCACCATATGACTTTGGTACATTATTGCCCAACCATCATATCAACACCATGTCTCCTATTTTCCTTTCCTCACAAAAAAGCAGTTCTTCCATAATTTAATCGTCTGATCCATTACCCTGAGTAGAAACCTCTTTTTCCCCTCTTCCATCAATCTCCATTTCTAGCATTCCCTCGACCACGGCTGTTGGTGCTACTTCTCAACCTTCCACTCATCTCCCTACCCCTCCTCGCGTAGCTAAACCCTCTAACTCTGATATCATGGTTGCCTTCAGACCATCATGGCACACCAGATTCAACACGATCAGGAGACCACATTGTTACGAACCTATCTAACAGAACAGCTTGCTCCCAAACTGGGACTGACTCCTCCCCCAAATTCACCTTGCTCCCACTCCTCAGCTAGTCTGTAACACTGCAAAATCCTCTTCTTCTGAAGGATCTTCTCCATCAATTTCTAATTAGGTTCTTTTGCTCATTCCTTTTTGTATGACAAAGGGGGAATTAAGTTAGTTTTTATTCTATTTGTAGAACTCTTTTTTGTATTTAGGATCTTCTTAATATGCTGTTGCAAACTGATATTTTGTATCTTTAAAAAATTAATGAAAAATAGCTTATGTTGAAATTATATGCATGTTTTAAATTTCTGTCAAAATCACTTACATCATCAATTAAGAGGGAACTTTTAATCTCTTCAAAATTAAAATTAGAATCATAAATAAAATCTAAATTAACATGTTTGTCATCATAAAAAAAAGGGGGATATTGTTAAGACAAACTCTCAAATTAAAAAAGGTTAATTAAGAATGTTAATTATGATTCTAAAATGTTATGTTAATTTAACTTGTGCTTTTGAGTGAATTAATTGAAAGATAGGAATCAAGAAAAACAAAGAAATTAGATAAAAACTAAACAAATAAACAAAAGAGAACATTCTGGAGAAAAACGAAGAATGTTCTCCAAGATCCAGATTGATCATCACAATCTCAAGATCAATCAATCTCCATCAGTTCAAAGAAGATTATACCTCTGAATTTCATGTTGATGATATTAGTACTTGACAAGGATCAAGTAGGATCCATTCTAATCAAAGAAAGCATTCGAATCACTAAGATAAAAGGTCATGAATCAAACAAGTTAAAGTCTGAACCTTCTCCAGCTTAAACTTTCAAGAAAGTTAATCAATCTTGATATGTACAAGACATCTAGATTAATCAAGAAGTCATCTAGAATGATCAAGACTGAACCTCCAGATTGATCATCAATCTCCAGAAAGTTCAAAGACTGAAACTCCATATTGATTATCGATCTCCACAATTCTGCATAAGTTCATTATCAATCCTCATAATTCTACAGAAGTTCATCTTCATTCTCCAAACTGTTTTGACACAATCGAATCTCCAGATCGAAGCAAAATCATCAACAAATACATCTGAAGTATAAAGGATCATTAAACACAAGAGAAATCTAATCAAGAATGAGGAAAGGCTGAAATATTTGTATTCATATATATTGATTTTGGTCAAAACTGACAAAGCACTACCAACAACTCTTTTGACCATTATTAATTGCTCCAAAACGCATATAAAAGAAAGGCCAATGCTCAGGAAAATTTGCAGAAGTTCAAGTGCTATCAAGTATCACAAATCATTCACATTTACATACTTGAAATTCTCACTTTCTCAAGAAAGATTCAGTTCTGATTATATATCATACTCTATTATTATTGTACTGAATTCTTTGTAAAGAATGGAATCTCAAAACAATATCATGATTATAATAAAACTTAAACTATAAGAGTTTAGCATAGTTTGAATAGATTGTAAGAAATCATATCAAGGTTGATGGGTGACGTGATTAAATCTCTTTCTAGGTGGAAAGAAATAAAGCTTGTAACATATCAAGGTTTATCTGAACTAGGTGTTGTAAAACCAAGAAGGTTCTTTGTTTTGAACACTTAGTGGAAAAACTCACAGTTGTGAGAACTGGACGTAGCCCAAAGTTGGGTGAACCCAGATACATCCTTGTATGGTATTCTTTCTCTTATCTCCTTATTTATTAAGCTTGATTAATTACTTGAGTTAAAAAACTTAAAATCAATTTCTATATTTAAGCTAACCAAGAACGTTCTCCATTTTCTAGTAAAAACCAAGAATGTTATTCGTTTTCTATTTTCTTAACCAATATCATTCTTGAGTTAAATCGTTAGGTTTTTCAGTAATTTTTAAATACGAACATTTATAATTCAAATTCTCTTCCTTGTAAATCGACATTGCTATTTCAGTAATAATATAACAAGGATTACATTATGTTGTTTAAAGATATGCATTACAAAATATCTGTTATGATATAAGATATATCCTCTGGTGATTGGACGAAGAAAAAGGAGAATATGACTCCGCTTCACTCTGTTTGTCGAATTATGTTGCAAGCGCTCTAATATGTGCCTCTAGTTATGCGAGCGACACTATATGTTGAATGACTTCGCTACTGCAAGCAATGCTTTGGTTTCATGTGACTCTGGAAATACATGATATATAATGTTTCTGTGGCCTATGCTAAACACAACTACGCTATGTTTGTCTACCATTGATAATATTGACAAAATATTTGTCTACCTCTGATAAGATTGACAAAGCAAGTGATCGTTTGCATCTAATAATCACATAATCACTTCAAGCATCTAACTCTGACTCTGATTCCACCTTAAATGGTGACTGAAAATCTCTAACGGTAATATCCTCAACGGACACATATTTTCTCTATTTACAAAGAAATCATGCTATCCATTACGTGAGAGAGAATGAAAAAGGCAATGTAATAAGAATTTTTTGAAAAAGCCAAGAACACATCAAAAAGAAACAAAGTGTAAATCAGTCAAAGTGTTCTCACACAGTTGTAATGATATAGGACTTGATTTGCAATATTCTCTCAATGAGAGTTAGAATCCTAGAAACAAACTTTGTGTCAATTCAAACACAAACTATAATTTATGTGAATGAGTCCGATAGAAGCAACAACATCTTTCACCCCTAAAAGGGGTCTAAAAAGGTACAACGACTCTCATGAACCTCAACAACATGATTCCAGAAAGTTGAAGAAGGTTCTGACATCGAATGTAACATCCAAAATTTTATAATCAACTATTTTATTAATTAAATAGGGTTTTAAAGAAATTAATTTGGTGTTAAAATTATTTTAAAACATATGTTGATTATTTTTATGATTACTTCTCCTTATATGTGTGAGTTTCTTATGGTTTGATAATCATATATATATTTGATTTAATGAGTAAATAAATTATAAATATTATGTTTAGTTATTTAATTTATTTTTCAAAAATATAATGGTATTTTAGAAAAAGTATTTTAGAGAAAAAGATTTTGAGTGAGTTTACATGTAGATTTGCATTAGATATTTGTGGTGATATTTTTGTGTGTGTTTGACTATATGATAAATGTGTGCATAGTTATATTTTAATTATTTAAGACTATTTCCTATTTTAATTATTTGTTTTATAAATAATTGTTTTAAGATATTAGTAATATTGTGATTAATTTCTTTATTTTTGTATATTTTCTGTGATATGATGATTTTATACGTATTTATTATGATTTAGTAATAAATATAAATTATTTATGTTATATTTATTTATTTGATCGTTTTGACTATTCTAAAAAGATAGTATTATTTTAATATGATTATTTTGTAAAATATTATAGTAATAATTGTAGTTAATATTGTGAATACGAGAGTTTTTGCTATTAATGTATTTTAAAATAGTAATTACTTTTTATAAATACTAGTTTTGAAATATTAGTACTACTTTAGTAATGAAATTGTTTTAAAAAATTAGTTTTGGTAATTGTTGATTTTATTTAAAAAAAATAAAAGAAATGAGTAAAATGTGTATTATGGTTTAAGTCCATATGCAAGTAAAACCTAATTAAATAATATATATATATATATATATATATATATATATATATATATATATATATATATATATATATATAACAAATATCTAAATAAGATTAGGAAGGGGAGAAGTACCATGAGCCGTATAAGATTAGGAAAAAAAAAAGTAGGATTATTGTTTGGCATCGGTGATCGATAACTATTCCAGATGACCATATCCGTTTTTGTTCAAATTTCAGTTTGATGTTTCATTCATTTAGTTAATCAATTAAACACACATTCTCAAATTTTTAACCATCCCAATTTCTCTATAAAATATATGACTTCTCTGTTTATGAAATTCGTTATTTTGCACCGTTCTTCTTCTCCGTAAGTCCGATTTGAGTGAAACCAACACCAGAAAAACCATGTTAACGAATGCTATATTATCCTATGATTATTTTCCGATTTAGGGTAAGTTTATTTGATTCAATTTCGAAATTTACCTTTTTAGAGTGAGTTTTAATTATTTATTTTTGACGTTTACAAAAAATTATCGAGTTAGATCGATTGAAGGATAATAAGTCAAATAACCAAGGTTTTTTTCTTGTGAACTCGTATTCGCCTGTGAAAGCTTCGAAAAAAGATATGGAGTGAGATGACGTTTGATTTCACGAGTATATTATAATGTGAGATGAACGGGAAAATCGTATTTCTCAACATTTCATTCGGGGTTCGCTACGCACGGTGGCAACCCTATTTAGAAATAATTGAATAATATAACTAATTAGAGTTTGTAGGATTAAAATATGGATTATAAACTTTTATTTGGTTGTTGTCTGATTTCAATTATGCACATGTGTGGTATATGTGAAGGAAGTTTAAGTTTTTATTTTTAATGTGTTGAAAGTCTTGTTTATATGTGATAAAATTTAAATATACGTGTGGCATAATGAAGATTTTAATTCCTATATATATGTGATGAAAGTTTAAATTTTTATGATATAATAGATTAATGTTTTGATTTTTATGATGATTTTATAAATATATGATTTCATGATATGTGTAGTGGAAGTTTTGATCTTTGTGATAGTTTCTTATGAATATACGATCTTCACGATATGTGGGGTGGATGCTTTGATTTTTATGATGGTTGTTTATAAATATTTGATTTTCATGATAAGAACATGTGATGTATGATCTTAGTGGTATTTGAATAAGGTGATGATTTTGTATAAATATACGATTATTTCACCAAAGGAAAATTGTTCACAATTAAAATAATTGAATTTAGATTGACCAAAGGCACAAATAAATTCATTTTCATCAGAGGCAAAACATATATAGGTTTAACCATTTACTCTGTTTTACCAGAGGCAAAAATACAGATACTTCAAAATCATTTTTTTATAAACATAATTTTTATATTTTTGTTTAAAAAGTTGAATATGTCCTTAGGAAGGTGTTTTGTGAAAATATCATCCCACTGATGAGCAGTATCAATAAATTTAATGTCGAACATACCCTTTTGGACATAATCCCTTATAAAATGATGTTTAATCTATATATGTTTTGCCTTTGAATGTAAAATAGGATTTTTTTTTTTGTTTAACATATAGCTGAAGTATTATCGAAGAAGATATCAATGTTACAGTAATTGATATTGAAATCTTCTACTTGATACTTTATCTACAACAGCTGAGTGCTGCAACCTGCTGTTGAGATATATTCTACTTTTGTTTTTGACAGAGCAATAGTCCATTTTCTTTTGATCGACCAGAAGACTAGATTCTTACCAAAGAATGTACAATTTCGACTAGTGTTTTTCCTTTCTAGCTTGTCTCACACATAGCCAACATCACATAAACCTATTAACATGTGCTATGAGGATGGTTTATAATACAAACCAAGATTAGTATTACCTTTCAGATATATAAAGATCCCCTTAAGAACAGTTAAATGAGATTCTTTAGGGTTAGACTGAAATTTGGAATACACACTAAATAGAATATTAGGTCTAGAGGTAGTTAAGTAGAGGAGATAACCAATCACTCCTTTGTATACCTTCCGATCTACCTTTTTAATTGTCCCATTCTTACCAAGAGAGAAAGTTCAATGTATAGGTGTAGACATATGCTTACATTCATCCATTTTAAATTTCTTAAGTTGTTCTATTGTGTATTTGGTCTAACGAATGAGTATACCATCTGGCCTTTGATGATTTTTTATTCCAATAATTTTTTTTTTTTAATTTTCCCATCATGTTCATCTCAAATTCATTATGCATTAACTTAGAAAAGTCTTGGCAGAGCTTCCTGTTGACTGTATCCTTGAGCTACAAGTCTAGCTTTGTTTCTAAAAACATCACATTTCTCATTTAGTTTGTTTTTGAAAACTCACTTGGTTCCAATTAACTTCTTTTCTTTAGACTTGGGGACAAGATCCCATGACATTTCTTTTGAATTTATTCAACTATTCTTGCATACTCTTTTTGATCCATCAATTAATAGAGTTTCTTCTATAGTTATAGGTTCAATTTCATATAGTAGTCTAAAAATAGATGTTTCTTGAAAAGCAAATCTAGTTTTAAGATGATCATTTGCACTTCCTATGATTAGAGACTCTGAATGAGAAAAATTATATTTCCATCTAGGTTTGGATTCCTAGTGATCTTGATTTGTGGGAGGTTAATTATTTCTTGTTCTTGAGTTATCAAGCATATCTTATGTTCATTTGAGGTTGGTTTTGTTGGCTCCTCTAATATATTTGGTTCAACTGATATTTGTAGATCTACAAAGTCTACATCTAGCTTTGACTTTTTATGGTTAAACTTTTTGTCATCAAAATTGACATGAATTAATCCCTCAACAATTAGGGTTTCTTGGTTGTATACTCTATAGGCTTTAGACCTTTCAAAGTTTCTAAAAAAGGTGAACTTTTGAGACTGTGAATTAAAGTTGTCATGATTATCTTTGATATTCAAAATATAGCATATGCAACCAAATTGATGAAAATATGAAATTTGGGCTTTATGCCTTTCCACAATTCATAAGGAAATTTTATTTAGAATAGGTCTCATATAGATTACATTATGAATATAACATGCAATATTCAATACTTCTGCCCAAAAGTGCTTAGCAACATTCTACTCAAGAATCATGGTGTGTACCATTTTCTAAAGAGAACTATTTTTTCTTTCTACCACATCATTTTGTTGAGGTGTTCTAAAAGATGAAAATTTATGTAAAATCCCATTCTTTTCATAGAAGTTTTGAAAATTCTTATTTACAAATTCTCCCCAATGATCACTACAAACAGTTGCGATACAAAAACTTTTTCATTTTGCACTTGTTTGTAGAAGGTAGTGACAACTTTATGTTACTCATCCTTGTGTTTAAGGAACTTTACCCATGTTCATCTGGAATAATCATCAACAATAATGAGTACATACTTTTTACTACTGAATGAGGCAGTCTTTTCAAGGCAAAATAAATCAAGATGTAAAAGTTCAAGTGGTTTAGAATTGGAAAAATATGATTTTGTTTATTTCCCTTTCTAACATGCCTTATAAAGAACATCTAATTGTTATTTATGATTTGGAAAGCCTATGACTAAATAAGTATTTTCAATATTGAGATTAACATCAAATTTGCATGTTCTAATCTTTTGCGGTAAATCTACATTTCTTCATTCACAAACATAAGACACTTTACTTCTTGTCTATTCCAATCAGATAAGTTTGTTTTGTAAATATTGTTTTCCTTTGGCCAGCAAATAGTATGGATCCATTTGTTTGACCTATTGTCTTACATGACTTTTGATTGAAGACAACATCATAATCAATATCGCTTAAGTGACATATGCTCAGTAGGTCATGCATTAGTCGTTTTACAAGTATGACATATTTAATTGAGGGAAGGGAACCATTACCTATGGTGTCGTGTCCAATGATCTTACCTTCCTGATCACCTCCAAAATCTATGAATCATCCGTCCTTAAGGGTTATGTCTTGGAATATAGACTTTTCTCTTGTCATATGTCGTGAGCATCCATTTTTCAGGTATCATGATTGATGTTTTAACTTTGTTGCTAAAGATATTTGCAAGATATATTATTTTATTCTTAGGTATCCAACATTTGGTTGGGTCATGGTTTGTTAGTTCTAAAAGAATATAGTTTTTTGCATAGGACAAGTTATTTTACTGTGACATAGATCATAGCTTGTTTGCTTCTGCCTATTTCGTTTGCAAGAAATTGTTGAAACAATTTTTCATATTTAAAAGCATTATTAACTCTATCCTATGAAATTTTTGAATCATTTTATTTCAAATTAAAAGTTTCTCTTTTTTGGTTTTTAAACTCTTTTTCAAGAGAACTGTATTTTTTTGTTAAGATGTCATGAGCTAGCTGCTTGTATCACCCCCTATTTTTAACAGCGTGTGTAATATTTTTTTTATAAATAAAAACAACGAAAGGATAAAATATTTATAATCATCCTTTCATTTAAATCACATTAAAATAGTTAATTGTAAAATTATTTTCCAACAATGACGATTAGATTCATTGTTGCATTATATAAAATGATTTCGACACAATTGACTTACTTACAATCAAATAATTCACATTGACCAAAAAAAGTCACAACTGTTTTAGATACATAATTTTCATTGCAGCAACAACATTGCAATAAGGAAGGGTAAATAAATCAAACCCTAAATTGATCTTGAACTCTAACTGAGGATGACTGGGTATAGAGGACCCACGGGTGTCATTAAGCTTTACTATTTATGACCGCCAATCCAAATTATCGCTATGCCATGTCTTCGACGTCATTGCAATTCTCGCACAACTCAAAACTCTAAGAGCCTAGGATGTAAGCTCGATCCACAATAATAGTATAGGATCATGATCTAAAAACGAAATATATATGAAAATGCAAAACATGAAAGCATAACATAGTGTGGTATCAAGTGATAAACAAGTACCCATATAAATATATCATCGTATAAAAAACATGACTCGTGTGACAAAGGACCCAAATGCAATGCTTATATGCTAGTGCACACGATTCTAGAATTTCTAAACACTCATCGGGGGGAGTAAATCATAATTGTACAACCTCTCACATATCAATATCATTTATCGAGGTGCAATCTCTCACATACTAGCATGGTTTACTAAGGTACAGTCTTTCACATACTAGTGTGACTCAATAATCCTCGCAAGGACAAGGTTGACTATCAACACCTGGAATAACCCTATTACCCATCACGGTCATCACTAACTATGACATGCATGAGCATACTTTGACTCTTTCATATCATTTATTATGTAAATGCAGTTATTAAAAATATCTACTTTAAATACTCTTAAACACTAATAATATTTCAACACTTTTTCCATAGAGCATACTCATGAAAATTTATCATCAACAAAATTCATAACATATATGTTATCAATTATAAATACATAATCATACAAATACATAAACGATCGTGTGTATATTTATTCATCACTTGCACAAAGAACATGTATACATACACATTTTGCATCCAAGCATATATAATATCGTTAGAAAGTGTCCTTAGCTTAACAACATTTTTATCACACAAGCAACTTACGCTAAGCTGGCATAACCTAGCCAACAAATTCAACGACACCTCTCAATTTCCTTGTACCTTAAACCAATAAATTGGCTTAATCAATAAAAGTTTCTAAAACAATTCCCAAATGAATCTTAGGTTCGGCCACTATCCAAATCAACTAAGGTTTGACTTTCTCATAGGTTCCCTAACTTCAAAAAGACATTGGTTTAGGTACATTGACGAAAACGAATTTCAAAACACTTATTCCAGACTTTGTAAATCTTGAAATTATTTTTCAAACTTATTGAAGTTCAACTCAAATCTTTGTCTTTAAAAACTTATGACAATATTTTCTTAATAAAATCAATCAAATACAAACATACTCACACTGTTTGAAATTTCGATTAATTCATCAATCAACTTCACAAATTTCAGACTTTAATATTTGAAAAACTAGTAGAAGACATGTATCAAGAAATCTTATAAAAAAACTCAAATACTAAGAGTTCCAAAGATCTAACTATTCAACTATGCTTTGCATATAAACTTTCAGACAAAAATCTCATTTTCTCGTCAACACAAAATATATCTCATGCTCACAATTTTCTTTTCAATCTCCAACTACAATTTTCATTCATAATAAAACCACATTAAAATTAAAAATTATTATCAATTATTGTTTTTTAAAACATCTAAATACTTAAGTTGACATCTTTATTATAAAAATCAAAACTTTCAACTTCAAAACTTAAGATTAAAACTTTGTTCATAAAGTGAATATTTGTCCTTCAAACCTTTTTGACATACAAAGCTTGAACCCTTTTTTTTTTATATTTATAAATATGAACTATTCTCAAAGTCATAAAGTTTGAAACTTTATTTTTCAAAGTTAAATCTCTTCATAAAAATTGTAAATTAAATGTTAAAGACTAAAACATTTTGGTTCTAACTATAAATACGAAAATCTTGTTTTCACCGAATCCAAGAGATAAAACTTTTAACACCTTAATCACAAAATCAACTTAAACCCAACATTTAAACAAAATTTTAAACCCAAGTCGGCTAAAATCCATTTTACTCATCAAAGTGTTTCAAAACAATTCCAAATCCAAATCTTGGTTAAAATTTCTTAAAAAATTAAGGACAACAACTCATATGGTGTCAAACTTTAAACGACTCCAAATTTTAATTTATACTACAATTAAAAATCACAAGAGAACTTTTTCATGGCTTCTTTAAAGTTCATAAAATTTCTACCAGTCAAATACTTTTGAATTAAAACAAACCACAACAATTCATTTACCGCTTTATTTAAAAACTTATTCCAAAATTTTTGTCATGACCTTTTTGTTTCTGTCTCTTTTTCTTAAAAATTTCAACACAATTAACATAAAATTTCCTTAAAAATTTATGTCTCTTTAATTAAAAAAACATAACCAATCACACTTGCGAAAGTCTTCTTAACTATACTAACTTAAACCACTATAATAAAATTTCTATTGTCAGTTCAAACTCATTTATTTGAAAACAACTCATTACGTTACTCAAACACATATAAAAATCAATCTTTTATTATATGACACATTACATTTGGTCTTAGTAAAAATTTTGGGAGTTTGGTTTCATTTTTTTTTTATTCGAGTTACTAACTTCTCTAATTTAAATATTAACAAAGCACCAAAGCAAAAAAAAAAAAACACGCACACACACATTTGTTTTATTCCCTTAACTAGGATTTTTTATTTCAAGTAGTGAAACCACTTTTTAGTTGGAGGTTTTGTGATTAGATGGTTCTAAGTTCCCCAAAAAATGAAGGAGATGTTTGAGTTTGGAGAGAAATGAGAGAAGATGCGTTTGAAAAATTAAAGAAAATGATAGTAAGATAATGATGATGACCATGAATTACTTTTATAGAGAGGGCAAAATGAATTTTCTCCTTCTCTTAACTAATCTACTATCTCAATTTCAAATTAATCTCCAAAAATTTCTAAAACAAAAATTAATCACATAAATTAATCCTAAAATCTCACATTATCCTTATTGATACTTAGTCATAATCAAATCACTCACTTATAGATCTACTTTAGTAAAAATATCTATTGTTGCATAGTTCAATTCACAGATGAATTTAACAGTAATACGCGATATCTTAAAATGTTTGTCGATAATAATCATTTGTAATTCAATTAAATTATTCACTAATGAATAATTTAACCTGGTCTCCAAATATATTTTCAAAATATTTTACTAACCCATCTAATCCTTATTACACAAGTCATTCTAGTCAACACACAAAAAAGAATAGTGAGGTGAGTCATTTTGGTCCTTACAAAGTGTTACTACATAGTAAGAAAATATCTAGATATTTTCACTAACCCTTCAATAAAATATTAATATCTTATAAAAAATATCTAGATATTTTGTGACTTTACGTCACATCATCTCGTTCAGTCTCTGAAAAATATCTACAAATTATAACTTTTCAAAATTTTGCAAATAAATTTTTATCCGAAGGAATTTTTGTTCCTTAGCTTAGAAAAATATAATGAGATCAAATTCTCATTATAATTGATATATAAAACTCCTGGTTAAATTTTGGTGTCATTTGGAGTCCGTCAAAATTTAAACAGTGGTGTATCTAGTCTATTTTCAAAACAATCAATAGAAAATTATTTTTGAAACTTCAACAATGTCAAGACATTTACAGTCAGTTAACATCAAGGAAATATTCGAATAATTTTTCATAGAATAATTTACAAGTAGGACACACTTACATTAATTTTACAAACAATAGGCAATGAAAACGATAAAAAAATAAAATAAAAAGAAAAACAACAAAATATCAAAGTAAAGCTGTCTTTGCACTCAAAGTATCATCCAAGTTTGGTTTCAAGATTAGGGAATCGAATAACATCCATCCGTCCTTCTACTTGCGGATCCATCATTCATCTTCAAGGAGGATGAGCCAACATTCGCTTTGATTTTCCTTTTCCTCTTAGTCTCCTTCATTCCTTGAGCAATTTTACTTTTCAGCTCTTGTTCTACTTCTTTTAACTTTTCAAAAAGTGTAGACAAGTTCATTGTTGCAAATTCGTTAGAACTAGAATTTGTTGAAATATGAAAATATCCTTTCAAATAATGGTTATGTTTAACAAAATGTTTTCTATGATTTAAAGTCATCAAATTTTGCAATTCAACTTCAAATTTAGAAAGTTGTTTTTTCAACTTGATATTTTTATTCTATAGAGAAACACATTTTTAAACTATGATGAATCATGAACACATTTCACTGCTTGAATAACTTCTTGAGGTAGCTTTTGAGCTTTAGATAAATCCTTTTCCTAACTTTGTAATTTGACTTTTTAAGTTTAAAATAATTATTTTTTTTATGAGCCAACCTTGGCTATGATTTTCCTTTTCCTCTTTTTCTCCTTCATTCCTTGAGAAATTTTACCTTTGAGCTCATATTCAACTTCATTTAACTTTTCAAACATTATAGACAAGCTCATTGTTGCAAAGTCCTTAGAACTAGCATTTCTTGAAATCAAACGCTATAATTCTACATCAACACATCTAGACATTTTTTGGAACTGAAAGTAATTTTAACATCACTCAAAATATTAAGTCTAATCTAAGTCTAAGAAACTCTTGCAGTTACAAAGGCTACACATCGGATTCAAATTGATTGATAATTCTTGTCTTTCCTCTTTTTGAAGTCATTTTTTATTTACGAATTCTTGAGTGTTTCTCAATGAAAACATTATTTGCATACTCAAAAAATTTATCAAATAACAAACGATAAATAATTTACTTTAAATATGTGAATTATCATCAAAATTAACTATGGACTAGGATCTAATGTGACTCTGGTTGTGACAAAATATGATATTACAACATATTTTTCAATAGTTTGTTATCCAATAATTTTATCTTCAACTCGATTTTCTTAATAAGTAAAAAGACTAGATTTTCTTCGAAATACAAAAGTTAAGTAGTTCTTTGTGAAATATATTTTATGTTTTATTTATTTTTTAAAATTTATGTTCATTTTATTTTGATTAGAGACTATTGACTGTAACCATAGTCGTGAAGAGAAAAAAAATATTAGTTAATAAAAATGCATTTTCAAAAATAATGAAAGTTTATTTTTAACCATTTCATTCTTTCTAAAAATATTGACAATTATTCATTTCTATTATACCTCATTATTAACAAATGTAAAATAAACTGAAATTTTAGAAAATAAAAAAGGAGATATTTTTTCCCAAAAGTAAATGACCTTAAGGTTCTTACGAAAAATGTTCAAGATTCAAACCTTTTACCACATGTACCGTATACATTGGATAATAAAGTGCAATGGATATTGAGTAAAAACAATATGCAATTGTTCACAAGTATCCTAAGGATACATGCTAATAAATCAAATATAGAAATATAATTCTGCAAGTGGTGTGTTTAATTCGTACAAATTTTAAAAATTATCTTGAAATTTATGTATTTAGCTAAAAATATCTAATTTGTGTTTTCTTAATATTTGCATTGAGGATGACTTGTAAGACTTATTTTTTAGTTCTTTTTTTTTTCTTCTTCTTCTTCTTCATCTCCCGAAGAGGGTGGTTTTTGGTCATATTTTAGATTGAAATTACCATATATGTAATTTTTTTCTTATATATTTTTTAACTATTTAAGTAGATTCAATAGATTTATTTTCTTTGTATTTTTCTATCTGGAGAATTTGTTTTTTAGACACTTCAATTTTATTATATTTGTAGGCATTTTGATTTTGTTTTTGAGTTTGTTCACAAATTCATCATTTTTTATTTTAATGACATTAATATTTTTGTTAGCAGAAACTTTAAATTTATGTTCATGTTATTTTCAATATACTCTTCTTTTTTTTGTCCATAGATGAAATGGTACTTTAACTCACTTTAATAATTTAAATTGATGAATATTTTTTTTCCAAAACAAAAACATAACCTTAAGGACGCTTTATTCCAAAAAATAAAATAAAGTGCTACGAATAATGAAAATAAATATTACTGTCAAAAAAATTAACAAAAAATATTTAATGCGATAGTGATTGCTTGTTATGAGAAGCACCTAATAATCTCCAAAAATTAATATATACAATGATATCTCCGTGCATTGCGCGTTTTTTCTTCACATGGGCCAACTTGGGGGTGACCATGCCCAAGGCAACGTCTCTTCTTCTCGTGTAGATATATATATATATCAAATAAAAAAAAATTAATTTTTTTTGTCAATTTTAAAAGTTTACAAAATCCAATAAATTTCAATTATTTTTGTGTGGTTTTAGAAATTATAATTATAATTAAAACGAAATATTTTAAATGGTATTCGAATTATGATAATATAAAATCATTTAAAAATAACTGTATTTATAATTTAAATCCTTAAAAACACAAAAAAAAAAAAATACACTAGCCGTCAATTGACCCTCCTTCTGTTTTCCTTTTACTCTCTCAAACTTCACTTCACTTCACTCCTACTATATGAATAACAATATCCAACACACACACACACACACACACTCACGCACGGACAGAGACCCAACAAACCGTTCTGCCAACAAAACCAAACTCCTATTTTCCCATTTTTGTTCTTTTCTTTTTTTCAACGCCCCTGTATCCATCCTATTAGACCCATCGTCTAATACTTTGATAAACTTTTTCAACTTCAAAAAATATAACCTCCCATTTTATGTGGCTTCTTCTTTTTGAGCATGTGGATCGTTTCCAGCAAGAGATTTATCTACCTCTTTGTTGTGGTGCTTATGTTGGTCTCATGCCATGTTGGGGCTATTCGTGTGTTCCCATCAAATGATGTTTCCAAATTGAAATTCAACCATGGCATTGTGGATAAGAACGGTGAGGAGGATTTGTTGCATAAGTATTTCACTGCAAGTAGTAAATTTGGAAACCATATGCCATTTGATGAAACCAAAAGGAAAGTACCAAGTTGTCCGGATCCTCTTCACAACTAACTAGTACAATTCTCATTTCCAATTTATATATTAATCTATCTTTCAATTTGTTTTTCAATATCTTGTATGTATGTAATTTGGTTGAAGCTCAGCCAAAATACCCACGATTTTCTTATCATTTTCTGTCAAGAATTAAGTCTATGTAGATAGAATATGATTGAAAACCGGGGATATTTTGGTAAATATAAAATATAGAATATTTTATTTATTTATTTCTCATAGCAAATTCCTATTATGTTCATGTCCTACATTAGAGTTTTTTTATGCACCTAGCCTAACTAATGTTTATAAGACCAACTGGGAAGGTTTGAAGGTGAGTAGTTATTTTGGTAAATATAAAATACATAGAATATTTTATTTATTTATTTATTTATTTCTCATAACGAATTCCAATTATGTTCATGTCCTGCATTAGAATATTTTTATACTAAGTCTAACTCATGTTTATAAGACCAATTGTGAAGGTGTGATGATAAGTAAAGTAAGATATGTAACTTTTTATAAATTGTTTTGAGTTTGACTTCTAAAATTAAATAATTGAATTATGTCCCTTTGGGTGTTTGTTATTGTGCAAAATGTTCATATGACCTCAAACTTATATGAGATGTACAAAAATCTTGATATCATGATCCTTATTTTGAAACACTTTGTGAATAAATTAAAGCTGCTAAGTGCATGGTAAGATTGGTTTTGAATTTTGATTGAATTTGGAGGAATCAAAATTTAAGAAAGAAATACTAAAACACTAATAAATACCTAACACAACATGAACCTAGGCATGTCCGACACATCTTATGTAAGAAACATCACATACAAATGGTAAATTTCTTAGTATTTCAGAGTCATTTGTAATGTAATACAATTTAATTTCTTTAATATCTTCATCTATCATTATTGTTTTGACAAATTGTATTAGATCTTTGTTGATGAGTGTCTAACACGTGTTAAAAGAAAGAGAAAAAAAGTTGTTTTGGAGTCACTTATATGAAATATCATACTCCTAATTCTAATTCTAAAAGTGTTTGTGCTTCATTGATCAAAATTCACAAATGATGTATCCCCTAACTTTAACAAAAAAAACAAACACTATATTTTAAAGGTTAAATCAAAATCAGTGACATTTTAATTTTGTTACACTAATCATATGCTTAGGTATATTCAATTTGGAGGTTAGTTTTTCATTTTGCAGAAAGAAAAGAAAAACACTTTGCAGGTTGGTACAGTGGGACTTGCATCCATTAATTTGTTTTGTCATATTGATTATTTTTGGAGGAACTGAGAAAGGAAAGCTGCAAAAACTGGCAGATTAATGTGTAACAAGAGAAGCATGAATTCACGCCTTTTCAACTCGACCTATCTATGACAAAATCAATGCAATTATTTTTGCCTTCTTTGGGCAAATGCAGAAATTAATAGAACTTTGTTTGCCCCACTGTCGATGACAATAATTTGATTGCAGATCAAATGTGGTAATTGCCAATCTTCCTTTTTAGTGTGAACTGTGAACAGTCTGTAATGTATTCTGACCGAAGATCCTATTACTTTACCTGAATTTGGTACACATTAATTGTTATTTCTTCATTTGTTAATTAAATATCTCTCAAGTTTTCCTCTACTTTCTATGATAATCTGATTATTTGTTCATATTTGACAAAAAATATTATTTGAATTTTGATCCATATACATTTTAATCCGGAATCTTACCCATTTGTTTTGATGGGGATAAAGAGGCGTTATACATTAGATTATTCCGTTAATTTTTCTGCGACCTGCGACAAAATGTATGAAAAGGATTAAATAGTATTTTCTCGTTGATATTAAAGAGAGAGAAAAGAAAAAAAAAAAGACTTCTTTGGCTGAGAAGACATAACAAAAGATAAAATTATAAATCACTTATTAATTATTATATTCTCTTCAAGGTACATGTTTGTTTAGGCCATCTAACGCGCGTTCAGGTTGAAACTCTAATAGTGTTTGGAACCGCGTCCAACACACCACCAAACGTTAAAGCTAAGTCTCATAGCTTTGGTATCTTCATGCGTTTAGTGTCATCCTGACGTACAAACAAATATACGCTAAATTGTAGCTTCTGTAGTACATTGTGACTCCACTACTATATCATTGGAAACAAACATGCTCTATCACATATTATTATAGTGTATGTTTAGTTTTATTTTAAAGGAGTCAAAAGATATTTTTGAAAAGAAATTGATTTTAATATGTTTGTATGTTGTTAAATTAAAATGATTTAACTCTAGAATTTGATTTTATTAGGAACTATAATTTTTGATTAAAACTCTGCAAAATCAATTAATTTAAAATTAATTTTTGTTACCATATAATCAAACACAATGTTGATGACGAGTTCATTTATTATTTAATTAGTACCTCAAGGAAAACCAATTTATTTATTTTTGTTTTAAGGTTACAAGTTAGATGTGATTGTACTATTTTTACCGTCATGAAATATTAATTGATTTTATCAATTAATAATATGTGCTGTGAAATTTGAATGATCATTTTTATTGAGATCTATTTTCTTAAACTTATTTTTTCGATTCACAAATCTAAATCTTAAAATCCTTCTTAAAGGATTTAAGTCCAATTCCACTCAAACCAACAAAATGTTGATTTTTGTACTATATATATAGCTTTTAAGCTAGTTAATGTGCGTTTAATTTCTCAAAATGTTAATTATGTATTTAGATGATTATAGTGTTAAAATTTACTCAACTAGATTCACAAACATTACAAAGTTTAAAGGAGAACTTTATTGCAAATATATAATATTCTACCTAACTCATATATATTAGTTTATGTTGTTGTATCGCATTTAGTATACTCAATAAATTTTACTTTGAGAGAAAAATTATTGAGAAATTCAAGATAGTACATAAAACATAGAATGTCGTGATGATCACAACTAATGTTGAATACTTAAGTGGTGGAAAATCAAAATAAAACTTCTACCTATCATTGTAGTTGATCTTTTCTCCTCAAGATTGATACAAAGTTTATTGTGATATTATTCCGATTAGTAATTTTTAGGGAATTAGCTCTATTATTAAAGATGTTGAGGGAGAGTTTTCTTAGCTGCTTCTACTTGGAATATATTAACCCTACATGACTCATATATGATTGAGACACATGATTTTCATTTAGCCGCTTGCACTTATTTTTTGAAGAGAAATTTTTTTTCGATTTGCCGTTTGCACTTATTTTTTAAAAGAGAAAAAAAAAGTATATTTACAAACCCTAAATTGCCCACATGATGTGGCAATAAAGGGGGAACAAGATACAAAATATCACACTACATAGAGGTATAGGATAAACTCAAACACCGCCCACACTAAAAACACATATCACCCTCTACACAAAATCCCTTGCCCTTTACTTTCGACTACCACAACAAAATTTGTATTCTATCTATCACCTTACACAAATCAAACTCAACGTTTTTCAATTTGCAATGAATAACTATTTCTGATGACTGTCCTTTGATTTACTTATTGTTGTATTGAGTAAACAAAAGAATTATTTGTTGAATTAGACTTTAGTCCTCGTAAACAACTTTGTTTGTAAAAAGTTGGCTATCAATAATTTTATAAATATCCTTTTGTCCTGTTACAGAAAATAAAAGTATCATTTGGTTTTGTTGACTAGAGAGGCAAAAATTGATGATCTTTTTGTTCTATTTATAGTCTAAGTTTTAATTTATCTATTGGCGGTATCTTTTCACCCAAAGAAGAGAACAAGTGTTCTCGTATTATGGTATTTCGGATCATTGTGAGAGGGACCAGCAAAAAAGATTAACTTTGTATTTCATTCTACTTCGTAGAGTCAAATTTTTTTTTTAGTTATAAAACTGATTTCGCCATATTTAAGTATTATTTAGTATAATTTAATTTTTATTTAAAAATTATTTCTAATTTATTTACAAGTTACATTTTTGTCCAACATGTTTTTATGCAAAGAACTTAAATAAAACTATTTTAATTACAACTCATTTTTAATTAAAGTTAATTTTATAGAATATTAATTTATTAAAAATTAATATTTATTGCCGCACAAGCAACATACAGTAAAATGTGTATATAATCGATATGGAGAAGATATACGTGTATAAAACGGTGAAGAGGTCATTTTTAGTACATACTCTATTTGTAACTAGTGTTTTTATATACATATTAAAAAATAAAAAATAAAATTATTTTATCAAATTAATTATATTAATTATCAGTAAATTTTTAATTATTATCGATTAAAATATAAAATATAAATATTTTATAAATTGTATATATTTTAATTACTGAAGAGTAATATAGAAAATATTTAAAATTATATTAAAATTTAAGAATAACATTTATTTTAAGATTTTTTTTTATTACAGGTAACATTTATTGTGAGAGGGAGGAAGTAAAAAAATATGGCAGTGTGTCGTAGTCCGGTGCTTTGTCTTCTAGTAGTTTGGATTTGGCATCAAATTAATTATCTCTTGTTCACCATATCCGCTGTGAAGACAATTGAGCCCATCGATGCAATTTTTGCCCAGTGTAATGTGCTTGCTTTTCTTCAATCACCAATATTGGGTTTTTATTTCTCGTGCATGTAATTTTTTTCTTTCAAATATTTATTATTGGGAGACCAATATTTACTAGAGATACATACATGTGGAGCTGCGGAATTATTTATTGATCTTATGATAAAGAAGTTGAGAGACCTACGAAAGGCTTTTGCCGCCCTACAATAATTCGATATAGATTTGATTTGGAATTTCCACTTCCAAAGAGTCACTAATTTTACTTTCACGGTTATTTCATGTTAATCTTTTGTTATAACAATGGTAACTTAACTTCGGCTGCTTGCGGTACATGTGCAATTTATTTTGTGTTTACTTTTATACCTTTTGGATTCAACACAGCCTAACCATTAAAACCTGAAGTGATATGTAACAGAATTTAAAGGCGGCGTTTTGTAAAAAGCAACTTTTAAGGCGACGTATTCAATTATAATTTGAAATAATATAAAAAATACTATTATATTGAGAAAATCTTGTGGTATTTGATTAATGATTTAGATAATAAAAATAAGCAGTGGTAATTTTTTTTTTAAATAAAAATTAGAGTATAAAAGTATTGTACGGCATAGATACATCCTATTTAAGTTGACACTCGAAATCTACTACATATCATTTGTAGTATTCTAATAAATATCATTGACGAAATAAAAATATAATAAATTTGGGAGATTGAGGAAAAATTCAACGAAATAGATAAGGTAAAATCCAACTAAATAGACAAAATAACATGCAACTGCATCATTAAAAACTATTTTAAAAAAATCTTAAGGGATAAAATCACATTAGAAGAAAAAAGAGTATAGTGCATAACAAAAAATAAAAGAAATGATAAAAGGGGTATCTTTCACAATATTCAAACAATTAAGTCAACGATTTCAATGTAAGATTTATGGGTCACATATGTAATTAATTAATAAAGTGTGTTAGGGTAATTATATAATTAGCCAATAAACTAGGGGTCAAATAATATATAATAGTTTATGGCTAAAGAGCATAATAGTTATGAAAATTAATAGTGTAGATACCAGACAATTTCTAATTTAATGAGGGGCTGAATTGGAAATACTGCAATTTGGGATATAACTAATAATAGTTATATATAGGGGTAATGGTCCCCAAGGCAAACACAACAAGACTGCTCAGTTTCAAAACCCTAAAGGAGAAAACTCTCTGGTTCTCTCTATCCCCATCAAGAGAGCAAGGTCTTCAGGGTATTTTGCTGAGGAAGATCACCCAACCCATTGGCTCTATCATCATCATCCCAAGATTTCATCAATGGCAATTCCCACAGGTACGCTGCCGCCCTTGGTTATTCATCATGTAATTGGCATGGATAGTTGACAAGTGGTATCAGAGCCTACCATGTTTAATTCATGATGAAATTCGGTTATTGTCTTTATTTTAGGATTCAATTTGGGAATTTTGACATGATTGAAATCTTAGGGTTTGAAATTTGGGAATTTGGATTTTCAAATTACAAACTTATTGTCCATGTTTATAATTCTAGATTTTTTTGCTTGAAATATTTTAATGAATTAATTTTTTTAATGAAGCCTAATTATTTAAATAATTTTTAATCAAGCAAAATTATTTATTAAAGTAATCTGTGGGAATATTTTTTTTAAAAGTTTATACTTTGTTTTTTTTTATTCCCACGGTCGGTTAGGTTGTTTCTCTATTCCTTCCAATCACCGTTACATAAAATAAAGTTTATATTAGTGAACAATATTTTTTAAATATTGTTTTATTTGGATATAATAAATATATGTTCAAGTCAAGTTTGACATTTTGAATGAGTTAATTGAAACTTGACGTCGCCAAAGTGACCTCTCTTGTCTAAATTGCTCGTGAAGAGTATCAAATGGTTGTGTATATGCTTATTCATGCGGGTATTGACCGGCCCAAAGGAAGGTTAACATTTGGCAGAATTACATGTACACCTGCGATGATAAATGTGTGACAATTATTTGGTATACATGTGAGCAGTAAATCGGCCCAAAGGAAGGTTTATTGTTTGACATGTCTTATTGTCAATATTTGATCGTTGCAACAAGAGTACCACTAGCAGTTGGTGTTACTGTCCAAAGACTTGACATCAATGGTGCACTGGGTATCTTGAGATGGGTTAAATTCCATGATTTGAACATATGTATTTATTTATTTATTGATTTATTTTCCTATAATGTGAGTTTCTAAGTTTCGTTCTTTATTTAATTCACAGCATCGGTTGCTTCCATATCTGCAAATTTGAGTTCTATTCCTGTCCTTGATGGGACAAATTTTAAGGAATGGAAAGATAAAATTTTGATTGTTCTTGGCTGCATGGATCTAGACCTTGCATTAAGAATTGATCGACCCTCTACTCCTAAGGACTCTAGTTCTTTTGAAGAAAAATTAGAGTATGAGAAATGGGATCGCTCAAATCGCATAAGTCTTATGATCATAAAGCATGGAATTCCTGAGGTCTTTAGAGGTGCTGTCTCGAATGAGATAGTTACAGCTAAAAATTTCCTTGTTGAGATGGAAAAACGCTTTGTAAAAAGTGATAAGGCTGAAACAAGTTCTTTGCTTCAGAATTTAATTTCCATGAAGTATCAAGGCAAGGGAAATATAAGAGAGCACATTATGATGATGTCCAACATTGCTTCTAAGCTTAAAGGTCTAAAGCTTGAGTTGTCAGATGACTTACTCATTCATTTAGTATTGCTGTCTCTTCCTTCGCAATTCAGTCAGTTTAAGGTGACTTATAATTGTCAAAAGGAGAAATGGACTCTTAATGAGCTCATTTCATTATGTGTGCAAGAAGAGGACAGGCTGAAGCAAGATAGGACTGAAAGTGCTCACTTTACTAGCATCTCTAAAGACAAGGGCAAAAGGAAAAGAATTGAGGAGCCCAAGAACAAAGCTGCTGCTAAGGGTCCAGAACAAAAGAAGCAGACTAAGGATAACAACTGCTTCTTCTGCAGGAGTTCTGGACACGTGAAGAAGGATTGTGCCAAATATCACGCTTGGCGTGTTAAGAAAGGTATGATTCTGTCTTTGGTCTGTTCTGAGGTTAATTTAGCTTCAGTACCTGGAAACACTTGGTGGTTAGACTCTGGTGCAACTACTAACATCAGTGTTTCAATGCAGGGTTGCCTGAACTTCCGAAAGCCTAGTGATACTGAAAGATGCATCTATGTAGGAGATGGGAAGAAGGTAGAAGTTGAAGCCATAGGAAAATTTAGATTATTATTAAGTTCCGGTCATTATTTGGATTTAAAAGACACTTTTGTTGTACCGTCATTTAGACGGAATTTGGTCTCTATTTCTTATTTGGACAAATCAGGATATTATTGTTCATTCGGGAATAAAGAATTTACTTTGTCTTTAAATTCGAATGTTGTTGGAACCGGTTTACTTTCTGGTTATGATAATCTTTATTTGTTGGAAACTGTGGCTAACTATAATGAAACCTTGAATGTGGAATCACGTGGTACTAAGCGGAAAATTGACAATTTCAATTCAGGAGTGCTTTGGCACAAGCGTCTAGGTCACATCTCTAAAAATAGAGTTGAACGACTTGTGTCAGATGGAATTTTAGATTCCATTGACTTCACAGACTTTAACGTTTGTGTAGCATGCATTAAAGGAAAACAGACTAAAGATAAGAAATTAGGCGCATATAGAGCTACAGACGTCTTAGAATTGATACATACGGACATCTGTGGGCCATTTCCAACTCCTTCTTGGAATGGTCAACAATATTTTATATCATTCATAGACGATTATTCTAGATATGCCTACCTTTACCTAATTCACGAAAAGTCCAAATCAATAGATGTGTTCAAATCCTTTAAGGCAGAAGTTGAGAATCAACTTAATAAGAGAATAAAAAGGTCAAATTTGATCGTGGTGGTGAATACTACGACAAATATGACGGTTCAGGTGAACAACGTCTGGGACCATTTGCCAAATACCTAGAGGAATGTGGAATCGTCCCACAATACACTATGCCGGGGTCACCCAGCATGAATGGTGTAGCTGAAAGACGAAACAGGACTCTTAAGGATATGGTAAGGAGTATGATTTGTCATTCCACCTTGCCAGAGTCGCTCTGGGGAGAGGCATTAAAAACAGCAGCATACATTCTTAATAGAGTACCAACTAAGGCAGCGGCTAAAACACCTTATGAGCTTTGGATTGGGCGTAAGCCTAGCCTGAAGCACTTTCATGTTTGGGGATGTCCAGCTGAGGCAAGGCCTTATAGGCCGAATGAAAAGAAATTTGAACCCCGAACAATTAGCAGCTATTTTATAGGGTACTCAGAAAAATCAAGGGGCTATAAATTTTATGATCCTAATTTGAGAACAATTTTTGAGACGGGAACGACAACGTTCTTTGAGGATATTGAGTTTGGGGGGAAGATTAAGGTTAAAGATTTTGTCTTTGAGGAAGAATCGGTAACAATTCCAGAACTGATTCTTCCACCAATTGACTTTCCCATTATTGAACAAACTCAAGATGATCTGGTTGTTCAGGAAGAACAAAATCCAGATCAAATTCAAGATCCTCAAGAACAAGTGCCTCAAGAGCCAGCTCCATTGCGGAGATCCACTAGAGAAAGGAAAAATGCTATTTCGGATGATTATGTAGTATTTATCAATGAGGTAGAGGAAAATGTTGGCATGACGGAAGACGACCCAGTCAACTTTCATCAAGCCATGCAAGATTCTCGTTCAGATAAGTGGATCGAAGCAATGAATGAGGAGTACAAGTCTATGCAAGACAATTCAGTTTGGGAACTTATCCCATTACCTGAAGGAAAGAAACCCATTGGTTGCAAATGGATTTTTAAAACCAAGCGGGATTCCAATGGTAATGTGGAGAGATATAAGGCACGTCTTGTAGCTAAGGGTTATACTCAAAAGGAAGAGATTGATTATAAAGAGACTTTCTCTCCGGTTTCATCGAAGGACTCTTTAAGAATAATCATGGCTCTTGTTGCTCACTTTAATTTGGAGCTTCATCATAATATATATATTATGATGTAGTGATTAATATAAAGTATTGATTTTATATTTATTTATTTATTTTATAATTTTGACTATTCTATAATGATGGTAGTATTTAAATGTGAGTATTTGAAAAAAAAAATAAGTATAATTATAGTGATTATTTTGAATATGAGAATCTTATTTATCAATGTATTTTAAAATATTAATTACTTTATTTTATAAAATATTAGTTTTGATAATTGTTGGTTTTTTTTTATAAATAAAATTAACAAAAGGTGTAAAATGTGTTTTATGGGTTAAGAGTAAAGGTGAATAATAATAATAATAATAATAATAATAATAATAATAATAATAATAATAATAATAATAATAATAATAATAATAATAATAATAATAATGATAA
>NC_021161.2:19427820-19439912 GCF_000331145.2 Cicer arietinum | reverse complement strand
ATAATAATAATAATAATAATAATAATAATAATAATAATAATAATAATAATAATGATGAACAAAAGAAAAAAAGGAAGGATGGTTTACTGTTATCTTCTTCGTAAGCCGTCTCCATACCTATTTTCTCTCCATCTTCTCTCTTTGATCATGACCATTATAGTGGGTGTCGCACAAAACCGATATCACATTTCTGATCATTTTGATCCCCTCTTTCATTCCCAACCTGAATCGCAAATTGAAATGCCCTATTCATCTTTGTCAAAAATCACACTTCCACATTTTGATCAAGATTCTGTCCACTATGACTATTGCTAATGAAAACCGAGATCATATTTGAACTCCATGAAGCACCCTCTTCCATTACCTATTCTTGAAATCGCCAATCGTTACACTCTAAAAAACAGGTTTCCACCATTGTCGTGGTTGTTTTCTTGAGTTCCGACCAACAAGTTCATCGTCTTGAAAAAATGATTTCATTTTTGGATTCCTCTCATCGAAACCTTCAAGAAGCACTACTCATTTGCGTGTTTCAGTGAAGTTGACGTCGAACCCTTCCGGTGCTCCGACGACCTTTTATACAGTTTTTTTCTTGTCGCTTTGACTCCATTTTTGCTTCTAAAAATATTATAATTATTTAACATCGATTTTTAGGCTCCGCATAATTTATCAGTCGTGTCTCGACGAGTTTGTGAATTTGTTGCTATTTTCAGACTCATTCGCTGCACGTTGTCGATCTACAGTTGCTGCCGAAAACTCCCATTGACTTATGTGTTTAAGAAAGTGTCGGAATAAGGTAATGGTGATAGATCGTTTGAATTCATGAGTATAATATATTGTGGGATGAACGGGAAAACCGTATTTTCCAACAATACATTCGGGGTTCGCTACGTATGGCAGTAACCCTTTGCGTGATAAATTAACTAATGTGCAAATATGGAAATTATGAGATTAAAATATAGAATAAAATATTTATAAGGTGTTGATTGATTTAATTTTGTTAAATATGTGGTATTTGATATTATTGTGATATTTGATTTCAAATGAATTTGGTGCATATGTTTGATTAGATGAAATTATGTGAAGTTTTAATAAAATATGGATGCAATGTATGATGTGAGTTTATTTGATGATGATGATGATGTATGATTTATGAATTAAATTTTTAATAAGCTAATGCGTAATATTGCATTTTTGTGTGTGATTTTTTGTTGTGATTAATGTGTTTCAAAAGTGATAATTAATTCCCTTGAAGTTTTAACAAAATATGGATGCAATGTATGATGTGAGTTTATTTGATGATGATGATAATGATGTATGATTTTTGATAAAATTTTAATAAGCTAATGCATAATATTGCATTTTTGTGTGTGATTGTTTTGTTGTGATTAATGTGTTTCAAAAATGATAATTAATTCCCTTGAATGATGTGACGATATATTGATTTTACTTGAGTGATTTTGATATTATAATATGATATTATTTTTCTTGAGAATTTTGATATATCATGATGCGTTATGATACAGTCTATTATGATTGTTTGTGTGTTCTTCTTACTTATATTACACTATCAACATTATTTCAAAACTCACCTCTTTCGTTGTTTGTGTTTGATTGACTTGACCCTGCATTTGCGAAATTGCAGTTATTACAAGTTAATCAGTCTTAAAGTTCAAGTTTGGGAGAAACCCCGCTCTTATAGGTGATACTGGTTATAAGGGTTGTAATTTATATTTTACTTATTTAATTTGAAATGACGTTTTGTAACTTGTAAGTTTTTGAAATTAAACTAAGACATTCTAGTTAAATGAAGTTCATGGAGATTGCCATGTTTTATAGAAGAAAATATAAAGTTTGAAGTGTTCCTTTTATTTTTGAGAAATGTGATATCCTAAATTAGTTACAAAAGTTTTAATTTTCTCGGAAACCAAATTTATTTGTCAGCTGCGAATTTTTGAGAAAATACGATATAAGTTATTATATATTATTTTAGGGTTTAGGGTCTCACAGTATTCACATCTCTCTCCCTGATCTCTCGTTTATCACTTCAATACTCATTCTTTCTCTTTAGTTCTTTAATACATTTACATCTCTATCTTTTTCCTCCATCATTCTTTCACTTTTTTTCTCACTTCTACATAAATATGTAGCTATATTTTTATTATTAATGAGACAACCCACATCACAATTGATGAAACCCAATAATCTCCAATGCCAAACTTAAGAAATTATTGAAATTTAAAGGAAAATATACACAAATAGAAGATATAGATGTTAGAGTTAATCTATTCAAAAGACATGTCTTATCATACACATTGTTACTACAATCATTTTCTAGTGCGAAAATCGATAAACTCATAAAGCGTGTATGTATTATAATCTATAACATGTTTAATTTATTAAAGATATAGCTTTAGGAATATCTAAATCCATGTCAGAAGGTATTCCAAAAGCAATCCTAAAACGCAACTGGAAATACGAGCAACAAAAACTCGCTAGCTTACGGCTTTTCCTCAACCAGTACTCTTGATGCCTTGATGCTATTTAGATGGGAGAGAATAGACTATTTGCATAGTGTTTGGTATATTAAGGATCATAGTCTATATATAAGTTGATGGTCAATTAGGGTTCCTATTATTTTCAAATGGGGCATCAGTAACATTCACTTATATTGAGCTCATATCAATTAATCAAATATTTAATTAATTATTAAAATTAGAAATTTAATAAGCATTATTATTTAATTTGATCACTAATCAATTAAGGCTCCTAGATAATAAATTGTTAATATAATTAAATAAAGATATGTGTCCAATTAATAATATTGGAATATAATAATTAAATAAAAATATTTAATAAAATATTCTAAAAATCTCCCATTTGGAAAAAAATCTTATTAATTATATCAGAGAGAATACGGTTTGAGAACAATTTCAATTTCTAATGCTTATCAATTATTTTGTCACAATGTCATTCATCATTCTTACTTTTAAATGTGCATATATTACGGGAGAGCCTTGCTGTGATATTTTATGTTGTTTTATTGTATTAAAATTAAAAATTATTCGCAAAAATAGATGTTTGTCATCATAAAAAAGTGGGAGATTTTTAGAATCAAGTTGGCTTGAAGAACTATGATTTTTTTTTTTTTATAATAACAAAATTATTTTGTGGGAACAACTTATACCACTAATGTTTCGTTTAAGTGTGCATTTTCGTGATCACATAATTGTTATATGACTTTACGCTGCATCCTCTGATGTTTGGACAAAGTTAAAGGAGCGCCAAGAATTCGCTCTAAAAATCGTATTCTAAGTTTGATGGACGCGCTCTGAAATCTGTCTTTGATAAATTTGTTAATGCAAGCAATGCTCTAATTAGTCTGTCTCTGATAAATGTGTCAAACGAGTGATCATTTTCCTCTAATAATCGTGTCAAGCTTCTGATCGTTTAATTTTGATGGAAAGTCGATGCTTTGATAAAATATCAACCCTCTAGATAGTCAATGTTGTGATGGAAATTCACACTCTAGAAAGTCAACACTATGATAGAAAGTCAAATATCTATAGAAGAAAACAAATAGGTTCACCCACTCCTCAACATCTTGAATTTATTATTTGTTTGAAGGTCTTTCTGACATGCTCTGATCATGATATCCTCTACTCCTTTTGTCTTTGTATCAAGATAAACATAATCAATTACAAGGATAAATTTGGGAAAACTTTAATGGTGAATCAATCTATGAAGATTTGATACGAAAAATCATGATACATGTTGATTTCTCCACTTTGTTATTTAATCAAAATTCTTTATGATTCAACTTTATTGTACTTAAAATATTTCATAATGAAAAATTGAATGATTTGATAAAGAACATATCTTTTTATTTAAGCAACTCAAGTAATTTTAAGAAAGACAAAACATAAATAAACCCCCCGCTTTAGTGTGTTTTTCAGCACTTTAAATTGATTCCAGAGCTGCATCTCTTGATTGAACACTTTGCCGTGTAAAATTAAAGATTCTTTACTTCTTGAAATACAAGTGAAATGGTTTGAATTAGTATATTTTTTTTAGTTCAATCCTATTTGAAACTTCTTAAGAAATTCAATTTTTATATTTCTTTCAAAACATGGATTGACAAAAAGTGATTATTGAATATTGAAATTGCTATATAATAATAGATAAAATGCATTAGCTAATCATCTATTTCTCAAACGATAATATCATCTATTACAGAAGTCATTTTGTGTGTGTATAATTTCTCTTTAAAAACATGAGCATATGTGTTACGTTTTTTCTTGTGTACGTGTAATCACTCTTCAATGAAATTTTGAGTAGTGAAATGTAATGCCTATATTGAGATAAATGAATTCTTAAAGAAAAGAACGTAAATAAAGAAGGATTTTAATTGTGTTCATTGAATAGGGTAAAAAATCTCAAATCCATATCTGAATGAGAAATATCATCTTAGATGAAGATTTTCTAAGAAAATATTTCATCATGTGATTAGTTTTCAACTACATATGGAAACTCCTTTTTACATCTAAGATCTGCTTAAATAAATTATGAAAATTCTCTTAATTTCATTATGTTTCAATTTCTTATCAAACTTGTGTATATGTGTTTGAAACTCTTCAATGATAAACTAGACATAGCTTATGTGCTTCAATAAAGTAGAGTAAGTTAATGTTGAAATTTATCTTGTTATAGGAAGAAGTATTAGTTAATACAATATAATGGTTGGTGCAAAATAATGGAAACATTGTAAAACATTTCAACAATATGAAACTAACCAAATATGGAGAAGTTTATTAAAACAATTATGAAGGTTGAACGGTGACAAGTTGAATTCCTTCATCATAACAAAGGTTAAAATCAAGATAAAATCCAACAATGCTTCAAATGCATAGATCAATCAGAATCAATCTTCTTATCATCATCCTCTAAGAAGAAGCAACCTAAGTATAATATTGGAGTAAGCTAGAAGTTCATTCTTCAACTAGGTCAAATATCTCCATTTGATATGAACCATAGAAAATATATGTGTAATGATTACGAAACAAGATTATCTTTGAAGAAGCCTGAACTACAAGTAAAGAACCAACAATATCTCATGGAAGATCATCATCTAATTCTTCAACTAGAGAAGTCTTTATAACATGGATTTAAATCTCTCATCATTCGATCAAACTCATGGATAAATCAACACCTTAAAAGAGTTGCTTTGGCAATCCTCTAACTGCAAGGTCTGAAGCTCTTGAGGAGTGCCCTTAGATTTCTTTAAATTGTATTTCTAGGATTAGTTTCTTTTATGTTTTTTTCCAACTATTGTAATCATTGTTCTCATCTCAATAAAATGTTATATTTCTTTATTTTGTTTATCTCTCTTTCTATTCCGTTTTTATCTATTTTTCTCTCTTTCTTGAAGTCTATGATTTCTATATCCTATTTCATGTGCAATTTTCTAAATGTTGAATTAATTGTGTGTAGTGTGATGATCTTGAGTTTACTTTGTTTGTTTTTGTGTTTATGTGCGTGATTGCTTGCTTTAATTTCTATAGTTTTTAATTTCACCCTTTTTGATAATGACAAAGGGCGAGAAAAATATAAAATATAGTAATACAATTAATTATGTGCTTGCGTTTGATTGCATTGTTGTGTGTTTGCTTTGTATCTAATTGGTGCATCATTTTCCTTGTCATCACATGCATCATCGCATCATTTGCATTGATGGTTGTATCTACATCTAAGTATCATTTGCACTGCATCATTTGTGAGTGTCTTTTGCATATCATACGCATATGTCATTATTATCATAGTTTCCAGCAATTCACCATTGTTTTGAAAGGCTTAACATCCACTAAAAACATGAGTTGTTGCACTAGGCTTAAGATCATAAGAAGAACTATAATCCAAAGGCTTTACATCATCAGGAATTGTGAATTCAATTGAAAATCATTGTTAAAATAATGATAAAGATGCGTGTGACTTATACGTTTGTATAACTTGTGGTTTTTTTTTTCTCTTTTAATTTCATTTTTTAATTTTATATTTATGTGTATAAAAATGTAGAAATGAGGAGTGCCCTTAGATTTCTTTATATTGTATTTCTAGGATTAGTTTCTTTAAAGGTTTTTTTCCAACTATTGTAATCATCGTTCTCATCTCAATAAAATGTTATCTTTCTTTATTTTGTGTATCTCTCTTTCTATTATGTTTTTCTCTATTTTTCTCTCTTTCTTGAAGTCTATGATTTCTTTATCCTATTTCATGTGAAATTTATTAAATGTTGAATTAATTGTGTGTAGTTTGATGATCTTGAGTTTACTTTGTTGGTTTTTGTGTTTATGTGCGTGATTGCTTGCTTTAATTTCTATGATTTTTAATTTCACCATTTTTGATAATGACAAAGGGAGAAAAAAATTAAAAAATATAGTAATACAATTAATTGTGTGTTTGTGTTTGATTGCATTGGTGCGTGTTTGCTTTAGATCTAATTGATGCTTGATTTGCATTGTCATCACATGCATCATTTGCATTGATTGTTTCAGCTACATTTAAGTATCATTTGCACTGGATCATATGTGATTGTCTTTTGCATATCATATGCATATGTCATTATTATGATAGTTTCCTGCAATTCACCCTTGTTTGGAAAGGTTTAACATCCACTAAAAACATGGGTTGTTCCATTAGGCTTAAGATCCTAAGAAGAACTATAATCCAAAGGCTTTACATCATGAAGAATTGTGAATTCAATTGAAAAGCATTGTAAAAATTATGATAAAGTTGCGTGTGACTTATCCGTTTGCTAAACTTTTTGTTTTTTTTCTCCCTTTTAATTTCATTTTTTAATTTTACATTTATGCGTATAAAAATGTATAATAAGTTGAAAAGGTTGAAAATCTTAAAAAGCATGTTATCATATTCAAGGGGAGACCTAGAATACTAATTTAAAACAATCTTTAAAGAAGTTCAAAGGATTATTAAGTTAAACAGTTTTTGAATAGTACTTTCATGGGGAGCATACTTTTAAATCTTTATTTTGTGAAGGAAAATGTTCATTAGTTGTATAGATATTTGTCATCATCAAAAAGGAGAAGATTGTAAGTGCAAAAGGGGTTTGAGACATAATCCTCTTATTGATATTTTGATGATAACAAAAACAATTATCTCCTAATTATTTGCTAAGGGTATATATTTAATTAGAAGATAAAGATTTATATTAATGACTATCTATTTTAAGGTAGCATTCACTTTGAGTAAGTTAGAGATAATAGTCTATGTATTTTTTAACACAAAATATTATCACCTAATAAACAAGTAATTATTTCTTCTAATACAGCGAGTCATGATATAAGTTGTAAGAAGCATTGTAATGAGCATTTAGTTATCTACAGACAGAGTCAAGACATTAAAGTCAAATGGAAGATGAGTCAACGACTGACCCTTTGTTTGCAAAAGAAAAGAACAATACAATTGTCATCGGCTTATGACTAGATTTAACTAAGAGTTAGGACCTTCAAAGATTCTTTGACTCAAGACAAAGAATAAAGTTTTGAATGAAGCGTCTGCTCGAGTCAATGCTTTGAAGAATATGTTCAAATTGTGTCTGACTCTGTTAAAAGCGCTCTCAACTTACCTCTACTGAATTTGATATTACAAGCTGACTTTAACGATTCTACGTTTGATAATTCTAATTGACTAGTTGATCGTCTAGTCAACCTTTTGACTAGTCAATGCTTCAAGTCAACGCTATGATAAAAAGTAAACTGTCTTAAGTCAATCATCTGAACCCAAAACCATCGACAAGAAAACTTCGTCTACTCATCAAAGATGGAATTATCCTTTAATTGAACAATCACGTGACATCCTCAAAAAGTGTCATCCTTTGAGATCTTCCTTCTTGAATCAAGATACGTTGAATTAATTATGAAGATATATATGAACATGACTTAAAGGCGGATTTGCTTTTAATGTTGATTCCAGATCTCCAATGGTAATATCCTTAATGAATACATTCCTTAGTATTTAAGTAGAAACAAATCAACATGATAACAAAAGAGAGAATGGAAAAGGCAATATGTTAAGATGAATTTATGTAAAAAGCCTAAAACACATCAAAAGAAAAGAATGAAAAATACTCTCAGTAGAGAGTCATTAGAATTTAGGTAAATAAATCAAGTCGTTTGATATAATTGAACTATAATATTCTCTCAATGAGAGTTAGAATTCTCGAAACAAACATTGTGTCAATTCAGATACAAGTTGGAATGGTGAAAGAAAAATATAATCCATAAAAGGTGTAAGAATACTTACGAATCTCAATGGCTGCTTGCCAGAAAGTTGAAAAAGGTTTTAACAGTGACAAATTGGAGAGGCATAATAAAAATAATCAAAGCTTGAAGTGGAAGAGTAAATAATATTGTATGTTATTGTTTAAATTGTGGATTAAGTCCTCAATTGTAGTGAGGAAAAATTTCTCTAATAGGGGATGGCTAGATATAGTAACAGTTTGTTGTGAAATAGTATAAAAATATATATGTCTCTTCTCTATCTCCACTATATATTATTTAATCTAGGTACTTTATGATTCAACATTATTTTACTTAGACTATTTTATAATCATAAGTTGAATGATTTGATAAAGATTATGTGAAGTAGCATAATCTTGACTTTATTACGCTTCTTGAACCTCATATTATTGGAACCGGGGTTGTTGACCTCATTCGCAAAGTTGGTTTCCCCAATAGCTTTAAAGTTGGTGCTAATGGCTTCTTTTATGGGATTTGGTGTTTGTGGCGATATTATTGCTCAAACATCCAAATTGTTAGCACATCTTAATATTGTATACATATTAAGGTTAATGCTGGAACCCCTAATTCTAGTATTTCTACTTTGTTTATGCTATCCCTAACCCTGATTTTGGGTTGGAAGTTTGGCAAGATATTTGTTACTTCTCCTCAACTATATTTGGCCTTTGGTGTAAGACCCATAATTTTAAAGTATACTTTATGTATTTTTGTGTATATTGGATATTGGCTCGGAGGCTTTTTAGCCAAAGTTATTAATATTTTGGAGTTTATATGATGAAAAAGATATTTTGATGCCGATTAGAATTACTCGTCGATGAATAAATTAAATTAACTGCGGTGAATCTTTTACGAAGAATTTAATGCGTTATGGGTGAAATGGTAATTTTAATAAATATCTAGATATTTTGAGATATTTGTTAATTATAATTAATATATATAATGGATATATGTTTGGAGGGAAAGGTAAAAGGAAGGAAAAGAAGAAAGAAAAGGAAATAGAAAGAAAAGAAATAGAAAGGAAGGAAAAAGAAAGAAAGGAAAAGGGAAGGAAAGAAAGAAATCAAAATTCATCTTCTTCCTCTGTCGCGTGAACCCATCTCCCTCCTTCCTCCATTTTTCGTTTTCTTTGCTTCCTTTAAGTTCGAGAATTGAAACCCAAGGCTAGTGGGTGAGAAAGATCAAGTTCCCAACTCCTTCCTCCTTCTAGGATTCAAAAACGGAGTTAGGTATTTCAAAACCGTCAAACACAAACCTCCCCGTTTCATCTAGATCTAAGCTTCGTTTCGCGAAGGGATAGAAGGGAAAGTTGCTCACTACCACGCTACGGTGCTAGGGAACCAACTTTGGAAGCGGCGTTGCGAGCGGAGATTTTTTGCATTTAGGGACTTATCTGTAGTTGTGTGGAAAAGAATTTTGTTAGGGTTAGAGTGTTGATTTGGGGGAAAATGAATCTAAGGCTTTATGGGTAAAATCTTAGAGTTAGGTTTTGGTTATATTGATGAATGTTTCGTGGAAAATGAATTTAAACTCATTTATGTATGATTTTGAGTAAATGAAACTTGTTGTGTTTGAGTGGTGGATTGTGTTGATTTGTGTTCGTCGTATTTGACGTGTTCTTAATTAATACTGATGAAATTTGTTGTGTGTATGGTTGGATTCTGTGGAGAAATGAATTGATGTGTTTTGGTGTGGATCGTAGATTGAATCTGATAATAGGTTTGAGTTGTTTTGTGTGGAATTTGAAAACCATTAGAGTTAAACGAGTATTAAGAATGGGGAATCTCTTAATGTCTATGTTTACTTAATGTTGGCGTGAAAACCATTAGAGTTAAACGAGTAT
Organism: Cicer arietinum; assembly: GCF_000331145.2. Classification (NCBI taxonomy): domain Eukaryota; kingdom Viridiplantae; phylum Streptophyta; class Magnoliopsida; order Fabales; family Fabaceae; genus Cicer; species Cicer arietinum. The sequence goes on along the minus strand of NC_021161.2, from coordinate 19,429,760 downwards.
TAAAAATGGGGAATCTTTTAATATCTCGGTTTACTTAATGTGTGTTTGAGAAAATCGTTTAAGTTAAATGAGTATTAAGAATGGGGAATCTCTTAATATCTTGCTTACTTAATGTTATTGTATGATTTTGAGGAAATGAGATTTGATGTGTTTGAGGGGTATGTTGTGATGATTGTGTTCTTCGTATTTGACGTGTTTATAATCAATGCTTATGAAATTTGATATGTGTATGGTTGGATTTTGTGGTGAAATGAATTGATGTGTTTTGGTGTGAATCGTGGATTGAATTTGATAATATGTTTGAGTTTGTTTTGTGTGGAATTTGAAAACCATTTAAGTTAAATGAGTATTAAGAATGGGGAATCTCTTAATACCTTTGTTTACTTAATGTTTGTTGTGAAAATCATTAGAGTTAAACGAGTATTAAAAATGGGGAATATTTTAATATCTCAGTTTACTTAATGTTTGTAGTGGAAATCGTTAGAGTTAAATAAGTATTAAGAATGAGGAATCTCCTAATATCTACATTTACTTAATGATTGTCGTTCGAATTGTAAGAGTTAAATGGGTATTAAAAACGGGGAATCTTTTAATATCTGCCTTTACTAAATTGTGTTTGTCCGTGAGAGACTACACCCTGATAAATTGTGTTTGTCCGTGAGAGACTACACCCTGATAAATTGTGTTTGTCCGTGAGAGACTACACCCTGATAAATTGTGTTTGTCCGTGAGAGACTACACCCTGATAAATTGTGTTTGTCCGTGAGAGACTACACCCTGATAAATTGTGTTTGTCCGTGAGAGACTACACCCTGATAAATTGTGTTTGTCCGTGAGAGACTACACCCTGATAAATTGTGTTTGTCCGTGAGAGACTACACCCTGATAAATTGTGTTTGTCCGTGAGAGACTACACCCTGATAAATTGTGTTTGTCCGTGAGAGACTACACCCTGATAAATTGTGTTTGTCCGTGAGAGACTACACCCTGATAAATTGTGTTTGTCCGTGAGAGACTACACCCTGGTAAATTGTGTTTGTCCATGAGAGACTGCACTCGTGTTCGTTCGTGAGAAACTGTACGTTTAGGATTTACGCCTCTTGCGGAGGGTTTTGTTTTGGAATTGTGTGATAGCATGTTTGATTGTAAACTATTTCGAAACTCGAGTTGTCGTGGTAATTGTGTTGGAATTGCTAAGTGTTATGTATTGATTATCGTGTGTAAGTGTGATTGATTGCAAAACTATTTCGAAACTCAAGATGTCGTGGTTATTGCGCTATAATTGCTAAGTGTGATTGTTTGGATTTGTGTGTAAGTGTTGATTGGTTTCAAAACCCTTTAAAAAGCTGAATTTTTTTAAAAGCTGAATTTTGCTTTTTTCCTGTTGCTGTCTGATGTGTATTCGAATACAGAAAGCTGTATTCGAATACAGACATGCTGTTTTTGCCACTGACTTACTGTGTATTCGAATACAACAGTGCTGTTTTGTAAAAAACTTCATTTTTCAACCTTGTTTATGAATGTTTAGCATATGGAAACCCTTTTAAGGTGCATGCTAAGTTGAAAGATCATTTTGTGCATTTAAAAACTTAAATGTTATGTGTTAATTGTTAATTTCGGTTGGTGACCTTTTACAACTATTTTGGAAATCTGGGCTTTGCCCTCAGATGAGAACCAGGACCATCCTACCAATTAGTACCCTATAGATGGGAAGGTAGTTGGACACACCTGACTGGAGTTGTGTCAGGAGGATCTTGCGGGGCGCGTGAAGATCATCTGGGATGTATAGTTTTTTGGTAGAATGATCAGATTAGGTTGACGTATAGGGACTAGACGTCTTTCTTTTTGGGTTGTGTTTATTTTAATTTGGAAGACTGTACCTATACTAATATTGTCTGTTTGACATTTTATTATGATGGGGTCCATGTACCACTTTTTGA
>NC_021161.2:19425141-19427196 GCF_000331145.2 Cicer arietinum | reverse complement strand
CTCTGTTTCATCTAGATCTAAGCTTCGTTTCGCGAAGAGTTAGAAGGGAAAGTTGCTCACTACCATGCTACGGTGCTAGTGAACTAAATTTGGAAGCAACATTGTGAACGGAGATTTTATCGGATTTACTCGCGGAACCGGAAACGCACGTTAAAGCTAACGTTAAGGTAAGGGCTCCTTCCAAACTTTTAGTTTGCATTTAGGGACTTATCTGTGGTTGTGTGGAAAAGAACTTTGTTAGGGTTTGAGTATTGATTTAGGGGAAAATGAATCTAAGGCTTTATGGGTAAAATCTTAGAGTTAGGTCTTGATGATATTGATTGGTGTTTCGTAGAAAATGAACTTAACTCATTTGTGTATGATTATGGGTAAATGAAATTTGATGTGTTTGAGTGTTATGTTGTGTTGATTTGTGTTCGTCGTATTTGACGTGTTCTAAGTTAATACCGATGAAATTTGATGTGTTTTGGTGTGGATTGTGAATTGAATTTGATAATATGTTTTGAGTTTATTTTGTGTGGAATTTGCAAACCATTAGAGTTAAACGAATATTAAAAATGGGGAATCTTTTAATGTCTCGGTTTACTTAATGTGTGTTTGTGAAAATCGTTTAAGTTAACTGGATATTAAGAATGGGGAATCTCTTAATGTCTGGGTTACTTAATGTTGTTTTGAAAATCGTTTAAGTTAATTGGGCGTTAAGAATGGGGAATCTCTTAATGTCTCGGTTACTTAATATTTGTTTTTGAAAATCGTTTAAGTTAACTGGGCGTTAAGAATAGGGAATCTCTTAATGTCTCGGTTACTTAATATTTGTTTTTGAAAATCGTTTAAGTTAACTGGGCGTTAAGAATAGGGAATCTCTTAATGTCTCGGTTACTTAATATTTGTTTTTGAAAATCGTTTAAGTTAACTAGGCGTTAAGAATGGGGAATCTCTTAATGTCTCAGTTACTTAATATTTGTTTTTGAAAATCGTTTAAGTTAACTAGGCGTTAAGAATGGGGAATCTCTTAATGTCTCAGTTACTTAATATTTGTTTTTGAAAATCGTTTAAGTTAACTAGGCGTTAAGAATGGGGAATCTCTTAATGTCTATAAACAGTACTTTGGCCTGTGATAGGCGGTACCTTTATGATTTACGTTTTTGAAAACCGTGCAGACCCGTGATAGGTGGCACCTCGATAAACGATACGGGCCTGTGATAGGCAGTACGTTTATGGTTTTCGCCTTTTTGTAAATTGTGCAGACCCGTGATATGTGGCACCTTGGTAAACAGTACTTCGGCCTGTGATAGGCGATGCATTTACAATTTACGTTATTTTAGTAAACCGTGCAGACCCGTGATAGGTGGCACCTCGGTAAACGATACGGGCCCGTGATAGGCAGTACGTTTATGGTTTACGCTTTTTAGTAAATCGTGCAGACCCGTGATAGGTGGCACCTCGGTAAACGATACGGGCCCGTGATAGGCAGTACGTTTATGGTTTACGCTTTTTAGTAAATCGTGCAGACCCGTGATAGGTGGCACCTCGGTAATTGGTACTTTGGCCTGCGATAGGCGGTACAATTATGATTTACGGCCCTTCGAGGAGGGTTTTGGTTTGGAATTCCGAGTCCATGCATTTTGGCATATACGCATCGCATTAGGGTGCTTGGCACACGAGTCGTGTTTGAATCAAGTTATGATTGAGTGTTATGTATTGATTTTGTGTGTAAGTGTGACTGATTGTAAACTATTTCGAAACTCAAGTTGTCGTGGTAATTGTGTTGGAATTGCTAAGTGTTATGTATTGATTATCGTGTGTAAGTGTGATGGATTGTAAAACTATTTCGAAACCCAATTTGTCGTGGTGATTGTGTGGGAATTGCTAAGTGTGATTGTTCGGATTTGTGTGTAAGTGTTGATTGGTTTTGAAACCCTTTAAAAAGCTGATTTTTGCTGTTTTCCTGTTGCTGTCTGATGTGTATTTGAATATAGAAAGTTGTATTCGAATACAGACATGCTGTTTTTGCCACTGACTTACTGTGTAGTCAAATACAGACTGTTGTATTCG
>NC_021161.2:19422840-19424755 GCF_000331145.2 Cicer arietinum | reverse complement strand
TTTTTGGTAGGATGATCAGATTAGGTTGATGTATAGGGACTAGGCGTCCTTCTTTTTATGGTTGGAGTATTTTAATTTGGAAAATTGTACTTATACTAATATTGTCAGTTTGACATCTTATTTGAATGGGTTCCATGTACCATTTGTTGTTGTGTAAATGCTTTGGATTTATATTTGGAGAAACTTTTCCGCTGCTTGTAAATTTTAATGACTCAATTATTTATCCAAAGGCATTTCCTTGTTTATTTCTCTGTTTTAGTTTAATTTCTTTTGAAAAAAAAATACACCCTCGCTTTGAAAATCGGGGTGTTACATATTTCCTTCATTATTTCTTTGTTTTTATGAGTTTGTTTTGAAAAAAAAAAAATACACTCGCGCTGTTAAAAATTGGGGTGTTACATTTGGTGTATTGTTGGAGATTTCAACACTGTCCTTGTAGCTCAAAAAATATTAGGTGGTGCTCCCATGTATCAGGCCTCTGCATCTACCTTTCCTAATTGTATATAGATTTACAATATAGTAGATTTGAGTTTCTCAATCCATCATTTCACTTGGATGCTCGATCAACTGCAAGAGAGACTTGATAAGGTTTTTTGTAATACTTTGTGGCATAAACGTTTCTTGAATAGTTTAGTTATTTTTCTCCCTATCCCCTCCTCTTAATTGTCAACTTCCTCCCCAATATAACTACTTAAATTTATTAGTGCATGACTTGAACATCCTGACTTTGTTAATCAAGCTAGACATCACTAGATTAACTCTAACGATTGATCCTCTAATATCTAAAATCTGACATCTACTTTGCACTTTTCGAATAATCATAAATTTAATAATATCTTTTGTTCTTAAAAAATGTGTTCTTGAAGACTGGAAGGTATTTCCCAATCGCTTGCATGTGGTACAAATCAACACTAGGTTGATTTAAGACTAGAGCTCTCGAATGAGTATAACTCATTAGTTTGGACTTAGGAAAGTAAATTGATCCAATAAGGTGACCTTAATATTAGATTCTTCCATTTGTCAACTCTAAAGAGGTGGATAATAAATAGAATACTTGCACACCTAAAGGAGGATAACTCATGGGTTTTTGAAGATGATAATGTTAGGATTCTTGTGATCCAATTCTATCACAACCTCTACTATTCAATTGGAGGCCCCATTGTCCCTTTTAATACAATATCTATATTTTCTTCTGTGGAAGATAATGATATGGAAAGACTGCATACCTTTGAAGGAAACTAAAGAAGCCCTTTTCTACATGGAAAATTATAAGTCACATGACCTTGATGGGTTCCATCGTATATTTTTTAAAAGTCAGTGGAGTGTCTTGGCCCAATCTGTTCTTAAGCTAATTCATAATTGCTTCTAGGTTCCTTCTAAAATTAAAGAGATCAAACATACTATAATTCCTCTCATTCATAAGGTATATGCATCTACATGGGTTAATCAACTTAGACCTATAGAACATTGTAACGTGAGCTATAAAATAATTTCTAAAATAATTTCTCAAAGACTCAAAAGGATTATGCCTGATGTGGTATCTCTTTCAGTGGCAACCTCTTCATTTCTATAGCAGTGGGGGACCCTATATCTCACACATATTATTTGTTGATGATATTGTTTTAGTTGTTGAGGCTAGTATAGAACAAATTCAGCTCATAAAATCCATTTGGGAAAATTTATGTCGCAGTTCTAGCCAAAAGATCAACATGTAGAAATCAAAGGTATTTTTCTCTAAGAATATATCAACTACATAAGCGATTTCCTTAATTCAAAGTATGGGGATTGACCTAACTACAATTCTTGGGGCACTCCTTTATCTTGCATAGAATAAGATCTAAACTCATAAAAGATATCTATATTTCATTTGCAGGTAGAGTCACTTTTTCTATATCATCTCTATCTAGCATTCCTG
>NC_021161.2:19418823-19422827 GCF_000331145.2 Cicer arietinum | reverse complement strand
TCCTGCTTCTATATGATGCAAACAATGTCAGTTCCTTGTTCTATTTGTGACGAAGCTAAGAGATTATGTTGCAACTTCATCTGGGGTAGTAAAATTGAACATAGAGCAACTTGCCTGGGCAACTGGTTGCGTATATAGACATATTTTGGGTTCAACTAGCCCACACCAACTATAATTGTGGTATTATGAACACCCCTCATATTCAATAATGAAATATTGCTTCTAATACTTGAAGGAATATTTGTAAAGTGTGTCACAATACTGAAAGTAATGTGTTATGGGTTATTTGTGATGATCATGCTACAACATTTGGAAGGATCACTAGATACTAGGTTGTGGAAAGCTTGCTGACTCGATACTTCAAGCCATTTAGCCTAAAGAATTTGAGTTTTTTGCATCAAGCTACACCAATGGTACAAATTGGAATAGGAGTAAATTACAACAAATTTTACCTGCGTCAATTTATGACAAAATTCGATCCTTGAAGCCCTCAATTGATGCTTCGTCGAGTTTCCTGACGTGGCTGCCAGCTACTAACGACCAATTTATTCTCAAGTCATCTTATAATAACATCACAAACCATGAGACCAATGCTAGCTCGATAATATTGTTCAAGGAGGTTTTAAATTGGTTAGGCCTAGCTAGAGTTAGGAAAATGCTTTGGAATATGGAACACATGAAACTTCTGACAAATGCTTAGAAATGTCATAGAGGGATTATTTGTTAGAATCAACCTGGGTTGAAGAATAATGACCTTCTAATTATTTTGATGATAACAAAATTATTTTGTGAGAACAATTTATAACACTAATACATTTATTCAAGTCTTCAATTCACTTGTCACGAACCCTAAAGACCTTACACTCCGTCCTCTAATGATTGGAGAACATAAATAAGAAAAACAAGGCAATTCTTTAAAAGATTTGTTAGAGTTATGCCTAGCTCTGATAAACGCGCTCTCAACGCGCCTCTAATGAATATGTTAATTCAAGCTCGCTCTGATAATTCGACGTTTGATGGATCTGGCGAATAAGTTGATTGCCTAGTGAAAGTGCCAAGTCAAAACTCTCACAAAGTCAATGCTCTGAAAAAAGTCAACATCTCTACATTATCTGTTCTAAAACAACTCTTACGAAGAGGGCTATGAGCTCCTAAATATGTTGTTGGTGTTAAAATATCCCAAAACCTTTATGATGAATGGTATCATTTTCTAAGAGTTCGAAAAATGCAACAATAAAGAAACAACAAAAAGCATTGTTAATGCTCTGGTCCTCAACTAGAAAGGAAATAAGCAAGTGCAATAAGTTAAGGAACATTTTCTTGTCAGGAAATAAACAAATGTTCTCTAGATTCTAAACTCTAGTCTTCAGATTAAATGTTCTTTAGAAGAGTTAATTTATAGTTGATCATCTCAAGAAGATCCTTAGAAGTCTACCTAGCAAGTGGAGACTAAAAGTAACAACAATTCAACAGGCTAATGACCTTAAAGAGTTGCCTTTGAAAGAGTTGATGAGTTCACTCAGATCCCATGAGAATGAACTAGTAGAAGATTAACCAAAAAAGAAGTCAAAGTCCTTGGCTCTCAAATATAAAGGAATCAAAGCAAATTCCAAGGCTCTACAAGCTAAGAAGGACTTAAAGGAAAATGAGTAAGCAAATCAGAGTTAAGACTCATTTGATGAAGATCTATACTTTATTTATAAAAAAAAAAATCCAACACATCAGGAACAATAGGAAGAAATCATTTTCCAAAAAGGATTTTGGATGATCCACAAATAGCTGAGAAAGAAAATAAAACCATAAAAGAAGAAAATCATTTGCTATGAATGCAAAGAACTAGGAAATGTCAAATCAGAGTGTCCTAAGCTTGATAAGGGAAACTCTCAAATAAGATAATTCAATGTAAAGAAGAAAAGTCTAATGGCTACTTGGGATGACTTTGATTTTAACAATGAATATTTTGGTGAGGAAATTGAGGTACTATTTGATCTATCTTGCAATGAACTTATAATTATGTTAAATGAGTTTCTATACAAGAATCACAATGTATCCTCATAACTAAATTTCTCATAAAAGCTAATTCTATCTTAACGTTTAAGAACAACTTACATGAAAAAGGTTTTGAAAATATAAAGAGGGAAAATCTAATTGTGAAGGATAATGTTTCAAAAATATCATAAGTAAGTGTTTGTAATTCTGTCAAATATGAATAAGCCTTTCAAAAATTTCTTCTGAATGGCATAGATAGAAGCAAACAAGCTTCAATGATCTATGATGTTAGTAGACACAAAAAAAAGGTATTGGTTTTGAGAAACCAGAGGAAACTCCAAATTTTAACATACTTGAAACTGCTTAATATTATTGTTTAAAGAAAGGTCGTGATAAGAGAGCTTGTCCGATGTTGAAAACATGGAAAGACAAGACACCTTTCAAAACTTACAGACTAGGACCCAATCAAATGTGGGTACCTATGAGCAAAATAATCCACCTTGCAGATATCATTTGCAACAAAGTTAAAATACTAGTCATGGTACCTAGACAATGGATTACGATGACACATGATGGGAGAAAAGTGTATGTTCCAAAACCTGACCCTCAAGGAAGGAAGATTTGTAGAATTTGGAGGAAATTTGAAGGGAAATATCACAGGGTATGACACAGTAGGTAATGATTCTATTCCTTCTATTTAAAATGTTCTACTTGTAAAAAGACTAATGTATAGGCTAATGAGCATAAGTCAATTAAGTAACAATGGTTATGATGTTGTCTGTAATCAAAAGTCATATAAGGAAATTAATCAAACTAATGAATGTACACTATTTACTGGTAAGAGAAAATTAATATTTAGAAAACAAATTTATCATATAGAGAAAACAAGAAGTAAAGTGTAAGTACAAAAGTGCGCCTAAGAGGGGGGTGAATTAGGTGTTAGTAAAATTTCTTGTTTTCAGTGATAAGGTAGTTGAATTTTCTGAGTTAATATAATGTCTACTAATAGTAAGGTGCAATTAATAAATGAACAAAATAGATTTATCCTGGTTCCCCTTATAACCAAGGGTACGTCTAGTCCTCTTGCACACCACAAGAGATTGATCCACTAATTGTCAGAAAATGTACAACTCCCACCCTGGGATTCTTGCTACAAACTTCTTACAACACTTCTAAGATAGCACACCACTATCTTAGATTAAGCTATTTTTAAGAAAGTATTACTTTCTTTTACAAGTGATACAATATGATTTGAATAAGAATAAGGAGAGGTATATTGATAAACAATCTAATAACAATTCAAGTACTTGAGAACCTTTCTGAATGATATGAAAATGAAATGCAAGTACTTTGTAAAAAATCAGAATTTTGTTCAAAATTGTTCAGGGTATTGATTCAAGGATTGTGTGTTGTTTGATCTGAAGTTATGGGGGTATTTATACTCCATAAACATCTCTTAAGATTCGTGGCCATTGATCCAAGAGGTTTGATGAAAAAACACAATGATTTGGAGCCATTCCAGATCTGAAAAATTGTATTGCTTTCAGTTGTATTCGAATACAGGATATGTGTATTCGAATACACCTATTTGTAACGTTCAAAAATATTCAAAAATTACACCTTGTATTCGAATACACATGTGTGTAGTTGAATACAGATTAGTGAAAATTTGCCACTGACTTACTTTGTATTCGACTACAGATGGTTGTAGTCGAATACAGATATAAGGATTTTGGCCACTGACTTGAAGTGTATTCGACTACACATAGTCGTAATCGAATACAACTTTGAAACTTTTGCTTCTGACTTGCTTTGTATTCGAATACAAGATGCTGTATTCGAATACACTTATGTGTTTTTGTCAAAAATATGATTTTTAAGACTTTGTTAATGTTGTTTTGACTTTTGAAAATACTTTAAATGAATATGTAAATATGACTTGTTCTCATGTAATTGAAATATTGATTTGTATCATATACCTTTACATTTTAACATTTAATGTTTGGATTTGAAGC
>NC_021161.2:19389905-19418244 GCF_000331145.2 Cicer arietinum | reverse complement strand
ACCTACAAGATGTTTAAGGCAACAACAATACCAAATTTTCTCCCCCTTTTGACATGATCAAAAAGAAGGAAAAATATAGAGACATACGTATGCAAGAATATACACACAAGTAAAGGTAGTGTAGTACACATTGTGAAGAAATAAAGAAAAGAATGACATAACGAAGGATGAAGGCAAGTTTAATTAAGTACAACAAAATAGTCAACCATAAGACAAACTACAAATTAAGACATGAAACGAACTACAAGGCATAATATGAGGTAGTATAGAATCCTAGTGTCGATCAAATTCCGTTGGAATGTAAAAATGATCAAGTTTGTCAAACAAACTACTAATGTCGTGAGATAACTCGTCATGGTTGCGAGCAATAGTAGTTTCAATGTTCTGGAAGCGAGTGTTGACAGAAGTGGTCAGATTTTCGAATTGAGTTTGGAAGAAGGTTTGGAAAGAGTCAAGGCGAGCCATGAGCATTTGATTGGAGATATAATCATCATCAGAGGCTGTTTCCTCGCCATCTTCATCAGCCTGGGCAGCAGCATTTGAGGGTCTAGCAGTGTCTTCTTGAGCAGCATCAGATGGCTGGTCATAATCACCTTTATGCACAAAAGATTCAAGCTGCTCATTCCATACTATCCGCATGCTAGGCAGGACGCCCAAATCCAGCATATTTTCTTTTGTGGGTGTATACATGACTTCATCAGAGAAGTCCACCCCAAAGTATTCTAAAATCCGGGAAACTTCCTTCGCATACGGTAAGCCAATTGTCTCTCGGGATCCAAACATGACAGATTTCACAAAGTATGCCCAATTTAGTTGACAACCTTCATATATGAAATTCATAATTTGTAATTCAAACTCCGAAATTTGGGAGTAATTTCCAGCCTTTGGAACCAGAATGTAGCTAAGGAAATAGTGCAAAAGGTAATTATCAACGGTAAGATTTCCCACTCCATACCGTTGCTGGGCATATTTGGAACCAGCCTGAGTTCGCTTTTGTTCCATTGTGCGTCTGTCAAACCGACATAGGGCAACATACGCATCATACTTAGAGATATCAGCCCATTCACACAAGTTGTTGGGACAAAACTTTTGATCGTTAAAGGGAATGTTCAGAATTTCGCCTATAGTTTTGGTATTTAACCGAATGGTTTTACCCTTAACTCGAGATACCAGCATTTTTCCATCTTGGATGAGATTGCAATAAAAAACCTTAACTAAGTCAGAATAGACAGAACCTTTGTAGCCTATAAACTCTTCAACATGTTGTGCTTTGAGCAACTCAAGAAATTTAAAGGCAGAGAAATAGTTTAAAGTACCATATTTTGGAATGATAAGTCGCTTGTCAGAGTAGAATGTGCGAAAATGATCAATTTCTTCCGGTGTGTGTAGAAGCCGGGATAAATCCGTGATGTTGGGATTCCTTGTTCGTTTTCTTGAGGGACCCACTGCTGCATGCTTGGTTCTTGGTCCTCGTTTGCGGGCATCCATGGAAAGAAAGGAGGTTTTGGTGAAAAATGGGTTTAAGAGAAATGTGAGAAATCTGATATTAAATGCCAAGAAAGAAGTAAGGATTGATGTAGTTTGCAAGGTTGGGCGAATGGGTAATTGAATTAAAGGAGGATGGACGAGATTTTGGGAGAGGAGAGGAGAGGCTACAACTGTGTATTCGAATACCATATGTAAAATAACCCTAAAATGTGAAACAACTTTTATATCTGTGCAAAAACGCGAAAGTGTATTCAACTACACCTAGTTGTATTCGAATACACATTGTTCTGGGAACGTGTATTCGACTACACATAAGTTGTATTCGAATACAAGAATTTCTGGAAAAGTATGTATTCGTAGACAGACATTTGTATTCGACTACATATGCAAATTTTTGCTTAAAAACTAAATTTTTATGGAAATCTCAACATGTAATGCACAACTTCATATATCAAGATTCACAAAATTCTTCAAATGAAGTATTTTGAAATTCCCTTCCATGATCACTTCTAATTGATACAATTTTGGCAGATTGTTCGTTTTGGACTAGCTTGGCATAGTTTTTAAATTCCTTAAAAGCTTCGTTTTTACTCGCCAAAAATAAGGTCCAAGTGAACCTTGAGTAATCATCAACAATAACTAGTCCATATGAGTTTCCACCAAGACTTTTGGTTCTTGATGGACCAAACAAGTCCATATGTATCAATTGTAGTGGTCTAGAGGTTGAAATGACATTTTTAGGTTTGAAAGAACTTTTTGTTTGCTTACCTTTTTGACATGCGTCACACAATTTATCCTTTAAAAATTTCATTTTTGGTAAGCCTACCACAAGATCATGCTTGACTAATTTGTTTAAATGATCTATGTGAATATGAGAAAATCTCTTATGCCATAGCCAAGCATCACTATTGTCGCTTACCAAAAGACATTTCATTTTCAAGGATAAATCTTCAAAATTAAGTATGAAAATGTTTTTGAAACGCTTACCAACAAACTGAGTTTCATTTGTAGCTTCATTTTGGATGACGCACTCATCTTTATTAAAAACTATCTTGTATCCTTTGTCACAAAGCTGGCTGATGCTTATGAGATTATGTTTTAGACCTTCAACATATAAGACATCTTCAATTGAGGGAGATGGTGCTGTACCAACTTTTCCAATGCCTAAAATTTTTCCTTTGTTGTTGTCTCCATATACTACATGTCCCTTTGACTCAAGTGTTAAAGATGAAAATTTTGTTATATCACCTGTCATGTGTTTGGAGCAGCCACTATCCAAGTACCACATGTTTGAAGTCTTTTGTTTGCTTACCTACAAAATTGAAATCAAACTTTATTAGGTACCCAATGTGCTTTGGGTCCTTGATGGTTAGTACCTTTCTTTACCCATATGAAATGACCTTTTGGAACACTAATATTTCTAATATGACATGTATTAGGTGTATGACCATGAAGACCACAATAAGAACAAGTAGGATTAAATCTACTATTAGTAACATATGTATGAGATTTATTTTGAATAATTTTCTTATTATAAAGATCATCCTTTTTCATAACTATAATCTTATCTTGATTAGATTGACTACCTGCTTTAACAAAAATAGTTTTGTTCAAATTTGGTTTATCAAATTTTGAGTATCCAAGACCACTTTTATCATTTGAGTATCTTTGCATGTTTAGAACATTTTCCAATCCTAATTGTCCCTTTTCGTATCGTTCAATTACTCTATTTAATTGAACAATTTCGAAAGAGAGGGATTCACATTTATTGCATGCAGAATTCTGTTTTAGTTTTTCAGAATTTTTCTCCATAATATCAACTTTTTCTTGTAAACTTGAGATTTGTTTCTTTTGTGTTGATACTAGTTTACATAGATTTTTACATTCAATGAGTAATTCTTTTATTGCGTTTTGAGCATCATTGTATTCTATAATTAATTTCTTCAAATGAAGTATTTTGAAATTCCCTTCCATGATCACTTCTAATTGATACAATTTTGGCAGATTGTTCGTTTTGGACTAGCTTGGCATAGTTTTTAAATTCCTTAAAAGCTTCGTTTTTACTCGCCAAAAATAAGGTCCAAGTGAACCTTGAGTAATCATCAACAATAACTAGTCCATATGAGTTTCCACCAAGACTTTTGGTTCTTGATGGACCAAACAAGTCCATATGTATCAATTGTAGTGGTCTAGAGGTTGAAATGACATTTTTAGGTTTGAAAGAACTTTTTGTTTGCTTACCTTTTTGACATGCGTCACACAATTTATCCTTTAAAAATTTCATTTTTGGTAAGCCTACCACAAGATCATGCTTGACCAATTTGTTTAAATGATCCATGTGAATATGAGAAAATCTCTTATGCCATAGCCAAGCATCATTATTGTCGCTTACCAAAAGACATTTCATTTTTAAGGATAAATCGCTAAGATTAAGTATAAAGATGTTTTTGAAATGTTTACCAATAAATTGTATTTCATTTGTAGCTTCATTTTGGATGATACATTCATCTTTGTTGAAGGCTATCTTGTATCCTTTATCGCAAAGCTGACTAATGCTTATGAGATTGTGTTTTAGACCTTCAATTGAGGGGGATGGGGCTGTGCCAACTTTTCCAATGCCTAAAACTTTTCCTTTGTTGTTGTCTCCATAGACCACATATCCCTTTGATTCAAGAGTTAATGCTGAAAATTTTGTTATGTCACTCGTCATGTGTTTAGAGCATCCACTATCTAAGTACCACATATTTGAGGTACTTTTTGTACATACCTGCAATATTAAGATCAAATTTTATTAGGTACCCGATGTGCTTTGGGTCCTTGATGGTTAGTACCTTTCTCTATCCACACGTAATGCCCTTTTAGAATACTAATGTTTCTAACATGACAAGTATTAGGGGTGTGACCCTTGAGACCACAATAAGAACAAGTAGGAGTAAATCTATTTTTAAAAGTATGTGTATGAGATTTTCTATGAATTATTTTCTCTTTATAAAGGTGATCCTTTTTCACAGTTATAATCTTTTATTGATTGGATTGATTACTTGCTTTGACAAAAATGGTCTTATTCAAGTTTGGTTTTTCAAATTTTGAGTGCCCAAGACCACTTTTGTCAACAAGAAGTAAAGTGTCTCATTTTAGTGAATGAAGAACAACTAATTTTGCACAAAAGGTTGAAACATTCCAACTTGAGATTAATCTCAAAGTTGAAAAGTTTTAACCTAGTTAGAAGTTTGCCAAATCTAAGATATGAAGATGTTCTTTGTGAGGCATTTGAGAAAGGGATACATACAAAATCATTCTTTTCTTTAAATAATGTTGTTTCCTTTCTAGACTTTGTGGATCAATGGTAAAAAGTATGAACTTTGTTTAAACACAATGATGAGTAACATAATTATTTTACTAGTTTATTCAAACAAGTGCAAAATGAAAAGGTTTTTGTATTATAACAATTCGTACTGATCATGGTGATGAATTTGAAAATAAACATTTTGAAAACATCTATGAAGAGAATATAATTTTACACAATTTTTCTTCTGCTAAAATACCTTAACAAAATGGTGTTGTAGAAAGGAAAAATAGATTTCTTCAAAAATGGCACATACCATGATTCATGAAATGAATATAGCTAAACACTTTTGGAAAGATGTAGTGAATATTGCATGTTATTTTCATAATAGAATCGATATAAGACATATTCTTAACAAGACACTTTATGAATCGTGGAAAGGAATAAAACCCAACATTTCTTATCTTCATCAATTTGGTTGCATATATTATATTTTGAACACCAAAGAGAATCTTCTCACGTTTGATTCACCATCTCAAAAGTGCACCTTTTTTAGATACTCTAAAAGGGTCTAAAGCCTTTATAGTATACAATAAAGAGACACCGATTGTTGAGAAATCAATACATGTCAAGTTTGATGACAAAAAGCTTGACCATTAAAAGTAGAAGCTCAATGAAGATTTTGCAGATTTACATATATTAAAGGAACTAGAGAAATAAAAGGACACAACAAAGTCTCCCTCTAAAAACATAAGATGTACTTGACAATAGAAGGACAAGAAATGACGAACCATCTACTAGTCAAAGTCATTAGGAACCTAAACTTGGAT
Organism: Cicer arietinum; assembly: GCF_000331145.2. Classification (NCBI taxonomy): domain Eukaryota; kingdom Viridiplantae; phylum Streptophyta; class Magnoliopsida; order Fabales; family Fabaceae; genus Cicer; species Cicer arietinum. The sequence continues at coordinate 19,412,640 of NC_021161.2, read as the reverse complement.
GGAGATAACTCATCACATCCAAACTCTTTGATTATTCTAAATTTAAGTGATCCTATGAAAACCAGTTTTGCTTTTAAAGAAACATCAATGTTCAAACTTTTATCTGAAATCGAGCCTGCAACAATAGACAAATCTCTATCAAGTTATGGATAGATTACGACCATGCATGAAGAACTAAATCATTTCAAGAAAAATGATGTATGGGATCTTGTACCCAAGCCCAAAGAATAGAAACTGATTGGAACCAAATGGGTTTTAAAAAATAAATTCAACAAGCAAGGCAAAGTGGTAAGAAAAAAAGCAAGACTCGTAGCTCAAGGCTATAGTCAACAAGATATTGATTATACTACATTTTATGTCCTTTTGGCAAGGTTAGAAGTAATCAGGATTTTACTTTTATTTGTTGTTTTTAATAAAATAGTTTTATAGAAAATGGATATGAAAAGTGCATTCTTGAATGGTTATATGAAGAAATCTCTATATGGTCTAAAGTAGGCTCCATAAGCTTGGTATGGCAAACTAAACATCTTTCTATTAAAAAATAATTTTGAAATAGGCCAAGTTGACACTACTTTATTTATATAATGATCTAAGAATGATCTTTTCATTGTGAATCTATAATATTTGGTTATACTAATGGTAAACTCTATCAAGAGTTTTCTAAGTTAATGGATAATGAATTTGAGATAAGCATGATGGGAGAACTAAGTTTTTTTCTAGGAATCCAAATTCATCAAATCTCAAAAGAGGTATCATTCGTCAAACCAAATATACAAGAGAACTTAATAAATTTAAGATGGATGAATGCAAATCCATTCTTACACTTATTCATCCAACATGTTCTCTTGATAAGGATAAATTTGGTAAAAAGGTGGTTCAAAAGGTATACATATGGATGATTGGCTCTCTTATCTACTAAACTACATCTAGACCTAACATTTTGTTTAGTGTATGTGTGCAATATTTTGGTGTTACCCTAAAGAATCCCATTTAACACCTCACTCATCCCTTTAACATATGCATCTAAATCCATCACTTATGCTTGTGGATCCTATCCACACAACAATTTAGATAGCAACCCAAATTCTAAATGATTTAATCTTTGAAACATCCTCAGATAACTCACTTGTTTCTAACTCCACTCAACCTTAATCTGAATCTAATACTTCCAATTTCTTCTGCACCTATTTTAAACCCATCTTAGTTTGTAAAAAAAGAAGACATTGATTGACTAGAAGGTAAAATTGAGGTGTTCATTGACCAGACAACCAATAATTAAAAGTCCAATTAGAATACCTTAGGACTAATATAAGCTAGATTAACCAATCTTAACCTTTAGTTTACCTTTGTCTTATTTCCTTTTGTGTATTTGTTTTCAGTTTATCCTATGTACTATTCACTCTTTAATAAAAAAATTTCTTCATTTAATGATAACACTTATATATTTTTTTGTATCATTTACTTCTCTAGCTCAACTCTTTTTGTCTAATGACAAAAAGGGGGAATATATGTTTTGATAATAATTTTTTGTCTTTTAGAAAACTCTCCTTATCAAAATATCTTACTCCACTCTTTTCTTTGGAAAACCTACATATATTAAGAGGGAATTTTCCTGCTTTACTATGAACAAATTTGCATATATCATATTATTAAAAAGAAAATTTGTTAAAAAAAGTTGATGTTTGTCATCTTCTTAAAAGAAGAGATTCTTAGAAGCATTGTGGGTTTTAATTATTTTGATGATAAAAAAACTATTTTGTGGGAATAATTTATAACACTAATTAATAGATTTAATTATGTCTGTAGTTCCCTTGCCATGAACCATAAAGACCTTACATTTCATCCTCTAATTATTGTAGAAGATAAACAAGAAAAGCAAGGCAATAATTTGGAAGACCGTGATAGTGTTGACTAACTCTGATAAATGCGCTCTCAATGTGCCTCTAAAGAATTTGTTAATACAAGTTCACTGTAATAATTTGACGTCAGATCAATATGATAATTAGTTGACTGTCTGGTGAATAGGTAGGTCAACACTTTGACAAAATAAATTATTTGATAAAAAGTCAACATTAGAGGACTTGTAGTTTCTCTATAAAATAACTTGTGATTTTCACTGCAAAAACATGTTGGAACGAAGTTGGTGTGAAGAAATATGCTCCTCAATTGTTTTGATGATAACAAAATGGTTTGTGTGAACAATTTAATGCGTTAACATTTTGTTTAAGTGTGTAGGTCCGAAACCATGTGCTTGTTTAATAGGTTCTTATTGTATCCTCTAATGATTGGATGAAGATACAAGAAACCAATACCTCACTTCTGTTCTACAGTCCAAAACTGGTGACATATGCCTTTGTTATTACAACCTTCTTTTGACTCTAGAAAAAACAAGAATGCTTTGGTTGACTCTAGAATTGAAGCGAAATTGTTTCTCAATTTCCGTTGGAAATGCAAGTTGGTGTAGTTAAATTACTTCTAACAAATTCAACATGTGTTATGTATCATCTATCTCTGATGAATTCAACAAGTGTATGTTCTTCTGACTCTGAGTTATTATGTATCCTCTAAAAAATTCAACACTCCAAAGAAGATAAAGCTTATTGCACACCTTTTGATAAACATCATGAATCTGCTACTTGTCTGAAGATCTTAAGACATGCTCTAACCATCGTATTCTCTACTTCCCAACTTCTTTAAACAAGATATTTTGAATCATTACAAGATCAGTTTTTGGAATGTTTCTTTGGCTAATAAATTCCACAAAGATAAAATACAAAACTTCACGAATTAGGATCATTTCATATAATCAGGACAACGACCAATGACTATAATCGTTCTCTCTAAAAGACCAGTTTCCCTAAATCAAGAACGACAAGAAATAAGCACATATGCACTCTTGCTCAATATCATAATGTTTCATGTTAATGCTACGAGAAGTTATGAAGTAACAAATTTGTAAACACTTTATGCGAGGGCTTATTAAAAAAAAACCCAAAATTATTTTGTTTGTAACCTAGCCTAGTAGTGGCTTCCTTCTTAATAGCTTGATTGTACTAAAATAGAAGGTTCATAAGATTGATCATAATTAGAGTGACTAGCAATTGTTCAAGGGTAAGTCTTATTATGTGGTAAACTAGTGGATTAAATCGATCAGGTTGAAAGGATTGGAAGTAGCTATCGTGTTGGAGGTGAACCAGGATAAGTTGTATCTCTCTGTTTGTTTTGTTTCACCTGCATTGCTTTCTTTACTTTAGTATAGCCACGTGACAATGTTTTTTAATCACAAAACATAATTCAAACCTCATTTTCATGTGTTTTTCATTTTACAATTGGTATCAGAGCTCAATCTCAAAGTTGAGTACTTAACCCTGTTTGAGTAAAGATCCTTGTAATTTATAGATAACTGTGGTGAAGAAGTTACAGGTGGAAACCTTAATAGGCCTCATGTGTTTGATGGAAAGAGATTCACGTACAGGAAAGAAAGACTTAGAAGTTTCTAGATCTCTCACGTTCATGAACTCTGGGACATAGTCGAAGATGGAAATGAGGCTCCAATTGATGGTGATGGTGTTGAAATACATAGAAAGAACTTCAACGCTAACCAAAAAAAATAATACAAAATGCTATAACCTGAAAGGAGTCTGAAAAATGGAAAAACAATGAATCAACCAAAAGTATCTCTGATGCCATCGTTCTCAACTATGAAGAAAATAAACAGGTATTGGACTAGTTGATGATGAGCCCAAAATGGAGTCAATATCCTTGGCTCTCAAATCCCAAGGAAAGAAGACAAGTTCTAAGGCTCAACAAGCAATTGAAAACTTAGAGCAAAGCGAATGGGAAAATCAGAGTGAAGATTTAGATGATCAAGAGTTGTCCTTTATATCATGAAAAATCTAACGCATGTAGAACAAAAGACAGAAATATTTTCCCAATAGAGATTTCAAACGGTCCCAAAATAGCAGAGAAGGAAGTGAAAAGCTAGACAAAAAGAAGCTCATCTGCTATGAATGTAAGGAACCAGGTCATTTCAAATTAGAATGTCCTAAACTTGAGAAAGGAAAATCTCATAGAAAATACTTCAAGACTAAGAAGAAAGGTCTCATGGCTGCTTGGGATGACTCTGATTAAGATGAGGAGCATGCAAACATGATGGCAAATACTCACTCTAACTTTGAATCGGATGATGAAGAAATTGAGGTATTCTCTTACCTATCTCATAGTGCACTCATAGATATGTTAAATGAGTTTCTCAACAAGAATCATAAGGTTTCTTGAAAACTTAAGTCTCTCAAAAAAGCTCACAACATCTTTACAAACAAATGTAGTTCCCTTGAAAAATATTTTGAAAACCTAAAAAGGGACAATCTAACTCTGAAAGAAACCACTTTAAAAACTTCAGAGATAAATTCTGCAATTCTGTTAAGTATGAAATAACCTTTCAAGAGTTTCTTGCTAATGGCATAGGCAAAATTAAACAAGCTTATATGATCTATGGTGTCAGCAGAAAGAATAAACATGGCAATGGATTTGAAGAAACGACAAAAAATCCTAGATGTACTCAACCAAATATTGTTTGCACATATTGCCATAAGTAAGGTCTTAACAGAATAACTTGTCCTATGCTGAAAATATTGAAAGACAAGATACCTTTAAGAACTAAGAAACTAGGAACCAACATAATTTGGGTACCTATAAGTAAAATAATTTATTTGTAGACATCCTTAGTAACAAAGTTGAAACACTAGTCATGGTACTTGGACAATGGATGCTCACGACATATGACGAGAGAAAAGTCTATGTTCCAAGACCTGATCCTCAAGAACGAAGGATTCGTAGGTAATTGGAAGGGTAAGATCATTGGACACGATACAATAAACATTCCAAATTGGATGCGACACAATAAACTTTCAAAATCTACCAATTTTAGAGGAACTATAAAACATAGGAAGAACTAGATAAAACAAAGGAATCATCGAACTTATTCCAATGTGAATCAAAAGATCCACCTGACAACTTAGATGAAAAGCATCAAGAATCCAAAACTGAATGGAAATAGAAATCCTATCATATAGACTCTCTGATTATAGGAAATGCAAATGATCCTTTGAAAACCAGATCCGCTCTTAAGGAGACATCTATGTTTGGACAACTATCTCAAATTGAACCTACATCCATAGACGAAGCACTACCAGATAATTGATGGATACTAGCTATGCAAGAAGAGTTGAATTAATTCAAAAGGAATGACATATGGGATCTAGTCCCCAAACCTAAAGAAAAGAAGCCAATTAGAACCAAGTTGGTTTTAAGAAACAAACTCAATGAGAAAGGTGAAGTGGTTATAAACAAAGCAAGACTTATAGCCCAAGGATACAGTAAGTGGGAAAAATGAATAAGAGATGAGTATGATGGGAGAATTGAAATTCTGCCTAGGAATTTAAATTCCTCAAAACCCAGAGGATGTACTTATTCATCAGACCAAATACACCCAAGAACTACTTAAGAAGTTTAAAATGGATAACCTTAAAACAATGTGTACATATATGTATCCAACTTGCTCTTTTGACAAAGATGAGTTAGATAAAAAGGTTGATCAAAAGGTATACAGAGGAATGATATGTTCCCTCCTTTATTTAAGTACCTCTCGACCTGATATTTTCTTTAGTGTGTGTATGTGTGTCAAATTTTAGTCTGACCTTCAAGAATCCTACTTAACAGCTATTAAGAGGATCTTTAGATACCTGAAGGGAACTACAAACCTTGGTCTTTCTTATAAGCAATCCTCTGAGTATAAGTGAATAGGTTTCTCTAACACTGACTATGCTAGAATGGAAGAGCACTAGTGGAAATTATGCATATTTGATGATAATATGATCTCTTGGTCAAGCAAAAGACATGACACTATTGATCTGTCTACAATATAGTCAAGCAAAAGACATGACATTATAGTGGGTGAAACATCAACTAGAAGATTTCAAAATTTATGAGAGTAACATTCCTATCTTTTGTGATAACACTTCAGCCATATGTTTAACCAAAATATATATTCTACATTCAAGAGCAAAATATATAGAGATTAAACATCACTTTATTAGGGATTATATTCAGAAGGGTATTTTAAACATTAAATTTGTCGACATTGATCATCAGTGGGCTAATGTTTCCATAAAACCCCTTGTTGAGGAAAAATTCAATATTATAAACAAACTTTTAAAGATTTTATTTATCAAAGAGTGATGTTTAAATCCTCCATATGCCTTGCCTCTTGTGAAACATAGTGACTGGTTCAAAATATGTTTGCTTTGCCCATGATGACATTAAATTTATACGTGCCTCTGGTTTATTTAAATTCAATTAATTGTGAATATGTAGCGTTTTATTTTTGTAAGGTGTGATACTTTGACTGGTGTCACACACATGCCTCTAGTAATTTCTTTTGAACTTAAGTGTTTTGGCTCTTTTTTTTTCTCACGAGTCTCACAACTGCCACATTTTTGTTCTTTGCAAACTGTTTTTTTTTCCCGCTATGCCTAAAAATATCTTGCTTCAATGGTGTCAAGATCTTCTTCAATCCCCTCAACTACCAATGTTTCTTATGTTCGAATGCTTCAATGCAATCAACATCAGTTTGAGATTCTTCACTAATTGAAAATCGATCTCACAAACCTATTTGAGAACGATTTCATCTTCATCGATGACCTGGTTGTGGTAGGCTGGTTTAAATACTTTAACCTAGGATAAGACGTTTCTTTGGACGTCCTGGTAAAAGTGTTTTGGAGTTTGCTGATGCAAACATTGACAACAAGGTTCCAAGCATTATGTTGGGTCTCCCGATGAAGATCACTTAATAGTCCTTTGCTGCCATCACAAAATGCCCAAATGAAGGCATGATTCTTGAAAATGGGTAAGAGTCAAGGGTTGGCACCTTCAGAATCAACAAGGAACTCTTTGAAGACCCCAAGGTGAATTCCATGTATGTCCATCTTAAACCTAAGTATCACATTCTCTTCAAAATCTTTATTGGGTACGTGGTGCCCAAATGTGGGTTTGTGGACCTTTTTAGCAAAGACCACAAAGGTCTAATGTGGAACATCTCTCAAAGAATCAAGACGAGCCTTCCTCACGTCATTTTGGAGAAAATGTGATCCTACATCATCAACTCCAGAATAGGAAAAATCAAGACTATTCCCTACTCGAGACTAATAACTATTGTACTCATGCGTATGTCCCTCATTCAGGCTTTGGAGGAAATTAGAGGTTATGTTCAAGAGGAACACTTGGTATCATCCACAACTCCCACAATTAATATCTCTAACCTTATCAACATGAGACTGGTGTCCCACAAGCAGTGTATTCGAGCTAGTGGTGATGCCAAAAGAACAACGGGTCAAGTAAGTTGACTTTTTGCTGCTATCTCATAGGTTGATGAGTCTATTGCTCTCATATTTGCAAAAGACAACAAGGAAGTTGTTATGGAATATCTGAGAATGTGTTAGTTTGTCCAAGCTGTGGCCCCAATCTGCTTACCTCTGCCTCATGTTGCACAAGTTTTTGTGAAGAAGCGAAAATAGAGTCACTACGACTCTAAGCATAGAAGAGGATGAGGAAGCCACAACCATTGCTGATGAAGACACCACAACCCCTCTTCGGAAAAGGAAACGAAAGGTATGTTCATAATTTGAGCGCCTTATTCCTCTCGTCGTCCTTGACCTTGAACCAACCCCTCCATTTTTCTCTCCCTAACCAATCATCATTGTTTACCTTTCCTCTGACCCTGCACCCACCACCCATCCCAATTCTAACTCTGATACGTTAAATGATATGTATGAAGTTGCCCTAGCTGGGCACTTTGCTTCACTTAGATACAAAACCCAACATTTCCTTCACAAGCCTCGTATCTCCACTCAAACACATACCCCATTCACTCCTTTACTACCATATTATCCCTCTTCTACTACAGTACCTCACGCACCTCATCACCTTCTCCCCATCCACCTCCCCTAGAAGTTGTGCTTGCTGCACCAGCTCTTATTGACCTAGTCTCAAATACATCATCAAAAGACTCCTTTAAAGTTTCCCGCCCTCCCTTCCCCCATCCCGCTAGCAATCATCCCTTCTACATAGTCCATTCCATTTGGCTTCCCTGACCCCCAGACCTTCCTTATAGTCAAAATCTCTTGCACCAGGAATCACAATATTCAAAGTTTGGATCCTAATGAGGTTTAAACCTAGTGAAACAAAGTTTTCTTCTTTGTAAAAATTTGGATTCAGAATAATAGGATCATAGACTGCATCTAGCTTCCCAGAACTCTATAGCTTTAAGACATACAATTGAAATCATCTACTTATGGATGGTAGAAATTCAGAAAGCCAAGAGCAGTTGATCCGGAAAGCTCCTAATAGCCGATTCATCTAGCTCATCTAGGGATTCCCCATCACCTTTTGGAACCTTAAGTGGGTACTCTAATAGCACGATTGCAGCTTCTTGTGTTCATCCCACATATTAAGATTCACACTTTAGATGTTCTTCTAGCTGTACTTTAGGGTATGCATCTTCTGCTTCTACAAGCCTCTCTACATCTCCCTCTGGCCCCGTGTTGGAGCCCTCTCAATTTGTTAAGAAGGAAGATTTTGATCGTCTGGAAACTAAGAATTAGGCGTTTATGGAAAAGATTGCCAAGAATTTGGAAGATATTTAGAATACTGTTAGTTTAATTCTAGCTAGACATACTAATTCAACTCTCTAACTATTTTATTTCTAATAAGAAACTCAAGAGCATGAAGGTGATCCATATTTTAATAAATTAGGATGAACTTTATTTATTTTAATTTGATTTATAAAAATTCTCAATTTTCTTTAATTTGGAATTGGAATAGTTTTAATATAGATTTAGTTGATGTTATATGTAATTGAAGACACACAGCTTCCTTACATTTAGTTTATTTTAGAAAAATATGATGTAAGCCTAATATGGACCTAGACAATGATGTCACCTATGATCCATTGAGGTTTAGATATAGTTTTACTATAAATATGCATTTGTGGCTCATTGAGACAAGTTTGAAATGAATTAGAATTTCTCTCATGAGAATGGTGAGTGAGATGTGTCTCATCTTTGAGTTGTTGGATTATAACTTGCTTGGACCTTACCAATGGTTTCCTTACCATTATGGCGATTCCTCACCAGCTTATCAATCTTCTAGGTTGTGGCGCCTTATTATTCATATTTTTAACCAAATCAATCTTTGTTTCTTTCTTTTTCTTTATTTTATTTAAACACTTGTTTCAAGAAATATTTGAAGGTGCAAATAGGAGAAGGGGCTGGGGGGGGGGTGAATTGTGTTTGACAAAATTGATAACCTTTTGCTTATTTGATGACGACTAGTTGGTGTTTATTAATTAGTTGGATAATAAGCAATTGGATTTAGAGGTAGCAAACAATGAAAACATAAATAATTTGACACATAGATATATATTTGGTTCACTACTAACTCGACAACATCTAGTCCCCACATTCAAAAGGCTTTAATCCACTAATTCAATTATCTTGAATTACAAAGCACTTGACCCTCCAAGCATGTCTTCCAAAATAGCCTAACAACCCCAGACTTTTGAGGAACTAACCACCTTGATCCTACAAGCCAAGTCTTCACCTAACAACCTGACAACCCCATATTAAAGAAGGAGCTAAACCACTATCAGGTTGGATACACAAGATTTGAACTTGAGTAGTTGCTTCTAATAAAGATGATAATTATAATATATCTCACACTCTAAGAAAAGAACACTAAGAGAACACTAAGACGAATTTGGAATTTTGAACTTGAGTTCTTATACTCTTTTATGCTTTTCGATGCTTTTCTTCTTCAGCCTTGAGTATCTATTTATAGTTAAAATTTGGGATTCAATTTAGTCATTGTTTAATTCTGAATTGTATCTTGTTCAGATTGAGTTTATAAATTCTTCAGATTTATTATGTTCCTATTTTGTGTATATTGAGATTGTAAGATCTTCGTGTTGATTCTGTTCATATTTTGTTGTAGATAAATTTGGATCAAATCTTCAAATCTAAATTAAATCTTGATCAAATCTTCTTCAAATGTTGATCAAATCTTCTACAAATCTTGATCAAATCTTCTACAAACCTTAACCATATCTTATTTTCTTCAATTGTAATGTCGAATCAAATCTTATTTTAGATTTTATTGAAAAACATGAATCTTCTTTCATACTCTTTGAAGTCAAATATATTGTTATCATAAAATACTTTTGTTAACATCAAAACTTTAAATGTAAAACCAAAGTGGTTCCAACAATAACTTGGTAGATCCTTCATCTCATGTGGAATCAACTCATGTCCACAACATTTGGCATTTAGTTTTGAGACAAAATCCCAAATTAATGTTTTGATGATAATTAAACAAAAGGTTAATTAAGACTTCTAATTATGATTCTAAGCGTTTTGGTATAGAACATGTGTATTTGAGTGTGTTAAAACAAGATAGGTACCAAGCATTACAAAGTAGATCTTATTAAAATAAAGAAAACAAAATCAGTGAAACGAAGAATGTTCTTCATAGATTTCTAGAAAACGAAGAACGTTCTCCACATCTGGGATAAACAAGAATGACCAGATTTCTATATAAAAGATTAGATATAGGAAGTGTAATCCCTTCCATATCTTCATCAGAAATACACAAGAATTCGAAGGCAAAACACTTTGCTTCACAAAATACATAAAGCAAAATCATTCTCCAAGTTAAGAAAGTGCAAGTACAAACTGACAGGTTGGAAAAGACACTGTTGTTGTACTTTCAAACAGACCTGCACACGTGATTCAAGGCATATGATCACTTCAGACAACTGACAAGATCAGAACATAAGTCAGCTCATCCCAAGACAAATTCGAAGAACGTTCTTGGTTCACAAGAACATTCCTGTTTTCCACAAGAATATTCTTGCTTTATGGCTGATCTTATCCATTCACTTAATCATGACAACTGGACTTTTTCCAGCGTCTAAATGAGTTTTCATAAGCTCTTTTTAAGCGTATTAATAAAGCTTCAAGATGAAGAGCAAATTAGAACCCAAAGCGCCAAGCAAAACATCACTCATTCAATCATTCTAAGTTTCAGTTTTATCCTTAGTGTGATATTATAATCAATAATTACTGAATTCTTAAATTTAGAATTTATTCTCAAACAAGAGTTGAGCATACTCATATTCTAACAATCTCAAAAATCACTACTTTGTAACTAAGGGCTATATTGTTGACATAGCTGGAGTAGCATGTAAAAATTCTTTTATGATTTAAAAGGTAGCTTTATAAAATCCTTTCTGAAATAGTGTAAGGTAGCAAGTGGAAATCCTTTCTAGATTGAAAGGTAGAACTTTGTAATAGATCATGATTGATCTGTGAAAGCTGTGTTAAAACCAAGAACTTTCTTTCTTTGAGCACTTAGTGGAAAATCTCACAATTGTGAGGATTGGACGTAACCCGTGTTGGGTGAACTAGGATATATCCTTGTGTGATCTCTCTTTCCTTATCTCTATTTACTTTTTGTCTTACAATCTGTTTTTATATTGATAAATTAACACTGTTGTTTTCTTTCCACTAACGATGAACGTTCCTCGTTTGTAACCAAGATCAATCTTGAGTTAAACACTTTAGTTTTTAACCGGGATTTTAAAAAGGGGGAAATTATAATTCAAACCCCTTTTCTTTTAATTGACATTGCAACTTCAATTGGTATCAGAGCCAGTCTCTAAAGATTAAACACCCAAAACGTGTTATAGGAAAAGATTTAGGAAGATAATGTCAAAAGCTAAATACATTGCTGAAGGAGGGTAATCAAACAGACCACCATACTTTTATGGCTCAGATTATTATTTTTGGAAAAGCAAAATGCAATTGTTTCTAAAGTCACAGAACACTGGTATGTGGCGCATCATCACAAATGGAGATTTCTTACCATGAGTAGATCCAATTGATTCAACTTTTGCTGAAAAGAAAAAAGCAGATTGGACAGCAAATGAAAAATGCTAAGGTACTTCTAAACTCAAAAGCTCAATTATTTTTATCATTTGATTTAAGAAAGGAAGAAAATGAAAGAGTAGATGAATGTGATACGTCAAAGAAAGGATGGAATACATTGCAAACTCACCATGAAGGAACAAGCCATGTTAAGGAAACAAGAATTGACATCAGCATATGAAAATTTGAATTATTTGAAATGAATGAAGGAGATACAATCGATGAAATGTACTCAAGATTCAATACCTTGGTGAACGAAATGCGCTCTCTTGGCAAAGCCTATTCCGTACAAGACCGGGTAATGAAGATCATGAAAGGTAAAATAATAGCTTTAAAGGTATCTTAGAATTCACCAAGCATTGAACAATCAAATGAGAAAAGTGATTCAAAAGATAGCCAAGAAGATGTTGATGAAGAGATTGTTCTCTTCACAAGAATAATACATAGAATGATGAGGAGAAGAGATCATATCAAAAAGGGATCTCTAGATAAAAACGACTTCAAAACTGAAGTAGATAAAAGAATTTGATAACTTGCTAAATGATTCAAACTTTCTTATTCAAAATTGTAGTTCTTTTAAAGAAAAATTTCACAAGGAAAAAGAAGATAAAGAGAAAATTCAGGCTATGAATGATAATCTTAAAGAGATCATTCAAAATCTGAGAGAATCTCAACTCAAAGATTTTAAAACTTAAAGTCAAGAATGTTGTACATCTCAAAAGGAGAATGTTCTCCTTAAAGCTGAAGTTGAACTTCTTAAAAATGTTTTCAAATTTCATTAAAGCTACTGAAACCTTTCAAAAAATCATGGGATCTCAAGTAGGAATATTCGATAAAAAGGTCTTGGTTTTGATAAAACTAAAAAAACTAAAATATATGAAAACTTTTTTGTTCTTGAAAGGAAAGAAGGTAAATGCAAAATCAAATGTTCATATTGCAACAAGATTAGAAATCTGGAATTTGCATACTATTTTAAGAAAAGAGATGAAAAAGTGAAGAACACAAAGTTCTTCAGAAAAGAAGAACATTCTAGAGCAAAATCAAAATTTTCTCAAAATCTGAAAAAAGGAGAATGTTCTGGAATTTTACCAAAACCAATTACAACTCAACTGTCTAAACCTTTTTCAAAACCAACCACTAGATATTCCTCTTGGTCCAAGTTTGGCCACTCTGAGAAAACATACCATATTAAAAAGGACAAAGATTTTAAAACTAACTCTCAAAGACCCAAGACCAAAGGGGTACCTAAAGTTAATATAAAAAATCATGCAGGATGGATTTCAAGATGTCAAGAAAAAGCCATGGTTCTTGGAGAGTGGCTTTTCAAGACATATGACAGGTGGTAAGAATTTCTTCATGTCCTTTATAAAAAACGATGGAGGATCCTTAACATTTGGGAACAATGATCAAGCAAAAATCAAAGGCAAAGGTGCCATAGGTAAAGTAGTAAATTCTGCCAAAATCAATGATGATCAATATGTTGAAGGATTTAAACATAATCTTCTAAGCATTAGTCAACTCTGTAATAATGGCTTTGAAGTTATTTTCAAACCAAACATATATTATATTGAAGTGAGAAAGGCAAATTCTAGTGAAATTATATTTTCTGCAACTAGAAAGAAAAACCTCTATATTTTATACATTGAAGAACTACCAGTTGAATCTTGTCTCATGCCCATAAATAAAGACCAATGGATACATGATAAGAGAACTGGACATGTCAGTATCAAAATTAGATCTTGTTAGAGGAGTTCCTAAAATAAACTTTGAAAAAGATAAAATATGCAAAACTTGTGCAAAGGGAAAACATTTTAAGAATAGTTTTCACTCAAAAGAATTTATATCAACAAAAAAAACCTCTTGAACTACTTCACATTGATCTTTTTATCAAAACCACTAGTCTAGGAGGTATGAAATATGGTTTTGTCATTGTTGATAACTTTTCTAGATACACATGGGTACTATTTTTAAAACAAAAGGATGATGCATTTGATGCCTTCAAAAACTTCTGTAAAAGTTCAAAATGAAAAGGAATCCAATATAATCATTGTAAGAAGAGATCATGGAGGTGAATTCATAAATACATCCTTCAAAACAATTTTTTTGATGAACTTGGCATTTATCATAATCTATATCGTGTATGAACTCCTCAACAAAATGGAGTTGTTGAAAGAAAAAATAGAACTTTAAAAGAGATGGCAAGAACAATCTTGGAAGAATTAAACGTTGAAATGTATTTTTGGGCTGAAGCTATAAACACATCTTGCTAATTTTGAATCGTGTTTCCATTAGAAAAATGATAAACAAAACACCCTATGAGATATGGAAAAATAGGAAACCAAACATTTCAAATTTCCACATCTTTGGTTGTTATTGCTACATCTTAAACAATAAAGATAACTTAGGAAAATTTGATGCAAAATCAGACAAAGCTATATTTTTAGGATATTCAAAAGAATATATGGGATATCGTATCTTTAATTTGAAAACCAAAATTATGGAAATAAGTATGCACATATTATTTGATGATCATGATTTAAAAAAGAAAGATGATGATGAGAAAGAACAATATGAACAGTCACAACAAATTGTTCCCTAGGAAAACGAGATTGATAAACAATCTCTGTTTCAAACTCCTCCTAGAAGTTGGAAACTAATTGGTGATCATCCTCATAATCTAATCATTGGAGATACAACTGATGACATCAAAACAAGAATGTCATTTAAAGATGATGTAAACAACAACATGGCAATGATATCTCAAATGAACCCAAATCCATCAAAGAGACAATAGTTGAACAATCTTGGATTGATGTGATGAAAAAAGAACTTCTTTTATTTGAGAGGAATGAAGTCTGGACTCTTGTTCCAGATCAACTAAATTAAACAATAATTGGAACACGATGGGTTTTCAGAAACAAGCTAAATGAAGAAGGAATAAACTATGATGAAACCTTTGCTCCAGTTGCAAGGTTAGAAGCCATACAAATTCTTCTTGCATATTCATTTTATAAACATATCAAACTTTTTCAAATGGTTGTGAAAAGTGCATTTTTAAATGGCTTTTTAAATGAACAAGTTTATGTTCATCAACCTCTAGCTTTTGAAGATCAAAAGAAACCGAATCATGTTTTTAAACTCATTAAATCCTTCTATGGTTTAAAGCAAGCTACTAGAGCTTTTAGTACTTTATGCTTCCGATTCCACTTATAGTAACACGTGGTTCAATACATCAAAGCTTAAAGAATGAATAAATAAAGGCAAATACTGATCCTCAATGAAACAAATTCTTTTATTCATTAAGTAAAGGCAAAACAATATTAAAGAAGGAATAAATAAAGCTTTTAGCATAAAAAAGTCAGATGGAAAAAAAATAGGTACGAGGACGGATTATACTAGGATGGGTCTATGGTCAATATCTTAGAAAGCAACCCAACACCGTTGGAAGCAACCCATTATATCATGTGCAAAGGCTAAAAGCAGACCTATATATGATTCATGTATGATTGAAAACAATATAGAGTCAATCTTCAGAAAGGCCACACCAAACAAGCCAAAAATAGAAGCCTTCGCATGTCTTAAAGAAAGGAAAAAGAAAAGGGCATCACATGTAGCTCTTAAATGTCTTAAAGAAAAGAAAAAGAAAAGACATCACATGTGGTCTTACATGTCTTAAAGAAAGGAAACAGAAAAGGACAACACATGTCCAAGTTCCTATGAATATTGAACCTCGTGTAGGAGGATGGACTGCATTAGTCCAAGGACAGCTAGATGGCAATTTCATAAATATGAGGAAAGACCTTGGACTTTTTGATTGAAGTCCCCAATGGTCATAAAACACTTGCCACTTGGAAATATCATCTCAAAGTCTTTATAAAAGGCAATATGCTCTCCTTTATCAAACACACAACAACATTGCATAAAAAGATCAAGTATCTCAAAGCTATCAAGAGCAATATCCATCGTCTCTTTATACTTTCTATAATCCTACATTAGATCTTTGAAATATCCTTTTAGAAAGTGTTTAAGAAAAGAGAAACAATCACATTCATATCACTCTATAATTTCCACGTGAGTTACACCTGGAAATAGTTGAAACTTGATTGTAAGCTTGGTGAGGCTAAAGAATACACAAAGTGTAATCATCCTCTGTGAGAGGTTGATCAGTTTGAACATTAGTGAAATCTCACAAGTGTGTGAGGACTGGACGTAGCCTTCATTGGGTGAACCAGTATAAAAGTTGTGTGTTTCATTATTTACATTTTCTCTTCCTTTTGCTCAGCTCTTATTTAAAGGTTTAAATAACCATCCTTGAGTTTGCATCCTCTCTGAGAGGATAATTTTAAAACACAAGAAAATTATTTTTAAACAGCAAAATCCCTATTCAACCGCCCTTCTAGTGATATTTAGCTACATAAATTGGCATCATAGCTAGGTTTTCTAAAAAATTACATCTAACAGTATAAGAGAAAAAGATCCAAAAAGGAAAAATGTCAAAAGCTAAGTATATTCCTGAATGAGGATTATCCAGTTGACCTCCCTATTTTGATGGCACAAATTACTACCACTGGAAAGGTAAAATGAGACTATTTCTCATATCACAAGACAACAACATGTGGTCTGTGGTTGAAAATGGGGATCACATCATCAGAACCAACAACATAGACGCAACCTCCGATGAGAAACCTCAAGCATAATGGACGGCAGATGAAAATGCAAAGGTACTCCTAAACTCTAAAGCTTATTTGTATCTAACGTGTGCTTTGAGCAGAGAAGAGTATGATAGAGTCGAAGAGTGTGAAAAAGCTAAGGAGCTCTAGGACACTCTAAGGATCCATCATGAAGGATCAAGTCACATAAAAGAACCAAGGATTGACATGGAAGTAAGAGATTTCAAACTATTCGAATTGAAGGAGGAGGAAACCATTGATGAAATGTTCTCAAGGTTAACAATCATATTAAACAACTTGAGATCTCTTGAATAGGTATACTCCGTTGAAGAAAGGATAAGAAAAATACTAAGGAGTTTACCAAAAGAATGGAGGCCAATGGTGACTGCCATTACAGAAGCAAGAGACTTGTCCAACATGAAATTGGAAGATTTAGTTGGAACTCTAAGAGCTCATGAACCATTATTGCTTGCTGACAAACCAAGCAGAAAAGGAAAAATGATTGCTCCAAAAACAAGTCAAATAGAAAGTTCATCCTCTAAGAAGACTGAAGACGTCATGAAAAAGGAAAGCTCAGAGTATCCTCTATCTGAGGAAGAGGATGAACTCGCTCTGATTTCCAAAATAATTCAGAGGATGATAAATCGAAGAGGACAAGATATAAGATCTCCTCAAAAAGAAAAAACTGACAAAAGTCAGATAATTTGTTTTGAATGCAACAAGATGGGACACTATAAAACTGAGTGTCCTTTCAACAAAAGGAACTCAATAAGATTATGATGATTACATTGGATGACAGTGATGAGTCATCCTCTGAGCAAAGAAAGGAAGAAGAGGCCAACCTCTGTCTCATGGCAAAATCAAAAACTGAAAAAGTAAGCATTTCAGAACTATGTCTTTCTTGTGAACAATTAGAAATTGAATTCGATAATATTTTAAATGACTCAAACACTTTATCTCATAAATGTGGTTTCCTCAAAAATCAACTTTAAGAAATAAAGAAACTCAATGAGGAACTTCAAGCTAAGAATGAAAAAGTCATGGGAAACTATCTGAGCAACAAAAAATTTTAAATAAAAAGAATGTCAGAATTCATCCTCCAAAAGACAACATAGAAAAAGAAATTTTAAAAGTAGAGGTTGAAGAACTAAAAAATGATATTACTAACTTTGTCAAATCTACAGAAACATTCCAAAAGATAATTGGATCTCAATCTGGTATCTTTGACAAAGCTGGTATTGGTTTTAAAAGTTCTCAAAAACAAAAATTGTATGAAATTTTTTTCTTGCCTAAAAAACAAGAGGATAAGGCAAAATGCACTTTTTGCAGGAAACTTGGGCATACTTTCAAAATCTGTCATGCTAAGAAGAAAGTTGACAACATAAAGAAAGGTTGTTCATTCTGTGGTAAACATGGGCACCATGATTCTATTTGTTATCACAAAAGGAAAATCCTCACAAGAGGAAAGACTAACCAACAAGGACCCAATGCTATATGGGTACCTAAGTTACTTTTAAACTCTAACACAGGTTCATCCTCTGATCAACAAAAGAAAGCCTTGGTACTTGGACAGTGGTTTCTCAAGGCATATGACAGGGGATAACCACTGCTTTATTTTCTTGGAGATAAAGGATGGAGGATTAGTCACGTTTGGTAACAATGATAAAGCTCAAATAAAAGGTACATGTATTATTGGTAAAAATAATCCTGCCAAAATTGAAAATGTTCAGTATGTAGATGGTTTAAAACATAACTTAATAAGCATTAGTTGTATCACCACGATTTTTAACAGTGCGAGTGTATTTTTTTTTCAAAAGAAATTCATAAAAACAAAGAAATAAAGAAGGAAATACTTTTGGATAAATATTTAAGTCGTAACATAACGACAAAGTCGACAAATATTTACAAGCAGCAGAATAGTTTTTAAAATAAAAATCCAAAGTATTCAAACATCAAAATACACCGAGGCTTTGAGGCCTATCAGACATAGCTCACACCCCTAGAGTATTCTCTACAGACCTGTACAAAAGCACTGCCCCATAAATTTTAACTCTCCTCACGTCACATCAAAAAGTGGTACATGGACCCATCAAATTTAATAGTCAAGCTGAAAATATTGGTATAGGTACAATCTTCCAACATATAGTAAATACATCCACAATTTACTCCCTATACAACTGTCTAATCTGATCATACTACAAAAACTATACGATCCGGGTGATCTCCTCGCGCCCCACAAGATCCCCCTGACACAACTCTAGTCAAGTGTGTCCAACTACCTTCCCATCTACAGGGTAGTAACTGGCGGGAAGATCCTGGTTCTCATCTGAGGGCAAAGCCCAGATTTCCACAATAGTTGTAAAGGGTTACCAACCAAAATTAACAAATAACACATAGCATTTAAATTTCAAATGCATAAAATGGCCTTTCAACTTAGCATGCACCTTGAAAGGGTTTCCATATGTTAAACATGCATAATCAAAGTTGAAAAATGGAGTTTTAAACAAAACTCCACTGTCGTATTTGAATACAGCATCCTTGTATTCGAATACAGTGTTGTTTCATAAGTCAGTAGCAAAAACGGGATGCTTGTATTCAAATACACATCAGAAAACAACAGAAAACAACAAAAATCAGCTTTTAAAGAGGTTTCGTAATCCATCAACACTTCCACACAAATCCAAACAATCACACTTAGCAATTATGGCACAATCACAACAACAACTTTAGTTTACACATGCAATCATAACTTTAAATCAAACATGACTCGCGTGGTTTCGCAATCAATCAACACATGCACACAAATCCAAACAATCACACTTAGCAATTATGTCATAATCACAACAACAACTTGAGTTTACACACGCAATCATATCATTAAATCAAACATGACTCGCATGCCAAACACCCTAATGCAATGCGTATATGCCAAAATGCATGGACTCAGAATTCCAATCAAAACCCTCCTCGAAGGGCTGTAAATCACAATTGTACCGCCTATCACAGGCCGAAATACTAAATTACCGAGGTGGCATCTATCACGGGCATCACAATTTACTAAAAACGTAAATTATATATGTACCGCCTATCACATGCCGAAGTACTATTTACCGAGGTGCCACCTATCACGGGTCAACACAATTTACCAAAAATGTGTAGTCTATCGCGGATCTCACACGACGCGACAATCATCCCAATGATAAGATGAACCAACAAATCACATGGCATCATCTCGTGGCCCATCCGGTCACCACTATCACCATGACCCAAGTCTTATGGATCAAAAATCAACTTGAAGACTTTTCAGTAAGATATTATCATGTTCCAATCTATTGCGATAATACTATTGTCATTAATCTATCTAAGAACCCTATACAACATTCAAGGGACAAACTATTGAAATAAAACACCATTTTATTAGGGATAATGTCAATAAAAAAGAAATTGAATTAATTTTTGTTGATACAAATGATCAGTTACTTGACATTTTTACAAAGCATGTGGTTGAAAAAAGCTTCAATTGTATCAAAGAACGATTAAAAATCGTTAGAAACCCCGCTCAAAATCGTTAAAATTGGAACCAGAACATTCTGGTCCTAATGGAGAACGTTCTCTGTTTTGAGTATGTTTGCCACAAATAGCTCAAGAACGACCTTCATTTTTCATCATGAAAAAAATTCCAAATCAAATTTTGAAACTGAAACATTTGCTATTTACAAAAGGTAACGACTACTCATGCTTGTCCTACCACATCATCTTCGTCCCCGTAGTCAAGCCCCTAATTGATCACACTAGAGCCGTTTGCCATCATTATTTCTCTATTGTATCAATGTTCTTTTCCTTCAATCAGTCAAGCTCCACCATCTTCATAAATCCCTTAACCCTAATTCAAGCACCTCATCTTCCAAGAGAAGATCAATGTGAGTCTTGGCACTTCGAAATCCAAAAATATAGATACAATGATTTATACAATTTTCCGATGATGACTCTGAACCCTCACCACCACCACAAATTCCCAAATCAAAAACTACTATTGCATCACAACCCTCCGAACCTTCAAAATCCCGAAATCCTCATTCATAATTCCCAAAATCTCCTTCCAAAGTGAGTTCATCCAAAACCACTCCTTCTAAAACTAAACCAACGATTCCTAAGTCTGATTCTTCTTCAACACTTTCTCAATTTCTAGCCTCTAAAAATTTAAAAACCCTAAAAAATTAACAAAGAAAACTTCAAACCCAGAATTTTCTTCGTCCAAACTCCCAATTCAAGAACGTTCTCCCCTCAAAACTCCAAACCCATAACCAACAAAAACTTCGAAACTAGCAACCACAAAACCCTCAACCAAACCTTCTTCTTCCAAAATCCTTATTCCTCCCTTGATTCCTCTAAAACTTCAAAAACTATATACTGAGAAGTGGGCTCAACGACCTATTGGCATTGGTGAGGCTTTTTTCTTTGAAAACCTACAAACTGAAGGAATCTCCATTCAACATCACACTAATGCCCTTGGATGGACTAATTTTCATAAAATATTTGACTATTATTACCCTAATGTCATTCGAGCATTTTACTGCAAAGCTGAAGCATTTGCAGATAAATCCCTAATTGTGTCAACACTAAAAGGTAATGAAGTTTGTCTTATTTAACTCTCGCTGAAATTCTTAAACTGCCATCTGAAGGACCAACAATTTTTGGAAACGACAAGTACTTAGCCTTAAACGCTACCAAAGAAGAATTATTTCAAGAACTGTTTATTGATAGGTCTACAAATTTTTTCTCATTTGACCTAAAACCCCTTCCAAAATTTTTCAACAGTATAAGTCAACATTCCATCATTCCCTATTGTGACAGCCATGAATTTGTCTCTATTAATGACACACTAGTCATTTATCATCGTATTCATTTCAAGAAGTTGGATCTGCCCTACCTGATTATCTAACACATGATTATTGCAATCAACAAGGATTATAAGAGAAACATTGTTTCATATAATATGGTTTTCTCCAAAATTTTCAGGCATCTTCATATTCCCTCATTGACTGAATCTTCTAACATTAAGATATCAAAATTCTCATAAAAGAACATCTCACATATGAAACACATTCCCACCATCCCACCCTCACCAAAATCTACTTTCAATCCTTCTACCAAGAAAAGGAAAAGGTATGCATGCACCTCTGTTGTCAACACCAATGCTGAGCAATCCTCACATCAAGAATGTTATTCTCCTCACCAATATGTTGAAGAACGTTCTCTGTATCCTACTATTCCATAAAATTTGAATAATATCCTCTATACCATCCATTTCAAATCCAACACAACTTCTTGATCTCACCAGCTTTTGTGTCACCATAAAAAACAACTTCATCCATCTTTGGAAAAAGCCAATATTTGGTTTTTCCAGATTCAGACATAGCTGTTCCATTAGTGCCTCATCATTCTGCTCCTACAAACTATCTTCCTCACATTAATACTTCATTTGCCACCTTATCCATATTTTGTACCACTGTTGCACCATCCCACAATACTCCTTTATCCACTCCAATTGAAGATGATCAACATCCATTTAAAGGAAAAGAAAACATCAAAAACATATAAGGAAATCCCCAAAAAATTTGTTGCCCTTCAAACTATCATCGCTAGGCAAGCTCATTAGGACAAAGAGCAAGCTATTTTGCGGGTTTGCATGGCTACCCAGCTTGCTCCTAAGCTTGGGCTTGAGCCTACCACACCTAATGATCCTCCAGTTTTTCCATACATACCTCAATCATTCTTGTCTCCATCGTCTGAGGGGTTTTCACCTTCAGTGTCTTTCTGATTTAGCTTTAGATTACTCTCTTATTCCTTTTAGCCGTGAAAAATAGGGAAAGTTATTTAAATTTTAATCAAGATAAGAAGATCTTTTTATATGACTACTTATGTATTTTTTTTGTTGTTTTGAACCACTTGTATGATCAATAACTTTATTGTTATATCAATGAAAAATTGTTATATGGTTCAAATGATTAGCACATATTGAGGGGG
>NC_021161.2:19380038-19389772 GCF_000331145.2 Cicer arietinum | reverse complement strand
GGGGGGGGTTCTTTTTACTAAAAAGCTCTCTAAATTATTATTAGAGTTAAAATTAAAATATGAATTAACATGTTTTGTCATCATCAAAAAGGGGGATAATATTGAGACAAAATCCCAAATTAATGTTTTGATCATAATTAAACAAAAGGTTAATTAAGACTTGTAATTATGATTCTAAATATTTTGGTATTTAACATGTGTATTTGAGTGTGTTAAAACAAGATAGGTAGCAAACATTACAAAGCAGATCTTATTAAAATAAAGAAAGCAAAATCAGTGAAACGAAGAACGTTCTTGACAGATTTTTGGAAAACGAAGAATGTTCTCCCCATCTGTGATAAACAAGAATGATCATATTTCTCTATATAAAGATTATATTTAGGAAGTGTAATCCATTCCATATCTTCATCAGAAATATACAATGATCAATCTAAGCAAGAATTACTCCAGAATTCGAAGGAAAAACATTTTGCTTCACAAAATACATAAAGCAAGATCATTCTCAATGTTAAGGAAGTACAAGTGCAAATTGACATGCTCGAAAGGACACTACTGTTGTACCTTCAAACAGACCTGCACACGTGATTCAAGGCATGGGATCACTTCAAACATCTGACAAGATCATAACATAAGGCAGCTCATCTGAAGACAAATTCGAAGAACGTTCTTGGTTCACAAGAACATTCCTATTTTCAGCAAGAACAATATTGCTTTATGGATGATCTTATCCATTCACTTACTTATGGCAACTGGACTATTTTCAACCGCTAAATGAGTTGTCATAATCTCTCTTGAAGCTTGTAGATAAAGCTTCAAGATGAAGAACAAATCATAACTCAAATTGTTGATCAACACATCACTCATTCAATCATACTTGAGCTTCTCAATCATTTTTAGTTTTAGTTATGTCCTTAGTGTGATATTAGAATCAGTACTTACTGAGTTCTAAAATCTAGATTATATTCTCAAAATGGAGTTGAGCATACTCAGATTCTAACAATCTCAAAAATCATTACTTTGTAACTCAAGGCTATATCGTTGACATAACTTGAGTAGTGTGTAAAAATCCTTTTATGATTTAAAAGGTAGCTTGTAAAATCCCTTCTGAAATATTGTAAGGTAACCTTTGGAAATACTTTCTAGGTAGAAAGGTAGAACTTTGTAATAGATAGAGATTGATATGTGAAAGATGTGTGAAAACCAAGAACTTTCTTGCTTTGAGCCCTTAGTGGAAAATCTCACAATTGTGAGTACTGGACATAACTTGTGGTGGGTGAACCAAGATATATCCTTGTGTGATCTCTCTTTACTTAATTCTATTTACTTTTCGTCTTACAATCAGTTTTTATATTGATTAATTAATATTGTTGTTTTCTTTCCACCAACCAAGAGCGTTCTTCGTTTGTAACTAAGATCAATCTTGAGTTAAACACTTTAGCTTTTAACAAAAATTTTAAAAAAGGGGCAATTATAATTCATACCCCCTTCCTTATAATTGACATTGCAACTTCATTTAGAGTTTGTCACCAACTGGTAATATTTGTTCTTTTTGAAATTTTAGGCTAATTTCTTGAATGACATCTCATCATGGAAGATCTTCTCAAAATAAAGACGGGATCAAAATCAAGGGCAAAAGTAGACATAGATTTCATGAGGAGAGAAGAAGATATAATGGTTATGATAAGAATGAAATGAGGTATGAGGGTAGATTTAGATAAAAAGAAAGAGGATGTGAAGATTATGATGAGAATGAAATGAGGTATGAAAGGAGAAACAGAGGAAAAGAAAAAATATATAAAGATTATGGTGAGGAGGAAATGATGTTTGAAATGAGAAATAGAGAAAAAGTAAGGAGGCTTAAAGATTTTGAGAGAGATAATATGATGTATGCAAAAGAGAAAAGACATGTAGAATATAAAAATAAGGATAAAAAGGAAAAGAATATCATATCATGGATATATTATTAGAGATTTTGTATTAGATTCAAATTATGTGGAATATCTTTATGAAAATGGATATGAAAAATAAGCAAGAAAAGCAGAGAAACTAGCCTTCAGAGAGAAAGAGAAAATCAAAGAAAAGAAAGAGGAAGAGAAAAAATACAAGTTAGCCTTAAGACAGAAAGAGAAAATTAATGAAAAGAAGGAATGTGAGAAACATTTGAGAGACAAAGAGCAATAAATTAACTCTAACTATTTGTCTAACTTTGATAATTCTCTTGTGTAAGTGCTTGAATAAGTTTTTCTAAGGGAGGAATGTCATCAATACATTGACTTTGAAAGCAACAAGAAAGATGATGGTAAATGTAACACCCCGTTTTTCAAAGCGTGAGTGTATTTTTTTTTTCAAAAGGAATTAAAATAAAACAGGAAAATAAATAAGGTAACACACGTTTGGATAATTATTTAAGTCGTAATACAACGACAAATAAGTCAACAGAATTTACGAGCAGCGGAAAAATTCTTAATCCATGAATTCAAAATATATACATAACAAAAGTAATACAGTCTTCCATTTTAAAAATAAACGCAACCCCAAAAGAAAGACATACGTTCCCTCTGTGACAACCTAGTCTGATCATTTTACAAAACAATTAAACACCCTGAGTGATCTCCACGCGCCCCGTGAGATCCTCCTAACGTAGCTGCAGTCAAGTGTTCCCATCTCCATTTCCGTCCGTAGGGTACGAACCGGTAGGATCGTCCTGACTCTCATTTGAGGGCAAAGCCCAGATTTCCACAATAATTGTAAAGGTCACCAACCGAAAATAACAGTTAACACATAACATTTAAGTTTTAAATGCTAAAAATAACTTTTCAACTAAGCATGCACCTTATCAGGATTTTCAACATGCGAAAAGTTCATACAATACTTTGCCAATTAAAAATGAAAGCAAAATGAAGTTCTCAATCCCCTAATGAAAACATAACAAATCAAGACATGGATAAGTTAATGAGTAATCAAACATCTAACTCAAACTGAGGATTTTCACTGAGCCAATCGATTGGGAAATCGATTGGGGTGAAGGATTTTAATGAAAACAGAATCCTGGGCTGAAATCAATCGATTGGGAAATCGATTGAGTGAGTACTGAGCCCCCTGGTTTTAAGCCAATCGATTTCCAAATCGATTTGGTCGAATATGGCTGAGTCCCTGACTTAAGGCCCAATCGATTGGGCAATCGATTTCTTAAAGGATTTTTGAAAACTGATTACGAAATCGATTGGCTAATCGATTTTGTCAATTTGGCCAAGCCCCTGTTTACCCATCCAATCGATTGGGAAATCGATTTCCCTGTGTATTCTTTCAAAAATTCATAACTAACTCAATCACATTCATACATAATCTCAAATCCTAACACTTAGCACTGATAACGCAATCGCTACAACATCATTAGTTTCGAAATAGTATTGCAAGCAAACATGTTATCACCAAATTCCAAAACATAACACTTAACATTTATAACACCATTAATACAACATCATGGGTTTCAAAATGGTATTGCAATCCAACATGTTATCACCAAATTCCAAAACATAACACTTAACATTTATAACACAATCAATACAACATCATGGGTTTCAAAATGGTATTGCAATCCAACATGTTATCACCAAATTCCAAAACATAACACTTATAACACAATTACTACACATACCAAATGAACCAACAATTCACAATTTAACAGGGTGTAGTCTCTCACGGACAAACACCTGTGCAAGTAACCGAGACATTAAGAGATTCCCCATTCTTAACGCCCAGTTAACTTAAACGATTTTCAAAAACAAATATTAAGTACCCGAGACATTAAGAGATTCCCCATTCTTAACGCACAGTTAACTTAAACGATTTTTCACAAACAAATACACATTAAGTAAACAAGACATTAAGAGATTCCCCATTTTTAATACTCATTTAACTTAATGGTTTTCAAATTCTACACAAAACAAACTCAAACAAATTCTCACATTCAATTCATAATTCACACCAAAACACATCAATCAACAAACATCAAGTATGAACATGCCAAATACGATGAACACAAATCAACATAATAAATTTCATTTATTCAAAATCTTACATACATGAGGTAAAATCATTTT
Organism: Cicer arietinum; assembly: GCF_000331145.2. Lineage (NCBI taxonomy): Eukaryota > Viridiplantae > Streptophyta > Magnoliopsida > Fabales > Fabaceae > Cicer > Cicer arietinum. Next base: position 19,385,669 of record NC_021161.2, on the reverse strand, counting down.
TCCCAAAACAATACTCCAATCCTAACACAATTCGTTTCCACACAACCACAGATAAGGCCCTAGATGCAAACTAAAAGTTTGGAAGGAGCGGTAAAATCTCCGCTCGCAACGCCGCTTCCAAATTAGTCCACTAGCACCGTAGCGTGGTAGTGAGCAACTTTCCCTTCTAACTCTTCGCGAAATGAAGCTTGGATCTAGAAGAAACGGAGGGGTTTGTGTTTGAATATCAAATACCGTTTTTCTTCGTTTTCGAATCAAAGAGGAAGAGTGGAGTTGGGAAATCTTTGTTCTAGCATTCACCCAACCTTGGGTCACTAGTTTTGAAGAAAAGGAAGCAACGAAAATGAAAAATGGGAGGAGGAGGAAAATGGGTTCGCGGGTCAGAGGTAGAAGATGGAAAATTTTCTTTTCTTTCCTTTCTTTTTCTTTCCTTTCTTTTTCTTTCCTTTGTTTTTCCTTTCTTCCTTTTTCCTTCTTTCCTTTTTATACTATTTTCTTTTCCTTTTCCTTCCTTCTAGTTTCCTTTCTTTCTATTCTCTCCAAGCAAACATATATATATATATGTATATATATATATATATATATATTAAATATAATTTAACAAATATCTCAAAATATCTAGATATTTGTTAAATTACCATTTCACCCGTAACGCATTAAATTCTCCGTAAAGGATTTACCGCACTTAATTTAAATTTATTTGTCGACGATTAATTCAAAACGGTGTCAAAATAACTTTTTGATCCTATAAACTCCATAATATTATTAACTTTGGCTAAAAAGCTTCCAAGCCAAAATCCAAAACATATAAAATACATAAAGTGTACTTTAAAATTATGGGTCTTACAGTAAAATTGAAAGTCTCTCTAAATAAGAGAGTGAGGTGAATGAAATAATGTTAGTGCTTGAAGGTGATTGGTCAAAGGTTCCTCAAAAGAATGTGATGACTCTTCATCATATGCATATTTTACCACTATTTTAGTCTTATTTATCCTCAATCATTAGTTAAATTAAGAATTTATTCGATATATTGTGTTGATTTTTGTTCTTTGATTTAATAAAATGTTTTGTGTTTTTATTTCGTTGATTAAGTAGGAATTTTTCGTAATTTTACATCGCGTTTTGTTTTAGTGCAGTGCTGAATTTTGGTGAGAAATCAACATGACATATGTAGAGTATGTCAGCCATATCTGGAGTTGTAGATGTCCAATTGGAGTCCAACCAAGTGTAAATGAAAGCTAAGATCCATAGCTACAACTTTCATGAAGACACTAGAACTAAATTCAGACTCGAAAGAGGAGCTAAATGCACTATACGTCGGACAACAGATGTTGAGCGCTTAGAGCGCGCCCAAGCGCGCCTGAAGCACTTTTTTCTAGCATCTGCTACTGCCCAAACGCGCATGGGGCGCGCGACCCGCACCAGCAACCATAAAAACGCAGATTTTTACTATTTTAGGGATCTTTTTCACTATTGGGGAGTTGAGAGACTTGTGCCCTAACATAGAAACTCAAAGACGACCGTTTCTAACATCATTGGAGCAGTTTTATCAAGAATCATTCATGAATCCTTCTTGTAATTCTTTTTTGGTGCCGTTGCCGGGGATTGCCATATCACTATTGAATTCAAATTATTTACTGAATTGAAATTTTTTGCTCTGCAATAAAATTTCTTCTTTTATTTTATTTCAAAAATAAAAATTTGTTTTAAAACTGTTTTGTTTTTACTTAATTATTTATTTTTCTTTAGTTTAAACTCTTCATTACTCACAATCTGTCTAACCTTGTATGGGAGGCCGATCCCCAGCTGAACTTATCTTTGATCCAGAAATTGAAAAAACAGCAAAGGCACATCGAAAGGCGGCTCGAGAAAGGAGACAAAGGGAAATACATTTAGTTGTGGAAGAAGAGGTTTTGGGTAATTCCGTCATAGTTACTGAGATGGCCGATCCACCACTACCATAACGTACTCTCGACGAGTATGGGAATCGGAATAGAAATCGTGCTCTATAACACCCCGATTTTCAAAGCGAGTGTGTATTTTTTTTTCAAAAGAAATTAAAATAAAACAGAGAAATAAATAAGGTAATACCTTTGGATAAATAATTAAGTCATTATAATTTACAAGCAGCAGAAAAGTTTCTCAAAATATGAATCCAAAATATTTACACATCAAAAGTTGGTACATGTAACCCATCGAAAATAACATGTCAAGCTGACAATATTAGTATAAGTACAGTCTTCCATTTTAAAACAAATACAATTCAAAAGAAAGACATCTGATCCCTCTATGTCAACCTAATCTGATCATCCTAACATAGCTAAACACCCTGAGTGATCTCCACGCGCCCCGTAAGATCCTCCTAACATAGCTCCAGGCAGGCATTCCCCACAACATTCCCAATCACAGGGTACGAACTGGTAAGATTGTCCTAGCTCTCATCTGAGGTCAAAGCCCAGATTTCCACAATAGTTGTAAAGGGTCACCAACCGAAATTAATAGTTAACACATAACATTTAAGTTTTTAAATGCACAAGATGACCTTTCAACCTAGCATGCACCTTAAAAGGGTTTTCCATATGCTGAAAGTTCATATAATGCTTGCCAATTAAAAATGAAATCAAAATAAAGTTCTCAATCCATCAAGTAATACATAACTAACCAAGACATTGATAAATCAATTGAGCAATCTGTTATCTACCTCAAAATAAGAATTTCTACTAAGCCAATCCATTTCCAAATCGATTTCTTAAATGGTTTTGAAAAACATATTATAAAATCAATTGGCAAATCGATTATGTCAAATTAAGGAAGTCCCTGTAACTCATCCAATCGATTGGGAAATCGATTTCCCTGCATATTCTTCCAAAAATACATAAACTAACTCAAAATCATTCATACACAATTCTGCATCTTAACACTTAGCAATTCCTACGCGATCACCACGAAAAATTGGGTTTCGAATTAGTTTTGCAATCCATCACACTTACGCACAATAATCAATAAATAACACTTAGCAATTTCAACACAATTACCACGACAACTCAAATTCAAAACACTCAATCACAAACTTGAATCAAACACGACTCGCGTGCCAAGCACCCTAATGCAATGCGTATATGCCAAAATGCATGGACTCGGAATTCCAAACCAAAACCCTCCTCGAAGGGCCGTAAATCATAATTGTACCGCCTATCGCAGGCCAAAGTACCAATTACCGAGGTGCCACCTATCACGGGTCAGCACGATTTACTAAAAAGCGTAAAACACAAAGGTACCGCCTATCACGGGTTAGTAATGTTTACCGAGGTGCCACCTATCACGGGTCAGCACGATTTACTAAAAAGCGTAAAACACAAAGGTACCGCCTATCACGGGTTAGTAATGTTTACCGAGGTGCCACCTATCACGGGTCAGCACGATTTACTAAAAAGCGTAAATCATAAACGTACCACCTATCACGGGTCAGTACAGTTTACCGAGGTGTCACCTATCACGGGTCAACACGATTTACTAAAAGAAAAAGCGAGAATCGTAAACGTACCGCCTATCACAGACCAGTACTGTTTACCGAGGTGCCACCTATCACGGGTCAGCACAATTCACCAAAAATGTAAATCGTAAATGTACCACCTATCACGGGTCAGTACAGTTACCATGGTGTCACCTATCACGGGTCAACACGATTTACTAAAAGAAAAAGCGGGAATCGTAAATGTACCACCTATCACGGGTCAGTACAGTTACCATGGTGTCACCTATCACGGGTCAACACGATTTACTAAAAGAAAAAGCGGAAATCGTAAATGTACCACCTATCACGGGTCAGTACAGTTACCATGGTGTCACCTATCACGGGTCAACACGATTTACTAAAAGAAAAAGCGGAAATCGTAAATGTACCACCTATCACGGGTCAGTACAGTTACCATGGTGTCACCTATCACGGGTCAACACGATTTACTAAAATATAAATCGCAAACGTACAACCTATCACGGGTCCGTACAGTTTACCAAGGTGTCACCTATCACGGGTCGACACAATTTACCAAATGAAATGCATGAGCATACACAGACTCCATTCACAACAATCGTTAAGCAAATGCAGATATTAAAAGATTCCCCATTTTTAATACCCATTTAACTTAAACGACTTTCAAACAACATTAATTAAATAAGTCATTAAGAGATTCCCCGTTCTTAATACCGATTTAACTTAATGATTTTCAAAACAAAACGTTAAGCAAACAGTCATATTAAGAGATTCCCCATTCTTAATATACTTTTGACTTAAACGATTTTCTCGCAAAACATTCAGTAAACGAGTCATTAAGAGATTCCCCATTCTTAATACTCATTTACCGAAACGATTTTCAAAAACGATAGTTAAGTAACCGAGACATTAAGAGATTCCCCATTCTCAACGCCCAGTTAACTTAAACATTTTCCTCAAATACACATTAAGTAAACCGAGGTATTAAAAGATTCCCCATTTTTAATACTCGTTTAACTCTAATGGTTTTCAAATTCCACAGAAACAAATTCAAACATACTTTCACATTCAAACCATAATTCACAACAACCACACCAATTAACAAACATCAAGTTTCATTTACCCATAATCATACACAATGACATTCAAATTCATTTACCACGAAACATTCATCACTATAAACAAAACCTAACTCTTAGGGTTTTACCCGTAACGCACTAGTTTGGTTTTTCCCCAAATCGACACATTTAACCCTAACAATTTCCTTCCCACACAACTACAGATAAGTCCCTAATGCAATCTAGAAGTTTGGAAGGAGCCCTTACCTCAAAGTTAGCTTTATCGAGTGTTTCCGGTTCCGCGAGAAATTCCGGTAAAATCTCCGCTCGCAACGCCGCTTCCAAATTAGTGCACTAGCACCGTAGCACGGAGGTGAGCAACTTTCCCTTCTATCTCTTCGAGAAATGAGGTTTGGATCTAGAAGAAACGGAGGGGTTTGTGTTTGGATCTCAAAAACCGTTTTTCTTCGTTTTCGACTCAAAGAGGAAGAGTGGAGTTACGAAAACCTTGGTACCCCCATCATTTCATTCCCCTCTTAGTCTAATTTAATAAAAATATCTACTCTCGTCGCAACTCAATTGTCCGGTACAATTTTCAGCAACCCGAGATATTTTTAACAAAATTGCCCGGTATTAAATCCTTCTTAACGGAAGTAAATTATTTTTCGACAACTAATTTTAATCCAATTTCCAAAAATATATTTTTGGCATTTAACTCACTCAATACCAAAAACTGGGCTAACAGCCTAAAAAATTCCACCCAAAATACCCTAAAATTGCATAATTTAGGATTTAAAAACTATGGGTCTTACATGCTCGATTGCCCATCCATAACCCACCGATTATAGTCAAATAGTTTGAAATAAGTCTCGCTCTATACCGAGAGTTGAAGGAGATTCATTTTGCCGGTAGACATAACGAAGACGCCAATAGACATCTCACAAATTTATTTGAATTATGTGAAACAGTGAAGGTGGATGGTTTATCTGAGGAAGGCAAAAGAATGAAATTGTTCTCATTTTCATTGACAGATGATGCAAAGGAGTGGCTTTATTCCTTTTCTGCTGACAGCATCACCCC
>NC_021161.2:19378328-19380028 GCF_000331145.2 Cicer arietinum | reverse complement strand
GATAAGTTCTTGAAACAGTACTTTCCCCCAGCTATGTTTGTTAGAAAAAGGCAAGAGATTTCCAGTTACAAACAGAAAGAGGGAGAATTTCTCCGTGACACTTACAGGAGATTCAGAAACTTACTAACAGGATGTCCTAATCATGCTTGTGATGACACTGCCCAAATGCAAATATTCTGCAATGGTTTGAGACCGAGCACTAGAATTCTGTTGGATGCCAAAACAGGTGGTTCTTTGAATTACAAGACTGCAACAGAAGCACGTAAGATTATTGAGATCATGACATCAAATGAACAAATAATGTTGTATGACAGAGGTGGTGGATCAACAAGTGGTGTATTGGAGTTGAATGTTATGGATGGATTGGTCCCAGGCAGGTCATTCTCAAAACAGATAGAAGATGTTATTGCCACTGAGATAAAGAAAGGAATAACAGCTCTAAATATATAACCCTCGATAGTCCCTGTCAAATTACTAAGGCAGACTAGCTGTAACATTTGTGGAGGAGCACATAAAACTGGAGCATGTGAAACACTGGATGACAATGAGTTAGAAGAACTACAACAGGTGAATCTTGTTGGTAATAATGGGAGGCAGAATAACCCCTACTCTAATACGTATAATCCTGGTTGGAGAAATCATCCAAATTTTTCCTGGAGAGATCAACAAGGTGGTTCTCAAGGTCAACAAGGAGCTCAAACGAACCAATTTCCACATAGAAAGGCTGCTTGGGAGAGTGCTATGGAGAAATTAGTGACAACCACAAATTCTTTCATTGAAGAGTCAAGAGCCATCCAGAAAAATCACTCTGCATCCATAAAGAATTTGGGAACTCAAGTGGGTCAACTTGCTCAACAAATGGCACAAAGAACGACTGGTAGTGGAGGAGCACACTACTCTTGAAAAGGAGGAAGAACCTGTGGTACAAAAAAGGGAACCATTGCCAAAACCAGAAATTAGACTTTTGTTTCCTCAAAGGTTAAAAAGGGAAAAAATAGAAAAACAATTCGGTAAGTTCCTTGATATTTTTAAAAAATTACATATTAACATTCCTTTTGTAGAGGCACTAGAACAGATGCCAACATACACCAAGTTCATGAAGGAGATCCTATCGAAAAAAAGAATAATCGGCAATGAAACAGTGATGCTTACGGAAGAATGTAGTGCTATCCTACAGAGAAAACTGCCGCCGAAGCTCAAGGATCCTGGAAGCTTCTCAATCCCGTGCGCTATTGGAAATAGAACTTTTGGGAAGGTGTTGTGTGATCTTGGGGCTAGTGTGAGTCTTATGCCTCTTTCCATATACAAAAAATTGGGCATTTGGAAAAGTCAAAGACACACAACTTATGCTACAATTTACGGATTGCTCAATGAAACACCCCTATGGAGTGGTGGAAGATGTGTTGGTTAAAGTGGACAAGTTTATTTTTCCAGTGGATTTCGTGGTACTAGACATGGAGGAAGACAATGATATTCCTTTGATTTTGGGGAGACCGTTCTTAACAACAGGGCGAGCTATGATTGATGTAGCAGATGGCACCTTAACATTAAAAGTAAATGAGGAAACCGTCACTTTTAACATTCTGAAAGCCATGGAACACTCAAAAGAAAGAGAAGGGTGCAATCGAATCGAAATCTTACATGAGATAATCAATGAAGAAATAAAGCATCAAACACCTAGTTTGCCGTTAGAAAGAGTG
>NC_021161.2:19377096-19378317 GCF_000331145.2 Cicer arietinum | reverse complement strand
CTATGATTGATGTAGCAGATGGCACCTTAACCTTAAAAGTAAATGAGGAAACCGTCACTTTTAACATTCTGAAAGCCATGGAACACTCAAAAGAAAGAGAAGGGTGCAATCGAATCGAAATCTTAGATGAGATAGTCAATGAAGAAATAGAGCATCAAACACCCAGTTTGCCGTTAGAAAGAGGGTTATGCCTACCCCAAGATGTTGTCAAAGAAAGTGAAGATCCAAAGATGAAAGAGGTTTTGGCAATGTTGGAAGCATCACCATCCTACTCCCCCCGTTTTCCTACAAGATGGGAGGAGTTGAAAGGGAATGAAGATAAGCCCTCAGAGAAAAAGACACCACATATTGAACTTAAACAGTTGCCTCTTCATTTGAAATACATATTCCTAGATGAAGAAGATAAGAATCTAGCCATAATTAGTGCAAGCTTGAGTGAATTGCAAGAAGAAAAGTTGTTGAGAATTCTATGGAAGCATAAGGGGGCCATCGGTTGGTCCATTAAGGACTTGAAGGGAATAAGTCCTACTTTTTGTATGCACAAAATCCTAATGGAGGACAATCACAAACCGGTAGTACAACCCCAAAGGAGATTGAACCCGACATTGAAACCGGTCTCATTTACCCCATCTCAGACAGCCTTTGGGTGAGCCCCGTCCAAGTTGTACCAAAAAAGGGTGGAACGACCGTCATTACAAATGAAAAGAATGAGCTAATTCCTACACGAACGGTTACAGGATGGAGAGTGTGTATTGACTATAGAAGGTTGAACAGCGCTACGAGGAAGGATCATTTCCCACTCCCTTTCATTGATCAAATGTTGGAGCGGCTAGCCGAACATGAATATTACTGCTTCCTAGATGGCTATTCGGGATACGATCAAATAGTTGTGGCACCCGAGGATCAAGAGAAAACTACATTCACATGTTCGTATGGGGTGTTTGCATATCGGCGAATGCCGTTTGGGCTGTGCAATGCACCTGCCACATTTCAAAGGTGCATGATGTCCATATTCTCCGATATGATTGAAAAACATATCGAAGTATTTATGGACGACTTTTCTGTCTTTGGTTCATCTTTTGATAATTGTCTGAGTAATTTGTCTCTTCTATTAGAAAGGTGTGAAAAATCCAACTTGGTCCTAAATTGGGAAAAATGTCATTTTATGGTACGAGAGGGAATTGTATTAGGCCACCGAATCTCCCACAAGGGGATTGAGGT
>NC_021161.2:19298542-19376843 GCF_000331145.2 Cicer arietinum | reverse complement strand
AACGACAAAGGCATTAGAAGCTTTTTAGGCCATGCTGGATTTTATAGAAGATTTATAAAAGATTTTTCAAAAATTGCAAAACCACTCACAAATTTACTTGTGACGGACACACCCTTCAAATCTAATGAGGACTGTTTGCATGCTTTTAACAGTTTGAAAAATAAGTTGATAACTGCGCCCATTATCACTACACCTGACTAGTCACTACCTTTTGAAATCATGTGTGATGCAAGTGACAGTGCTATTGGGGCAGTCCTGGGACAAAGAAAGGATAAAATGTTGCATGTAATTTACAATGCTAGCCATGTTTTAAATCAGGCCCAACACAATTATGCCACAACTGAAAAAGGATTATTAGCTGTAGTTTATGCTTTTGAAAAATTTCGATCTTATTTACTGGATCGAAAGTTATTGTGTATACTGATCATGCTGCCTTGAGGTATTTGTTTACTAAGCAGGAATCGAAACCAAGATTACTTAGATGGATTCTATTACTACAAGAATTCTACATTGAGATCCGAGATAAGAAGGGATCATAGAATATTGTAACAGACCACCTATCTCGATTGGAGAATGTTCAGGAGGATGAGGACATTAGACCAATTCGAGACCAGTTTGCCGATGAGCACATCTTCGCTATGGTCATGGCACCTGGTTTGCTGACTTTGCTAATTTTAAGGCAGGTGAGACAATTCCATCTGATTTCACGTACCAACAATGAAAGAAATTCATCCGTGATGCTAAATTCTATGTATGGGATGAACCCTTCCTGTACAAAAGAGGAGTAGATGGTTTGTTGCGAAGGTGTGTGCCTGAGGAGGAGCAAGAAAAGGTACTGTGGCACTGCCACGACGCTGATTATGGGGGTCATTTCAGTGGTGATCGGACTGCAGCAAGAGTTCTCCAATCAGGATTATTTTGGCCTTCATTGTTCAAAGATTCATTCAACTACGTGAAGAAGTGTGATCGATGCCAGTGCACCAGTAATATTTCAAAACGGGATGAGATGCCGCAAAATCCTATATTAGAAGTAGAAGTGTTCGACGTATGGGGTATTGACTTCATGGGTCCATTCCCATCCTCACATAAAAAAGTCTATATTTTTGTGGCGGTAGATTATGTATCTAAATGGGTTGAAGCAGTTGCTACTCAAACTAATGATTCAAAACAGGTCATCACATTTCTCAAGAAGAACATCTTTGCCTGTTTTGGCGTACCTCGAGCTTTGATTAGTGACGAGGGCACTCACTTTCTAAACCGAAAAATGGAATACCTTTTGATGAAATATAATGTGCGTCATAGGGTGGCAACCCTATATCACCCACAAATCAGTGGGCAAGTTGAAGTATCCAACAGGCAGCTCAAGCAAATTCTTGAAAAAACAGTGAATGCTTCACGAAAAGATTGGTCAACGAAACTTGATGATGCACTTTGGGCATACCAAACAGCTTTCAAAACCTCCCTTGGTATGTCACCGTATCAAATCGTGTATGGTAAAGCCTGCCATTTGCTGCTCGAACTAGAGCATCGAGCATTTTGGGCGACGAAATACTTGAATTTTGACTTGGTTAAGGGAGGCGAATCAAGAATTCTGCTGCTTCACGAGTTAGAGGAGTTCTGGAATTTCGCATATGAGAACACTAAAATATATAAAGAAAAAAACCAAGAAATGGCATGACAACAAAATTAAATTCAAGGAATTCCAAGAGGGAGAGCTGGTTCTTCTATTCAACTCAAGATTGAAGTTATTCCCAGGAAAACTAAAGTCAAGATGGTCAGGCCCTTTCAAGATAATCAAGGTGTTACCACACGGGGCTGAGGAGTTGAAAGACACACACTCGAATCGGAACTTTAAGGTGAATGGACAAAGGCTCAAATCTTATTTAGGGGCAGAGTCAAAACCTTTAATGGAGTCCATCCATCTGATCAACACTTGAAGGGTGGAATGTCAAGCTCAAGACACTAAACGAGCGCTTATTGGGAGGCAACCCAATTTTATATCATTTGCACCGTATTTATTTATTGCATTTCAGATTTATTTTACTCCATTTAGTTCCAATTTTAGTCTTTAATTGCTAGTTCTCTTAGTTTTGATGTTTGGTATGAGCAAGGAATCAAAAAGATGCGTTGAGAAGCGATCGTACGGCTCCAAGTGACACAAAGCGTGCCCAAGCGCCCCCAAGCGCAAGCCAAGCGCGTTTTTCAGGATTTACTACTACCAACACGCGCCCAAGCGCAAGCCAAGCGTGTTTTTCTGGATTTTCTACTGCCAACACGCGCCCGAGCGCGCCCAAGCGCAAGCCAAGCGCTTTTTCCCAGCATTCGTCACTGTCGATACGCGCCCAAGCGCGCCCAAACGCTTTGCACGACTATAATTCCTTCAAAACCCCTATCTTCTCACTCAACACTCCCCTTCTTCATTATCACTCTCCAAACCCTCCTCCATTATCATCAAAGGACCTAATGGCAACCTAAAAAGCAAAACGAACTAAGGTCACAAGTACATCCTCCACCCCACCGCACAATACATATTTATTCAAGACGATGGCAACACAAGAATTTCATGCCAAGCTCCCTGCCATCAAGAAGTTTGTGAGTGAGAAAAACTTTCGGTTGAAAGCAGATGAATTTGTTGACATCCAGGCGATGATTGTGGCCAGAGGCTGGGAGAAGCTAACCACATTCGTTACCACAACGAGCAAGTCCTTAGCAGTGAAATTCTTTTCCAAAGCTTCTGATCTGAAGTCTGAAGACCCATTTCCACACGACCAGTTTGTGAGCTATGTGAGGGGAAAAAGGGTACCCTTCACACCCCAGGTCATCAATGCAATTTTTGGTCTGCCAAATTATCAGGACTGCCGTTTTCGAGATATGTTGGACTACACCAGAAAAGTAGACACTCAGGAGATCCTACACATTTTATGCAGACTAGGCACATATTGGTTTCGACATAGGGATGGCTCGGTTAGGAAACTGCGCTCAGTGGAAGTCAACCCAATTGCCAAAGCATGGAGCACCTTTGTTCATCACACGCTACTACCATGTTCCAATGTCTCAGATATAACACTTCACAGAGCATACCTACTAATTGCCATCATGAAAGGCAACAAAATCAACGTGGGTGCACTACTAGCTGATGATCTTTGGGGGACAACAACTCTTGACCCTCCGACAGGCTACTTCCATCATGCTTCTCTGATAAGCAAACTATGTGAACAGGTGAGAGTGTTACCTAAACAGGGTGAAGAAATGGTGAAACTTGCTACACCAATCACTGCTAAGTGGATAGAAAAATACTCCACAATTCCGGGAGAGGACCTTGGTGCCCCACCAACAGAAGAAAATATTGAACCACATCACCACATCACCACCCTACACATCCATCACAGCCATCCACCGAGGAAAGATGTGGCAGACTGGAAACTATGATGGAACGATTGATGATTGATCAGCGAGAGGGACAAGCTAGAATAGAACTGGGGATGATCAATCTATGTCGAGCCTTCGCTTCTTCTCAACAGACACCAGGAGGCATGTTTTATGCTGATCTTTTCGCACCTCACCAGTATACTGACGACTATAGCGGAATAGGAGCGGACGATCTAAACGAGAATCCTTGAACTACTAAACTTAGAGAAGTTTTCTGTCCTTTTTTTCTTTCTGTTGTTTGTCCTGTTTCTTTCCGTTTTCTCATTTTCTTTGTTTAATGTCAGTGTATTGTGACTTTCTTATCTTTATGTTTTTTTTTTCCTTTCACTAAATGTGTACTATGATGAAACAGTCGTACTAACTTGCACTTAATCTTAAAATTTCTGTTTGTGATTTTGCAAGTTGAATTTCATTTCTTAGATTATGTTATTGCTCAAGTCGACAAGCCTTCCTAATGCATGCATTCTTGATTACTAAATGGTTGTAGAAGGCTAATATGCCATCAATTTTTCAAAAATACAATTTTAACTTTTCAGAAGCATGTTGGCTTTATTTTGATTGTTCATACTCTCTTTTATTATCCTAGCTGTGAGATTTTGAGCCTAAAAACTTAAATTCTTTGTTGTGTGATTATCCAGACATGTGTTATCCCTCTAGAACTTGCACTAATTCTGACTTGCATGACTTGTAATTTATGCATACATTGAGGCAATTTTATTGGTCGTTTGAGCCTTTCTAACTACCCTATGAAAACTTTACCCTTTGCTAGCCCCTTTCAGCCTTGCCCTTTTATTTCGGTTACTAGCCACATTACAAGCCAAACACCTGACTTTAATTAAATCACCTTACTTGGAGTTAGGTAGAAAAAAAAATTCTGGTCTTGATAAAATTCTAAGTTTGGGGTTGCTCATGGGATAGCAACTTTTTAAGTTTGGAGTGATGATTTTCACAAAAAGAAAATAAAAAGAAAAAATAAAAAGAAGAAAAAGAAAATGAAAATGAAAGAAGAAAGAAGAAAAAGAAAATGAAAATGAAAGAAGAAAGAAGAAAAAAAAATTCAATTTCTGTACTTTGGTAAAAAAAAATTTATATCTTATCGGTTCTTTTGTCAATGTTTGAGAATCTCCATAATGAAAAGGTGAAGAAAAAAAAAATGGTAGAATAAGGTGGAAATGTATGCCTAACTCCAAGTGGTAAAGCCTACTACCCTTACCTAAGCCTCATTACAACCTGAAAGTCCTCCAAAAATGTATGTGTTTACTGCATTGTGATTGCTAACTAGAATTTTTTCAAGCCTATGGTAGCGTGATGCATATTCTAGGATTTGAGCGATAAATTTATAACCCTTTCTAAACACTTGAGAGAAATTTTGGTGAGATTGTGTGATGAGAGAGTTGAATTTGATGAATGAATGCCAATGTGTACAAATCTTGTTGTCTTTTTGTTCTTTTTGCAAACAACCATAGAGCATGATGAATATTTTGCAGTAGCAAGAACTTTGAAAATTGAGTTTGATTTAATTTGAGAAATTGAATTTAAGTGTGCATTTAACTGGACCAAATCTGAAATTAATTGTTGCTTGGGAACAAGCAATAGATTAAGTTTGGGGTTGTGATGACTCTTCATCATATGCATATTTTACCACTATTTTAGTCTTATTTATCCTCAATCGTTAGTTAAACTAAGGATTTATTTGATATATTGTGTTGATTTTTGTTCTTTGAGTTAATAAAATATTTTGTGTTTTTATTTCGTTGATTAAGTAGGAATTTTTTGTAATTTTACATTGCGTTTTGTTTTAGTGCAGTGCTTAATTTTGGTGAGAAATCAACATGACATATGTAGAGTATGTTAGTCATATCTGGAGTTGTAGATGTCCAATTGGAGTCAAACCAAGTGCAAATGAAATATATGCCGGACAGCAGATGTTGAGGAGCCAAATGCAATATATGCCGGACAGCAGATGTTGAGCGCTTGGAGCGCGCCTGAAGCACTTTTTTCCAGCATATGCTACTGCCCAAAGGCGCCTGGAGCGCGTTTTCCGCGCCTGGGGTGCGCGACCCGCGCCAGCAACCATAAAAACGCAGATTTTTACTGTTTTAGGAATCTTTTTCACTATTGGGAAGTTGGGAGACTTGTGCCCTAGCATAGAAACTCAAAGACGGTCGTTTCTAACATCATTGGAGCAGTTTTATCAAGAATCATTCATGAATCCTTCTTGTAATTCTTCTCTAATCTCTGTCTCTTTTATCTCTGTCTCTTTTATCTCTGTCATGAGTAACTAAACCCTATTTGTTAGGGATGAGTGTAACAAGATGAAACCCTTTTTTTTATGATTTGATTTCTGGTTATATGAATGGGTTTATTGAGTTATTTTTCTCATCTTTGTGCTTAATGCTTTTTATTGCTTGATCAACATTAAAATGTTCTATGATTTGTATTTTGAAACGGAAGTGGACTTTACGAATGCTTGAGATGAGAAATTCATGAATTTGTAGTCTAGACATATGTGCAGGTCATGAAACCAATTAAATTAGTTGCAAAGCAGTAATTTAGAAGAGAATTTCTATATGGTAATGCTTAATTCTAATCTTAAATCTACTAAGGAATTTGGGGTTACTTTGGAATTAAAGGTTCTATCACTAAGACATTAGGGCAAGAATTATAAAGAGAATTCAGTAATAATTCAATAAAGGAATTCAATTACTAGGATCAAATTAGACACCAAGGTTGGATTCGAAGTGAAACTCATCTTTAACATTTTTCTCAATTTATAAAGGATCAATTTCACTACTGCTGTCAATTTTAAATATTATTTCAATCAACTTGGGAAATTTTTGTTCAATTTTAGTAACTAAATATAATTCAATAGTAAAACGCAATCCTTGAGTTCGACACTCGGTACTACCGTTTTATTATTACTTGCAACGATTCAGTACACTTGCTGAAAAGCTATCAAAATGCTTGCAAGCAAATTATTGAGTCACCATTTGTTTGTGACGAAGAGAATGTCCATATGGCACAACTTGCTTTGAAGCTTTTGAAAATACAAAGTAACTTATTGTTTGCCACCAATTTCAATCCAAAGAAGGTAAATTTGGTCATTAATATCAACTTCAAAAGGTATAACTTTATCCCCATCTTTAGAATTTCTTACCTTGACAAAAAATGTAATAAGATGTTAATTGTTCAAGATGGAAATGTGTTTCACCGACTTATTACATATGATAACTTTTCCAAATTTTCATTTGACTCCTATGGATATAATGAACTTGTGGTTTATTTGGTGTTTTTCTTCATGTACGGTAAAATGGAGCTTAAATTTGTGGCAAATTTCTTCAAGAAAGAGGGAATGATAAGAACCTCAACAACATGAAGAGATAGTTTTACTATAAATATGCATTTGTAACCTCATTGAGACAATTTTGAAATGAATTTGAATTTATCTCATGAGAATGGTGAGTGAGATGTGTCTCCTCTTTGAGTTCTTGGATTAGATATTGCTTAAATCTTATCAATGGCTTCCTTACCATTTTTGCGATTCCTCATTGGCTTATCCATCTTTTAGGTTATGACACCTTCTTCTTCATCTTTTCTACCTAATCCATATTTATTTTTTATTTTTTATCTTTTTTATTTTAGCACTTATTTCAAGAAATAACTTGGTAGGTCATTCATCACTTCTTGAATCAACTCAAATCCACATCAATTTATTTTTCTACTTTTTTTGTTTTTCTATATCTTTTTTTTCCTATCTTTTGTTTGATGACAAAAGGGGGAGAATGTGTAATTTTTTAAAATTTGTAAGCAACGAGTTTTTGTGTGCGACCTATAGTTATTAATGCACATTGATACTCTGTTAAAATATATTTCACCTTATGAGTTGAACATGCTTTACTCCAATGTATTATTACTATATTATCTCTTGGTTTATTTCATCCTAAAAAAAATATTCACAAAAATAGATGTTTGTCATCACCAAAAAGGGCGACATTGTTTGAACTAAGTTGGAATAAAGAAATATGTCACTCACTTGTTTTGATAATAACCAAACCATTTATGGGAAAAATTTAATGCACTAACATTTTGATTAAGTGTGATGGCAAGAAATCAAGTTTTTTTTAATAGGTTTGTACGTATCCTTTGATGATTAGACAAAGACAAAAGAAACCAAGACCTCTAGAAAAATAGGTGACACACGCCTTTGTTATTACTAACTTCATTTGACTCTTGGAAGAAGCAAAGTCAACTTCAATTGACTCTGGGATGTGAGTGACGTCATGTCTCAGTTGCCTCTGGAAATGCAAGTAATGTTGTAGATAAATCAACTCTGAAAAACTCAACATGTTCTTTATTGTCCGTCTTTGATGAATTCAACAAGTGTCTGTTCGTTTGCCTCTACCTTTGATAATCACATCAAATATCTGATCGTCTGACTCTGAGTTATTATGTATTCTCTAAAAAAGTCAACACTATGAAAAAGTTAACACTCTGAAAAAGTAAACACTCTAAAGAAAACAAAGCAATTCCACATCCTCTGATAAACATCCTGAATTTGCTACTTGTTTGAAGATCTTAAAACATAATCTTACCCTCATATCATTTGCTTCCTAGTTGTTTTGAACAAGATATGATGACTCATTACAAGATTAGTTTTTGGAAAGTTTCTATGGCAAATCAATTCCACAAAGATACAATACGAAAGTTCATGAATTATGTTGATTTCTTGCAATCAGGACAACAAGCAAAACCCCTTATCATTCTATATAAAAGACGTGCTTCCCTCAATCAAGAAACATAAGCAATAAGCACATTTGAACTCTTGTTCAATATCATTATGTTTTACGTTAATGCTAAGAGAAGTTCTAAAGTAACAAATTTGTACACAATCTCAACAAGATCTAATTTAGAAAAACCTAAACCCTTTTTGTTTGTAACCTAGTTCAATAGTAGTTGCATTCCTCAAAAACCTGAATGAACTAAGCTAGAAGGGTGAAAAGATTGAACATAGTCATTTTAATTAGTAGGTGTTCAAGTGTAAGTCTGATTTTGTGGTGAACTAGTGGATTAAATGTTTCAGGTTGAAGGGACTCGACATAGCTACCGTGGTAGTGGTGAACCAGGATAGGTCATGGTGTCTCTATGCTCTGATTTCTTTGACATGCAATGCTCTCTTTACTTTAGTATAGCCACGCGAAAAAGTTTTTTTAATAAGAAACCACAATTCAAACCCTTTTTCTTGTGTTTTTCATTCTACAAAAGACATATACGAGAAACCTACTGTTGTCGTATACAACAACTCGTGAATAACTTTTTATTATTTTTGAATGCTGAAAATATCAAATACATTCTAAGAGCATACCTTGTAAACATTATCTTGTGAGAGCTATTCATAAAATAATGTTAAACACTATTTCTAACTTAGTCCAATAGTGGTTGTTATCCTCAATAGCATGATTGTATAAGTTATAAGGTTGAGAAGACTTGACCAAAGTCACTTTGACTAGTAGGTATTCAGTGGACGTGTGATATTGTTGGTGATTAGTGGATTAAATAATTCAATGTGAAAGGATTGAACATATATACCATGTTAGTAGTAAACCAGAATAAATTAGTTTGTGCTCCTTTTCTTATCTCTTTATTTATTCTTGCTTTTAACATCACCAATTTATAATTTGTTTTTAATTAAGGATTTTGAAAATAAAACATATTTCAACCCCCTCCCCCTTTCTTGTGTTTTTCTCTCTACATTGTGAAGATATCCAACTACTTTGAAATAAATTTTTAAGCTTGAATTATTTAGTAAATTATTCAGTCTTGGTACTTATGCTTGGCTTGATAGGAATCTTAATCACAACGACATTGTACATGGAAAATCTTCTTTAATTTTCTAACCAAGTTGACTTTATTCATAACTCTTTGATTATGATTAATGTTCTAAAGCATAATTTGATTAACCCTAAATAAAAAGCATGGATTAAACTCCTAGTGGGGGTTATAAAGATGAACATTGATGGTGGGGAATCCTTTGCGACCATAATGATGAGTTCATATGTGGTTTCTACTACAAAGTGTCATCTGGTAGCCTCTTATTTTCTGAAATGTGGTTTTTTCGCTATGGTGTTTTATTATGATAAAGGTATTTATATGTATTTTTGAAAATGACTTCATAGCCCACCCCTCCATGATCAAGAAAGGCTATACCCAGTTTACTCGCTTACTTATCCTCCTCAAATAGATTATCTCTATATTGCATCAGACAGTCTGTACCTACTCCTTTAGTTATTCTCCATGAGAAGCAAATAGATGTGCTCATTTCTTAGCTCAACTTCGTCATAATGCTTCTTTTTTTGTTCAAACAATTTATCCACATTTTTCTTTATTAGATTCATTTTTTATGTATGATGCCAGAAGTTATCATTATCAACTTTTGTTTTAGTATAATTCCTTTTTAATCAAAAAAATAAAATAAAATTATAAATTAATAATTAATAAAATAAATTAGATAGAAGATAGTGTAAGACCTGTAGAAAAATTAATCTTTATTTAAGTATTTTTTGCAATGTTTTGTATTAAAAATGTTACTGGGTCTATCAATTTTCTGTTATTTATGAATAAAAATACCAAAATAATATTTTATGTTGAAATATGAGACTGCAAATTTTTTAGCTTTTGAATTCGACGAATAATATTATCTGTTTTAACGAAACATTTTATTTAAATTCTCATATAGTTTGAGACTTAATTTATGTCTGAGTTATATGTCTCTAAGCGAATAATATTGAATTTGATTATTTTACAAGTCGTAACTTACGATGAAATGTATTTGCGATCTAAGTTGCGATAAGAGTAGATATTTCTACTAAAGTAGATTTAGAAATGAATGATGTAATGTGATTATAAGTGTCATAATGAATAATTGTGAGATTTTAGGATTAAATTTATGTGAGTAATTTTTGTGGTTAGAAATTTTTGGAGATTAATTTGAAATTGAGACAATAGATTAATTAAGGGAATCAGAAAAATATTTCTCCCTCCATATAAAAGTAATTCCCGACCACCACCATCATCATCTTAATCTCACTTTCTTTTATTCAAACAGTTCTTTTCTCATTTCTCTCCAAACCCAAATCTTCTTCTTCATTTTTGAGTAGCATAGAAACCAACAATTATAAAACTTCCAACTACAAGGTTGTCCTCTACTAGATCAGAGGAGTTGTCTGAGCAAAAGATCACAAGATGAGGTAGTCAGTTCTTCTTCATTATATAGAATTAAAAAAATTATTTATTATTATAATGAATAATATTTTAAAGTTTTTATAGACTCTCTTTTCCTTGTAATTTTTTTTTTCAAGTCTTTTTGCTTTTATTTTTGATTCACAAAGATAAGAAGGGAAATTTTTAACGTGAAAATCGCCTTGAGGTTAAGTTGTGGGATGAGATGGAATACTCCATCCTATTTTATATAATACAAACAATGAAAAATAATACCATTTCATCCTGTACTACTTCATTCTATTCCATACCAACAATCCAAATAAAGCATAAGTGTTACCACCCCTTATCTTAAATATAAACAAAAAAGTCGGTTAAAAGTTAAGTGTTAAATTTATACTAGCTCTATATATAGATCGTATCATGTATTCTTTTGGTACTTTTAATAATCATCTAATATAAAGTATTCTAACAAATTAAGTGTTACCTTCTATTGTCTTAAAAATAAGCAAAAGTTAGGTGTTTCATGTATTTTTGATACTTTTTATAATAATCTAATATAAACAATTCTAATGAATTTTTCTTTGTATCAAAGTCTCAAACTTATTTTCATTGAAATGCATCCTCAATTCTATGAACAACTACTATTACCATTGCAATAACAAAATATGAAATGATTGACTTGATGGTTGATATATGGACACAACTTTAAAAAAAGAGTGATGGTAAACTTAGGAGGTACTATTTAACCGAAGAAAATGTGCATTTGTCTTTTTATTATTCGGTACAAAATGTCAATTCTACTTTTGACAAAAATTATGGGAGATAGAAGGTGTAGTTTGTATTTTTAAACACTATATCTTTAATTTTTGTTAAATTAGTGTTCATACTATTTATCAATAACCTTTAAATAAACATGAATAATGTGAGAATAGATTAGATTTTGAATAGAGAAACTTTTTCATTTTTGAAATTTTTAGACGTTGAAAATTCACAACCAATAAAAAAAATCAAAAAAACTACCTATCATATGATTCAGATACCGAATTGTATTGTCTATCAAATTAACAAACACAGCCACTACACCATTCAAACAAAATTAGAAAGATAAACAAAAGAGATCATTAAAAAATTGATATATTTAGTTTTTAAAAAGACTATTTCAATTATAATTTATTTTTTATATTTTTTTTTTTTTTTGACATAAACATGTACAACCATTGTTGCGAAGCAACTCAAGTCCCATTCACATGTTTTGGCAATTCTCTCAAAATTTTGATATTTCTTTCTTAAGAAAGAATTATCCAAACGTACCGGTTTTTATAATATATTAGAAAATGCCAATATATATTTTCAATTAAAAATAAAAGAATAATAAAAAAACATAAAATACTATCAAAAAAATCAAGCGTTATCTACAATGAATTCTGGGATATCGATTATATCTATGAAAAGTCATAATTGTGATCATCGGGGCTTCCTATTGCCTTATATGTTTGATTTACATAACCATTTCTAGAAGATATGCGCAAAGCATAATGTGGGTAAAGTTCCCATATACAACCTTTATCACAATAAGAACCACTTCGAAATCCCAAAAATTGACCAATTTCTTTACCATGTTGTGTCAATAAACAATTGTACCTTATTGTTGTGAGAAACTTGAGTTCAACATCGAATGTGAATGGCTTTGTGCTAGAAGCATTCAAATATCCACCTTTGATATCGTTTTCACTTGATATGCATTTAACACGTACATTTCCACCTGGTATTTTCGACGTTATTTTCACCGTTAATTTTGGATGAAGTAATTCGCTCCATATGGAATTTGAAGCTTGGGAAAAAGGAACCAACATTAACACAAAAACCAAACAGGTGAGAATGAAGAACATTTTTACACCTCCATTGGTAACATCCATTTTCGATGTTAGCATTGGAGGTTGTATGCTAATTGCTATTTTTCACCCGTATTTAATTTTGTGTAACATTAGACACCATCTTGGTGGTGTAAAAACGATGTGCAACTAAGATTAGAGTTGTAACTTGTTATTTAATTTGTGGTTTTGTTTTGTATGGCCCCTATTCTCTAACCCCATTCTACAACACCATGTTAATTAGAGCCATAACAGATTTTTATTTATTTTTCAAAAATACATTACCGATATTAATAGTTTACTATATATGTAGCATGTTGTGTCGAGAAAAATATTTTTTAGGAGAGCCGAGGCAAAATAATTTGCCATTATTCTATATAATTTGGCAATAACCTATTTTTGAAGAGAATAAACTCATTGAATATATTCATGAATGAGCCGTATAAGCAATACAAACATGGATTGATACTTTTTTTTATCAGTATTATTTCATAAATTGCATAGCTGACTGTTCGGATCACTATCCATTTAAGAAATAAGGAAGAAATTAATTAAAGCACTCAAACAAGAGGATGACTGTTGGAGGCAAAGAAAAAAATCCATTGGTTAAAGGATGGAGATTCTAATATAAATTTATTTCATGTTGGGGCTTCAGCAAGAAAGAAAACAAATCAATCACGAAATTAGAGTAGAGAGAGTATTGTTGGAATCAAGTTGATTTCTCACTTATAGTTTTGATATTAACAAAAGTATTTTACCAGAACAATAAATTTAGATTAATGGCTTCAAAAAGAATGTAAACTCTGAAATAAGAAATTCAGAGGAAAGTCACAAGAGGAAGTGATCAGAGCAACACAAAGTATAACGTCTGCCTTTGAACATATGCTAAAAGTAATTTGCCATTGAAGGTTACGAAGATTGAGGGTGTAAACACGAGAAAGGGGGATTGAATTATGTTTGTCTAAATTGGATTATTTAATTAAAATTGGTTTGAGTTTGATGACTTAGAGCAGAAACAGTAACAAAACTAAGGAATGCAGGAGATACAAGCAATTTATCCTGGTTTACCGTCAACTTTGTAGCTACATTCAGTACCCTCACTTAGAAGGATTTAATACACTATTTGACCCTACAAGTCAGTCTTCTCAAAACAACTTGACAACTTAAGACTTTTTGAAGAACACAAACACCTTGACTCTACAAGTCAAGTCTTCTCCACAAAATCTGACAACCCCAGATAGTTGAAGGCACACAACACCTTGAGCCGACAAGTCAAGTCTTCTTGACACTATCTAACAACCCCAAATTGCTTGAGGAACACTAAATCCACTATCGGGCTAGATTACACTGATTCCGAAACTGTTTTGGTTTTTACTTCTACTAAGTAGATTTGATACAATGATTTTCCCACACTACAACACTTAGAGTATTTTACTTTCAACAAGTTCTTTTCTAGAACTTAAAACCTTAAACTCTAACACTTAAAAAAATTGAACTCTTGAGGTTTTTTCTGAATAACATTGGTTTTTAGGATTTTTTAGTTTATTTTTCTTCTTCAGCCTTCAGTATTTTTTTTATAATTAATATTAGGGCTTCAGTTTAGTCTCTTGTGAATTATGAATCGTATCTTCATTCCAGCTTGGTCGATAAATATTTTTTATAATTATAATTCTAAAAGATATGTTTTGATATATTTCTGAATTTTATCTTAGCAATTCTTCAAGAAAGATATTGTGTGTATTTGTTTAGATTACATTTGCAAGTTGATTCACTTGAGTCTTCCTTCACACACTTGATTTAATTTGAGCGGGAATGAATCAAGACTTGTTATTGGACCTTTAGAGGAAATAATACGGCTAAGTCTAATTAAGTATTTTTCTCAATCTATTAAAGCTTTTTACCTTCCATCAGAGTCAGAGGCAAATGCAAAGTTGCATATCTTAGAATTAATGGCATGGGCAATTTCACATTTGTTGCATTATCAAAGTCAGTGCAACTTCAGAGTGTGCTTTGTATCTGAGGTAATACTTTGGAAAGAGTTGCAATCTTTAGAGTCAGTGCAACTTCATAATGTACTATGTATCAAAGGCAACACTTTGGAACGAGTTGCAGTCTTCAGAGTCAGGGAAATATATACTTCAAATGCAGACTAAAATTATAGCTTCAGACTTTAGAGGCATACTAAAAAAATTTGTTCATCAGAGGCATGCTGAAATTACTATTCATCAAAGGCATGCTAAATTTATTATTCATTAGAGGCATGCTAAAGTTACTGTTCATCAGAGGCACGATGAAGTTATTATTCATCAGAGGCATGCTAAATGTATTGTTCATCAGATGCATGTTAAAGTTACTGAAGGTGCAAACACGAAAAAGGGAGTTGAATTGTGTTTGCCAAAGTTGATAACTTTTTGATAATGTATAAATAAATAAATAAAACTAGTTCGGTTTTGGTGACTTACTTGGAGTAGAAGCAATCGGATTTAGCGACAGCAAGCAATGAAAGCATAAATAATTTGACACGTAGATTTATCCATGTTCACCACTAACTTGGCTACATCCAACCCTCTCATTCATAAGGCTTTAATCCACTAGTTCAAATACCTTGAATTATAAAGCACCTGACCCTCCAAGTCAGTCTTCCAAAACAGCCTGACAACCTCTGACTTTTGAGGAACTAACCACCTTAACCCTCCAAGTCAGTCTTCCCAAACAACTTGACAACCACATACCCGTGTTTAGGAGTGGGCTTCTTAGACTTCAGTGCCTTACCAACTCTAGTAGTAGGTGTCACTCTTAAAAATACATGTTCACCCTCTTGAAACTCCAGCGGTTTCCTCCGTTGGTCGGCATAACTCTTTTGTCTGCTTTGTGCTTTCTTCATCCTTTCTTGGATCATACGAGCTTTATTTGTGGTTTGTTGTACCAATTTTGGCCCCACAATTAGGTTCTCACCATCTTGATACCAACACAAGGGAGTTTGTCACTTACGCCCATATAGAGCCTCGTATGGTGCCATCCCAATGCTCGTATGATAGTTGTTGTTATCTGTGAACGCAACAAGAGGCAACATATTATCCCAACTACCTCGCTCATTCAACACACTCGCTCTCAGCAAATCCTCCAAGGTTTGAATAGTCCTTTTTGTTTGTCCATCAGTTTGAGGGTGTTAAGCCAAACTCAATCTCAACTTAGTACCCAACGCCTCATATAATGCTCCCCACAAATGAGAAATGAACTTCAGATCTCTATCTGACACAATGCTGGAGGGTACCCCAGGTATGAAATGGGCAAATTTGGTCAACCTGTCGACAATCACCTAAATGGAATCAAACTTATGTTGAGTCTTAGGCAATGCTATCACGAAATCCATAGATATACTATCATATTTCCATACTAGTATATCTAATGACCTTAGTAGTCCCCCTGGTTTCTGATGCTCTACGTTGGCTTTCTAACAAGTCAAACATGAAGCCACATATTTGCTATATGTTTCTTCATTCCTGTCAACCAAAACTTTTGCTTAACGTCTTTATTCATTTTGGTAGTACCAGGGTGAATACTCAACTTGACTTTATGGGCCTCATCCAAGATAGTCTTCCTTAATTTTGTATTTTCGGGTATACAAACAAGTCCATTACATCTTAAAATATCATCTGGGCCCACCTCAATTTCAGGGGCCTTGCTGACCTCGATCAACTTCCTTTTCTCTTGAGTCAACATGTTTGTAACTTGGAGAACTTTAATCTCATTCATCAATTTACTATCTATAATGATCATTCCATATTGCACTTTCCCCAATGGGGAATCCAAATTAAGATCCAAGTCACAAAACTTCTCTAACAACTTCAACCCCTTCATTGTTACAAACGTGAGATGAACTCGCTTTCTGCTTAGGGCATCAACCACCACATTGGCCTTCCCTGAATGATAATGCAACGTGAACTCATAATATTTAATGAACTCCATCCATCTCCTCTGCCTATGTTAAGTTCCTTTTTAATCAAACAAGTATTTCAAACTCTTATGGTCACTAAATACATGACAACTACACCCATATAGATAATGTCTCCAAATTTTCAATGTGAAGACAATTGCAGCTAACTCCAAGTCATGAGTGGGATAATTCTTTTCATGCACCTTCAATTGCCTTGAGGCATAGGCCACTACTCGTTTGTTCTGCATCAACACACAACCCAAACCCTAATAGGAAGCGTCACAATAAACTTTGTAAGGCTCTTTTGGCTGGGGCAACACTGACATTGGGGACGTAGTTAGCTTCTCCTTCATCAGTTGGAAAATTTTCTCACACACATCAGTCCACGCATAAATCTAGTTCTTCTTCGTAGGTGTGTCAATGGAGCAGCAGTCTTGGCAAATCCCTCAATAAATCTCCTACAGTACCCGGCCAAACCCATAAAACTTCTAATCTCTATGACTGTATGCGGTTGTTTCCATGCCATCACGGCTTCTACCTTAGATGGGTCGACAAGAATCCCTTCCTTAGAAATTACATGTCCCAAGAATCCCTTCTGGAAATATCACATTCCGTTGGGCGCAATCTAACATAACATAGTTGTTAGACAACCAATCCATTCCAAAAATTACTCCAAGATGTTTCAGAGGAATACAAATTAAATCGATCTTAAAATTCATTTTAAAAACAGCCAGCGAGCATTGCAAGCACTCCAAATTACACTTTACTAGTTCATCATAGGGGAGGGTAACTAGTAAATTGAGTGGTAAGGTAGTGACATCTAGTTGGAGCGAATCCACTCAGTCTAATGAAATGAACGAGTGTGTCGCTCTAGAACCATATATCATAGAAATTATCTTTCCAACAATTAAACACTCACCCTAAATAAGTTCTGAAGAAGATGGTGTTTCTTCTCCACAAATATGATAAACAAGTCATCAAGAAGTAGGGTGTGCAACATTGTTGTTGTTAACAACATCCTTATAGTCAACAGTGTCCTTCTCTCTACAATATATTGCAAGATGGCCTAGTTTTTGACAGACATAACATATCATGGTTCTTCTGGGACACTCAGTTATCCTATGTCTCTCTTGTCCATAATGATAGCATCGAACAATATGCATTGGGTTTTGTGCTGGATTCTGAGGCCTTTGATATCCCATGTTTTGGGGGCTTGGTCGATCTCTAGCAATCCCTTGTGCCCGGGCATAAGGCTTTTGTTGTTGAAACTGTCTACCTCTATTTTCTTGGTCACCATTTCCATGTTTAGAGGCATAAACCCACAATTAAATGATAAAGTTGTGGTTGATTTCTACCTGAGGTCTCGCCGGTCCACCAATAGCACCTTTGTTCAGGCGGCCCCGTTTCATGATTTCCATCTTTTTGCATTTCTCCACCAGCACCTAATACTGACGTATCTCCAAGGGTCCCACACACTCCTTAACCTCATACTTGAGTCCGCTTTCAAATCTCTCGCACATGTACTATTCATCCATTTGGTTACGGAAGTAGCGAAAATGTTTGGCTAGGGACTCAAACTTTGTCGCATACTCGGACACTGTGAGACATCCTAGATATAGTCTTAGGAATTGAGCTTCTTTCTCAGCCCTAGCACTCTTTGGAAAATATCCAATAAATTTATCTTGAAGACTTCCCAAGTCACTTCTTCGTGGTTTCTTCCATCATTTCTCTCGCCCCCCGGCACCAGTATTCATCTTGCCCAATAAGTAAGTAGGCGACATACTCCACTTTCATTTCATCGGGGCAGTGGAGGATCTCAAATATCTTCTCAATCTTCTACAGCCAGAGGTCCACCTTGTCATGTTCATGCTCCCCTTTAAATTTTGTGGATCTTGTCGATGGAATTCAGTCAGTCCTCTCGTTGCAACTGTTGTTTCCTTCCTCTAGTCCCTCTGCGCATTAAGTTGAGCCTGGATTGCAGCTTGTTGAGTCTGAATTGCAGCTTGTTGGACCATTGCAGCGACCATTGCATTCATGTCTTGGATTGCTTCAGTCATGTCGCTTCCTCCTTGGGGGACTGATCGATTTGCGCGACGAGCCATACTTCCTACAAATTATCTAATTAGGATGACACTATGATCTAATTGTAACCTTAGGGTCGTATGGAAGTATTTTATTCACGACTATATGAAAGAGAGGTGGATCAACGAACCACTTAATAACCAAGTCTTTTCTTAGCCAGAATCTCGCTAATACAACTTTTTACGGTGTTACCCTTCCTTTCTATTATGGGGATTCTAAAATTTAATATAGGTTAGAGGTTTAAAGCATTGTCTTTATTACAAAAATTTAAATTACAACACAAAAATTAAATGATTAAGGAATATTCATGATCATTATAATTCAATTGGGCTAATTAATAACGTCACTAAAGTTGAGATCAATTAATTATTGTATGTTTTGAAATCAAGTCAATTTAAATCAATACACAATAATTCCACTTTATAGAAAAATAAAACTAATCATTCTATGATTCTAAAATTAAAAAATAATCAATTTGTTTGATAATGTTATAAATGTACCAACAATAATTACAAAACGTCAAATTAAAACACGAGTAGTAAATTATTAAAAATTTAAATCACGAGTAGTAAATTCACAACATCATAATAGTAAATTCATAACATTATTAAATCATAAGTATTAAATTTATAACTGACGGACAATTATTTAACATAATTCAAATCACGAGTAGTAAATTCATAATATCAATAAATCATGAGTATTAAATTTATAACATTCAAACAAACAAAATTCAAATTATGATTAGTAAATTCGTAACTTCACAATATTAAATTATAAGTGTTTTTGAATCACAAGTATTAAATTCATAACATACAAAAAATTATTAAAAAAGAAATTCAAATCACGAGTAATTAGTTCATAATGTCATTAAATCATAATATTAAATTCATAACATACAAAAAAAAAATATACAAATCATTGGTAGTAAATTTGTAACATCATAATATTAAATGCATAACGTCATTAAAACCAAAAGCAATTATTTCATTGAATCAAATTAAACTATTTTCAATTCGTAGGAATTTAAGACATATATTGAATCACAAATTTCAGGGAGGTTACATAATTAATGATACATAATAGAAATTTATGTACTTAATAAAATTAAATAAAAACAAAAATAGAAAACTAAACAATTAACATAATTAATGACACATTATAGCAATTTAAAAAAATTAGTAAAATCCAATAATTAGAGAAACAAATTATTAACACAAGCAACGTTAAAATATATGTGACATACATGAAGCGTCTCACCCCAAAAGCTCAAGAATTATTGCTTTGATACCATAATGTAACGTCTCAGATATTTAATCCAAAACGTTACTTTAAAAAAAAAAAAAACTTATTTCTTAGAAAAGTTTGCGAATTTTTTTTTGGAATACTAATTGTTTAAAATGAAAAAATGTTTAAGTACTCAAAAGTTTAGGGTTGTCAAGTTGTTTGAGAAGACTAACTTGGAGGGTCAAGTGCTTTGCAATTCAAGTTGTTGAATTAGTGAATTAAATCCTTCTAAGTGAAGGGACTGGATGTAGCGCAGTTAGTGGTAAATCTAGATAAGTTACTTGTGTCAAATGGTCACTTGCACTTCCAAAGAATAGAGTTTTAGGAAGAGATGACTTGTACTACCATCCATATCTTCCTTTTGACTTATCTTGGTTGTTTCTAACATGATCAGATTCATCCTTTAAAGATTTGTCATATTCTTCTGATTTGCCTTTATACTCTGGTTTTTTAGGTTCTTATGGTTTGTCTGCATCTGTTTCCTCTTGTTCCAATATAGTTGCACAGTCATTATCTTTCTTTGACTTTTCATGGTCAAGTTGCTTGTCATCAAATTTAACATGTATGGATTCATCCACAATCTGAGTGTGTAACACTTCGATTTTTAACGGTGAGAGTGTAATTATTTTTTTAAAAAAGACTAAACACTTCAGGATAAAATATTCATAATCGTACTTTAATTTAAATCAGAGTAACATATTTGATTGTAAAATTCTTTTCCAAACATAACGATTAGAATCATTGTTGCATTATATAAAATGGTTTCGACACAACTCGCTTGCTTACAACCGAATAATTCACATTGATCCAAAAAAAATCACAACTATTTTAGATACATAAATTTCATTGCGACAACAATATTGCAATAAGGAAGGGAGAATAAATAAAACCTTTAGTTAAAATCCTAAGCCAATCATGAACTCTAACACTATTCGTACTGGGGATGACTTGGTACTGAGGATTCACGGGATGCATCAAGCATCAACGCTTAACTCCTTATGTTTTTTGGAACATCATAAAAGTTCACATTTACCTATCTATAGTTTTATCTCAAATCACTATCCGTACTTACTATCTCCTAAACCTCACAGAGATTTGTCACTTACTAACGGAATATATAGTTTCACTCCTATAATCGTCACAAGATTCTACTTATCAATCTAAGTTGCGAGTCTAGTTTAACCTGAATGGTCGACCATATCCCTCAAGGTATCCCCTATTCCTCAAAGTGTCCTTTATCTATCTGAAGGTATTATTCACCCATAATGTGCAGCGCCCCTTAACTTCAATACAAACCTATTTCGTTGACACCTAAGCACCAAATGCTATTCCAAATAGAAGCCATGTCTTCTCCATAATTCAATGGTGTTCGCATCTTTTTGACAATTATCAAACTTCATTGAGTCTCACCTTTAAATCTACCAGGCAAAAATATAATACTTTTCTCAAAACGTTATGCACTTAGATCCTTACTTGAAATCCTCTATCAGTCTAACGTTCGTCCATTCATACCCACCATCTTCGAGTTGCCACCAACAACATAGCCTCTGCATCTTTGGAACCACTTCATAAATCTCGTGAAGTCATGATTTACTTCAACCTTGTCCCTGCCTGGACCAATGCGTCTAAAAAATGCAGAGACACTAGTCGACTAATGTTCTATGTTTTAACTACTCTTCTTATTAAAGTGCTACTAGACAGTCTGTTTTAAATAAGAAACAACAAACTACTTAGGCATATCGTTCTTGACCCAAGACAACAAAACACAAAGCACATATGGATTCTAGTTACTTGTCCCATTAAACTCGATTCTTGATCAGCTTAGGACACCCAACACACAGTCCCAGAGAAATTTAAACTAGGGCTTTGATACTACAATATAACACCCTAATTTTTAATAGTGATAGTGTAATTTTTTTTCTTAAAAAACAACTAATCACTTCAGGCTAAAATATTCATAATCATACTTTAATTTAAATCAGAGTAAAATATTTAATTGTAGAATTCTTTTCCAAATATGATGACTAGAATCATTGTTGCATTATATAAAATGGTTTTGACACAACTAACTTACTTACAACTGAACAATTAACATTGACCCAAAAAAATCACAACTATTTTAGATGCATAAATTCCATTGCGTCAACAACTTTGCAATAAGGAAGGGACAATAAATTAAATCCTTAATTAAAACCCTAGGCTGATCTTGAACTATAACTAAGGATCCACAGGTGGCATGAAGCCTTACTGCTTTTGATCGCCAATCCAAAATCATTGCTCTGTCATATCTTCGACATCGTTGCAATTCTCAGACGACTCAAAACTCTAAGAACTCGGGGCATAAGCTCGGTCCACAATAATAGTAGAGAGTCATAATCTAAAAACTACATTTATACGAAAATACAAAGAACAAAAGCATAACATGACATGGCATCAATATAAATATCATATATAACAAACATGACTCGTGTGACAAAACACCCTAATGCAATGCTTATATGCCAGTGCACATGATTCCGGAATTTCTACACCTTCTTCGAATGGCGTAAATCATAAATGTACCGTCTCTCACAGAACAGTACTAATTACCGAGGTTCCACCTATCACAGATCAGCACGATTTACTAGAGTGTTATATATCACAAACCTACACGGCTCAAAAATCCCCGTATGGATAAGGTGGACCAATCACCTCATAGATCGACCCAATGGCCCATCACGGTCACCACTAACTATGAAATGCATGAGCATACTCTGACTCTTTCACATTAATCATTATGTAAATGCAGCTATTAAAAGACTCCTCTTTTAATACTCATTAAACACTAATAATTTTTACTTCTTTTTCACATAGCACTCTCAAAACATATTATCGTCAATAAAATTCACAACACATATGTTATCAATTATACATTTATCACACATTCAAGCATATATAATATCTTTAGAAAGTGCCCTTACCTCGACAGTAATTTATCACACAAGCAACTTATGCTACATCATCATAACCTATTTGACAGTGCTCTATATACACCTCTCAATTTCCTTGTACCTTAAATCAATCATTTAACTTAATCAATATAGGTTTCTAAACGAACCCCAAATGAACCCTAGTTTCGACCACTATCCAAATCAATCAGGGTTTTACTTTTCTCTTAGGTTCCCTAACTTCAAAAAGACTTTGGTTTAAGTACATTCCCCAAAATGAATTTTAAAACACTTATGCTACACTTCGAAAATCCTGAAATTGTTTTCTCAAACTTATTGAAGTTCAACTCAAGTCTTTGTCTCTAACTACTTAGGAAAAAAATATTTTCTAAATAAAATCAATCAAAGACAAAGATACTCACACAGTTTGAAATTTCGATTAAATCATTCATCAACTTTATAAATTTCAACACTTTAATATTTGAAAAACTAGTAGAAGGTTTTTATCACGAAATCTTATAAAAATAAAACTTAAATACTAAGAGTTTCAATATTCTAAATATTCAAAATCATGGTTCTTCTAATTGGACATTTTTCAAACCATAATCTTTATTAATTATGTTTTGTATATAAACTTTCACATAAAAACCACATTTTTACATCAACACTAAATATTTTCCAAGTTCATAATTTTCTTTTAAGTCTCCAACAAAAATCATCAGTTCTAATAAAATCTAAAATTATAATCAATCATTGTTTTTCAAAATACCATATTACTTTTTCAACCTCGAATTTTAGCTTAAAGTTGACATCTTTACTATAAAATTTAAAACTTTTAACTTCGAAACTTAAGATTGAAACTTTGTTCATAAGGTGAATATTTCTCTTGTATGAACTATTCTCAAAGTGGTGAAATTTGAAACTTTTTTTCTCACAGTTAAATCTGTTCATAAAAATTGAAAATTTAATATCAATGTCTAAAACTTTTTAGTTCAATCTATAAAGGTGGAAACCGTGATTTCACAAAAACCCATAGGATAAAACCTTTAACACCTTAATAACAAAGTAAAATTAAAATCAATCTTTAAACAAAATTTTGAACTCTCTTTCTATATATACACCACTCGGCTAAAATCCATTTTACTCATCAAAGTCTTTCAAAAAAAATTTATAATTTCTAATCTAGTTTAAAACATCTTAAATAATCAAGGACAACAACTCGTATGATTTCAAACTTTAAACGACTCCAAATTTTAATTTATACCACCGTTAAAAATCACAAGAGAACTTTTTCCTAATTTCTTTAAAATTCATAAAATTTCTACTACTCAAATACTTTTGAATTAAAACAAACCACAACAATTCATTTACCACTTTATTTCAAAACTTGTTTCAAAAGTTTGGCCATGACTTTTTGTTCATATCTCTTTTCCTTAAAAATTTCAACCCAACAAACATAAAATATTCATAGTTCTCCTCACCACTAACTCGGTGTCAACAATCTCACTTACTTTTATAGGGAGTGGGAAATGTTTTCTTTTCTTCTTCCCTTAATTAATCTACTATCTCAATTCCAAATTAATCTCTAAAAATTTCTAACCAAAAAATTAATCACATAAATTTCACATTACTCACTTCAACATCTACTTTAGTAAAAATATCTATTGTCATCGCAGTCCAATTGATAGGTAAATTTAACAGTAATGTGTGACATCTTAAAATATTTGTCGATAATAATCCTCTATAATTCGATATTATTCTCCTACGAATAATTTTAACTGGTTCTTCGAAAATATTTTTAAAATTTTTTACTAACCTATCATTTCTCATCTAATCCTTCTTACTCAAGTGATTCTAGTCAGCACACAAAAAGAGATAGTGAATTGGCTCATTGTGGTCCCTACAAAGTCTTACTACATAGTAAGGAAATATCTAGATATTTTTATTAACCACTCAGTAAAATATAGTATCCTAGAAAAATATCTAGATATTTTGTGAAATTAAGTCACGTCATCTCGTTCAATCTCTAAGTTCATTCTTAAACGAGTCACATTTTGCTCAAGGATAAATTTATCGGTAACTTGAATTTTTTATAATAAATCTACAAATTAAAGCTATACAAAATTTCGCGAATAAATTTTTATCCGAATTTTTTTTTGTTACTTAGCTTAGAAAATTATAACAAGGTCAAATTCTCATTATAGTCGATATAAAATACAACCGGTTAAATTTTGGTGTCATTCAGAATTCGTCAAAATTTAAATAGCGGGTATATCTGGCCCATTTTCAAAAGACTCAATAGAAAATTATTTTTGAAATTTAAAGAATGCCAAGACATTCCCATAGTCATTTAACATCAAGGAAACATCCGAAATTTTTTTCATACATAAATTTCCAAGTCAGACACTTACAACAATTTTACAAACAGACAATGAAAACGATAAACAAACAAAATAATAAACAACATAAGGCATAATCAGACAGTAAGCCCTAATTCTTGTTATAAGTAAATTACGGTCTTACATTTCCCTGTTATACACTTTATAAGCCTTAGATCTTTCAAAGTATCAAATGAAGGTACACTTTTGAGATCTAGAATTAAATTTACTAAGGTTATCTTTAGTGTTTACCATTTAACAAATACAACCAAATTGTTTAGAATAACGGATGTTATGCTTTTTACGTTTCCACAATTCATATAGTATTTTATTCAATATAGACCTAATTAAGACTCTATTTTGAATATAATATGTAGTGTTAGTTGCTTCAGCCCGAAAGTGTTTTGCAACACTCATTTCATTTAACATGGTTTTGGCCATTTGTTGGAGTGATCTATTCTTTCTTTCTACAACTCCATTTTGTTGGGGTGTTCTAGGAGATAAGAATTAGTGAGAGATTACATTCACATAAAAAAAGTCAAACATTAGAAGTTGTGCGTCTGAAGCGCAATAGTCGCGCCCGAGGCGCATTTCTAGCATTTTGCCACTGTAGGGACGCGCTTGAAGCGCAAAGCATGCGCCTGGGTAGCGTGGCACGCATCAGCATTCATTAAAATGCATTTTTTTTCACTTTCTATGCATCTTTTGACTATTGGGAAATGGGGAGACTTGTGCCCTAGCATAGAAACTCAAATACGGTGGTTTCTAACACCACGAGAGCAGTTTTATCAAGAATTATTCATGAATATTTTTTGTAATTCTTCTCTAATGAAACCTTTATTTTTGCAACAAGATGAAACCTTTATTTTTCTGATTTGATTTCTAGTTATATGAATGAGTTTAATAAATTATTTTTCTCATCTCTGTGCTTAATGCTTTTTATAGCTTGATCAACATTAAAATGTTCTACGATTCATATTTTGAAACGGAAGTGGACTTTACGAATGCTTGAGATGAGAAATTTATGAATTTGTAGTCTAGGGATAGATACAAGTCATGAAACCAATTAAATTAGTTGTAGAGGCAATAGTTTAAAAAGATAATTCCTGTACAGTAATGCTTAATTTTAATCTAAAATCCACTAAGGATTTAGGGGTTGCTTTTGAATTAAAGGTTTTGTCACTAAGACATTAAGGCAAGAATAATAAAGAGAATTTGGTAATAATTCAATAAAGGAATTCAATAACTAGGATCAAATTAGACACCAAGGTTAGATTTAAAGTGAAACTTATCCCTGACATTTTTCTTATTATAAAGGATCGATATTATTACTATTGTTAATTCCAAATATTATTTCAATCAATTTGGGAACTTTTTGTTCAATTTTAGTAATTAAATATAATTCGATAGTAAAATGCAATCCTTGAGTTCGACACTCGGTACTACCATTTTAATTATTACTTGCAACGATTCAGTACACTTACTAAAACGCTATCAGTGAACCAAGATAAATCATTTGTGTTATTTTATTTTGTTTTTGTTCATCTGCTCTTTTTTCTTTACTATAGTTAAGTCACTAAAAATATTTTGAAAAGAAACATAATTCAAACCCTCATTTTGTTGTTTTCTCGTTCTACAAGCTATATTTATACCAATATATGCAGCAACCATATGGTGATTAAAAGAAAGAATGAAAAAATAGTGGTGATTGATAATGTACTCTATATGACATGTATGAAGAGTAATTTGCAAGTATAGGCTTGTTGATTCAAAAAGGTTATCAAGTGATAATGAAGAATGATGCACTGAAGATGTATGATGGGCAGAGAAGGACGATAGTGAAGGTTCCTTTTCAAAGTATAGAACATTTATCATCAATATGCAAGCTGCAAAGGTTCAGTGCTTGAAGGCAATCAAGTCAGTGGGTGAGAACTGGTTGTGGCACTTAAGATTTGGTCATTTGAACATTAGAAGCCTGCAAAAACTTGGTACAAAGAATATGGTAAATGACATTATTGTGATTGATGTTCTTAAGAAGGTGTGTGATGTGTGTATAGCAGGAAGACAATCAAGAAACCCTTTCAAATCACAATTGCTAGCAAGAGCAATTTTTTGTCTTGAAGTGGTTCACATTGATATATGTGGACCATTTTGAGTTCCATATTTGGGAGGTAATAAATATTTCATAGCATGTGTTGATGAATTTAGTAGAATGTTATGGATATACTTGATAAAAAAAAAACACTTGAAATCTATAAGAATTTCAAAATGAAGGTTGAAAAATAGTGTGGAAGATCTATCAAGGTGTTAAGGACAAATGGAGGTGGTGAAAATACCTCACATGAATTTGAGGAATTATGTGTGAAAAATGGGATTAAACATGAAGTGACTACCCCCTATACACTTCAACATAATGGATTGGTCGAAAGGAGAAATAGAACCATCCTAGACATGACCATGAGTGTGTTGAAAGGAAAGGAGTTGCCACACAAGTTTTGGGGTGATGCTGCATCAACTATTGCATAGATACTAAATAAATGCCAAATAAAGAGATTGCGTGAGAAGGTACAAAAGGAGGTTTTGAGTGATAAGAGACCAGTTGTGGGACATGTGACACCTTAAACCCCAAAATAATATATATAATAATTTATATTATATTTCTATATAATTTGCAGCACATAAATAAAAATATATTTTCAAGAAAATAAAAACTTTTATTTTTAACTTAGGATATCACGTTTCTCAAAAATCAAAAGGAACACTTTAAACTTATTTTCTACATTAAAATAGTGTAATCTCAATAAGCTTGATTTAAGTATTATTACTTGATTTAATTTAAAAGCTTACTAGTACTTCTAAGATTTTTATACAAAAATTGGTTTCAAATTAAATAAGTAAAATACAATTTAAGCCCTTATTCTCAGTATCACCTATCAGAGCGTGGTTCCTCCCAAACTTGAACTTCAAGATTCATTAACCTGTAATAACTGCGATTTCGCAAACACAGGGCCAAGCCAGTCAAACACAAACAAAGAAGGAGGTGAGTTTCGAAATCATGATGACAGTATAATACAAGAAAGAAGAACACGCAAACAATCATAATAGAACCATATCATTACACAAACATTCCATCAAGAAAATATCACATTAAAAAGTCAATTACTCAAGGAAAATCAATAAATTTCAATATAACATCAAATCGTCTTAGAGAAATTATCACCACCAACGATACATATTAATCACAACAAAACAATCACAATAAAATGCAATGCTATGCATGAGCTTAGACTCTACTTCACAATGTGGTACCATTCAAACTTCGAAGTACTTGGTTAGGAGGCTTGATACTATGCCACCATCTCGGTGGACGGACAATTTAAATTGGCCATATCCTCATAGATCCCCTCAACTCATCCCGAGACACATATACGTGATAGTCGAGGTAAACGTGTGTTGCGTGGTAGCTCCCGACATTTGGAGTGCTACCTCCAAGCCACCTAGGAATTCCCCACCCGAATACCTCCAAGGTCTAACAATCTTGCCTTAAGGCTCGACAGCACACCGCCACAATAAGGCTCATTCAGTTGTACTTCCCCGGAATCACTAGGCTTGTCAAGCCCTACCTATATGATGACAAAATAATCTTCACTTCACAAATTCTCAATATTTATTTTCTCCCCTCGTTGGCCTATGATACTCCATTAAGACCGTCATCTAAAACACAAATTGAAATCACAATTATTTCACCAACTATGGAGTTACTTCAATATTCTCATCACAACATCACTATCATTAATTATATCTCATCACATAAACTCATAACAAATTTGTAACATCACTATCATCAATCATACATCATGACATATGCTTGTCACAAATTTATAACATCAATATTATTAATTATACATCATCATAATCACATAAACTTATTAAAATGAATTCACTTTTTATTATCACATCACATAAACACGTCTAATCAAACATATACATAAAATTCATTCGACATCCAATATCACAATAATATCAAACATATCATATTTAATAAAAATAAATCAAACATCACAATAATATCAAATACCACATATTTAACGAAGTTATTTCAATCAACACCTTATAAATATTTAAATTCCATATTTTAATCTCACAATTCCTTATTTAATTTATGTTTTACTATTATTATTTTTATTTTTCTAAAACAAAATTTATTGTTACTTAATCTCATTTTTTAATATTCTTCCAAACATCATTAAATTTTCAAAACATTACTAATATTTTATAATTAAAATATGATAAATTAGAGTAATTAAAATAATTAACCTTTAAAAAATACATATTATTAATAACCCAAACTCTCATATTCAAATTAATCACTATAATTGTACTATTTTTTTATTTTTAAATACTCACGTTATAATAATATTATCATTAGAGAATAGTCAAAATTATAAAATAAATAAATATAACATCAATCTTTATGTTAATTACTAAATCATATTAAATATATATATATAAAATCACAATTCCAAAAGAAGTATATAAAAATAAAGGAAAACAAACACAATATTGTTACTATCTTAAGATAAATATTTATATTGATAAATAATTAAAATAAGATGTATTTAAAAATAATTAAATATAATTAAGTGCACATTTAAAATTAGTCAAACACATAAGAAAATATCATATTAATTATCATCTCACATATAATGTAAAATCGCCTAAATCTTATTCTCTAAAATATTTACACTAATATATTATTATTTTTAGAAAAATATATAAAATAATAAAATATAACATTTATTATTCTTATCACTTATTTGGTCAAATATGTACAACATTAGCACATCATAGAAAACATACCTATAAGGAAAATTAATCATAAAACTAATCAACATATATTCTAAAATAATTTTAACACCAAATTAATTATGTAAATTCCTATTTAATTAATCAAATAGTTTATTATAAAATTTGGGCTGTTACAATTCTCCCTCCGTTAAAGAAATTTCGTTCTCGAAATTTGAAGTGAACAATAACCAAACCGATATCTAACTAACCTCCCTCAAGATTCAAACTTAGCCAATAAACTTATTTAAGATATTCACTATTCATTTAAGCATCACATGTCAAAAATCAATTAGCTTAGCATGATATGCTAACATGACACAGTGAATGATTTAAATAATCGCAACTAATATTTCAATCATGCACGAAATACCACAATTACCCACTATGATTTGGGAATGAAAAACAACTAATAGATTTATTAACCACAAACTTACTACCTCAAGTTCAATGAAGCCAAAATATGCCAAATGTTTCTCAACAAGTTTCACTAAGTAAGAAAGATAGAACAATATTTCAATTATTTCATACCCTTAAGAATTTCAAATAGAGACACACATAAGAATTCTTATCACGACCAATTTTTTAGAAATCAAGAACTAGAGTACATAACCGAAGTGGAAGATGACAAATATTTTCACATTGTTTCAAAACACACTCCAACCTAATATTCACGTCACGTAATCAGTTATTAGCATTCAACATTGATGTTACATAAGACTCGTAATTATTCAAAGTTATATGATAAATGAACATGGTTTCTAACTATTTTCAAAATAAAATTAACAAGTATTTATAACAATATTAACAATGGGTTATTGTTGCCTATTTTATCAACGATGAGTCATCAGGGTAGCTAGTCCCTCCTACTCATGTAGTCAACCACTTAAGGTAACCATAACTGTAGTCATTCAAATTCAAATATGGGTAATTAAAAGTATCTTTAACATGATTCAGAAGTGCGGAGACGGCGCCACAACTCCTACTCGTTACTTCAAGTTAATTCACTTAATTACATCTTCACAATAATTTATTTGTAATTTACAGCTAGTTACAACAACAAAAGAAAGGACACTAACATCAATGTATAACCAATAATTCGATTGAAGAAATATAAAACTACTCCACTTTTAAATGATCTCGACTACTCTAACTCTATACACTAATTCCCAAAAATTAGAACACTTGAAACACAAACAATTTCATATTTACATAATCATATACATTCGACTACTCTAACTCTATAAAATAATTCCCAAAAATTAGAACACTTGAAACACAAACAATTTCATATTTACATAATCATATACATGCATATAACTAATTCAATAATTGGCATCGTGATGTAGAATATCGTCATAACAATCCAATAACTACAAATTTATCACAATTAAATTATTAATTAACTTTTCTTTTAATCAATCTTTATCATTTAACAAAGATTGAAACAAAGATTTTTCAATTAGCAGGTAAAGTAAGCAATTATTTTTACTCAAAGTTAATATAACAATCATAAAACTAAAATAAATCTCGTAGTACATAAATCATTTTGGTGGTTAATCAATACTCTAACATTTGATTTCAAACACTTAAATTATTTTAAAAGGATCACTAATCTTTTAATACCATAACATAATATTGCTTCATAATTACAAACTTTTCCTTGGATTACTTCTTAATAAATATTACGATTTTTTTTAACTACTTTTAAAATCAATAAGATTACTAAAATTTCACCAATATCTTAACCACCAAAATACCTTTCAAGATATTTAAGCACTCTTAAAATCATGTTTTTTAACCTATGTTTTGAAATCAAATCAAATCATGTATATAGAATTAGACACAAAATTTTCTAATTCACAAAGACTTCTAAAATAGTTATATTCTATTTTTCCTGATTTCTAAAAACTATTTTTACAACAAGTCTTTTAGATTTTTTATTTTAAAAAAAACAACACATAGTAAAACTTGGCGTAAATTAATTTTCTCTTGTGTGACTAATCTAAATTTTAAATAAAATCATCATAAATATATATTTTTATTATTATTTTAAGAATCAACACAACTCCAACACAATCTAATTCTCTAAAATAAGTCAACAATAATTCACGCATAAAATATTTCGTTTTACAAAATAAATCAAATTTAAT
This sequence comes from Cicer arietinum, assembly GCF_000331145.2. Lineage (NCBI taxonomy): Eukaryota > Viridiplantae > Streptophyta > Magnoliopsida > Fabales > Fabaceae > Cicer > Cicer arietinum. The sequence continues at coordinate 19,344,716 of NC_021161.2, read as the reverse complement.
CCCTTCAGAATTGTTTGTTTCTAAAACTCTAACTATAAAATTTCAACCAACCTTGAATATTCAAGAATTACTATTGCTAATAATATGAATTTTATTCTATTTGAAAACCATGAAGAATGTCCTAAATTGATTTCAAAAGCAATATAATAACATTAATCATTTAGATACAACCACCAACAATTTCAAGTGATTTAAAATTAAAATTCACACTTTAAAATACCTTTTTTTTTTCCTTTCTCTTGCTCAATTAGTAGACATATTATCATGTGACCCCCCATTTTTTTTGTACCATTATAATTAACTACTAAGTTCTTAAAATCTAAAACTCTAATATCAAGTTAAACTATACTGAGTTCATAATATCAAAATCAGTCAATCAATCGTTCCAAATGAAATATCCCAACACACTCGCTATTCAATAGTCACATCAGCCACTTTAAACCAACATAACAACAAATCTTTTTGATTTTCTTAAAAATTACACATAGTAAAATATAGTGTAAATTTTTAACTATTTTAAGTAGTAAATAAAATCAGTAGTATAAAATTATTGTTACTTTATAAACAATTAAAATTCAACTCAATTTAATTTTTTTTTAAATAATCAAGAGTAATTCAAACAAAAGTTACTTTTTATTTTACAAAATAGGTCAACTCTAACTCCTTCACGTAATTTTTTTTTTTTAACTTCCAAGTTATACTACCTCTAATATTCAAGAATTATTATTATGAATTTCTTAATATTTCAAAATTACTGTTAACTTTCTAAATTGATTTCATTAGCAAGATCAAAACTTTAATAATCATGTAATGACCCTACAGACAAGGTCTAAAATTTGAGAATTAGTATCACATCGATTAAATTCATAATTTCAAACATATAGTAGCCAATCAAAAGAAAAAATTATTTCTAACTATCTACTATAACAAAAGAGCATAAAAAATCAAAATTATAAACACAAGTTCAATCAAAAGGTAATTAACTCAATCATGTCAACAATTCAAATTAACTTAAATTTTAAGAAATAATTTTCTATTATATTTAATCACTTAAATAGGAACTTAGATTCCACAATGCAACACAATTAGTGTAAGAAGATAGTAAATAGTTAATTAGTAAATTCAAAAATATGTACAATTATACAAAAGCATACATCACATAACACAATAATATAACGGGGAAAAACCATGATAGTGGACATAATTAATACAGAAGAAAACACAATTGACACGACTAACATTTGACTCACATTGAACCGACACTCAACCCACTCGGCCTGATTGGACATACCTGCTCTGATACCACTAATGTGACACCCTAAACCCCAAAATAATATATATAATAATTTATATTATATTTCTATATAATTTGCAGCAGATAAATAAAAATATGTTTCCAAGAAAATAAAAACTTTTATTTTTAACTTAGCATATCACGTTTCTCAAAAATCAAAAGGAACATTTTAAACTTATTTTCTCCATTAAAATAGTGTAATCTCAATAAGCTTGATTTAAGTATTATTACTTGATTTAATTTAAAAACTTACTAGTACTTCTAAAATTTTCATACAAAAATTTGTTTCAAATTAAATAAGTAAAATACAATTTAAGCCTTTATTTGCGGTATCACCTATTAGAGCATGGTTCCTCCCAAACTTGAACTTCAAGATTCATTAACCTGTAATAACTGCAATTTCACAAACGCAGGGCGAAGCCAGTCTAACACAATACAACGAAGGAGGTGAGTTTCAAAATCATGATGACAATATAATACAAGTAAGAAGAACACACAAACAATTATAATAGAACCATATCATTACACAAACATTCCATCAAGAAAATATCACATTAAAAAGTCAAGATCACTCAAGGAAAATCAATAAATTTCACTATAACATCAAATCGTCTAAGAGACATTATTACTACCCACAATACATATTAATCACAACAAAAAATCACAATAAAATGCATGAGCTTAGACTCTACTTCACAATGTGGTACCATTCTAACTCTGAAGTACTTGGTTAGGAGGCTTGATACTATGCCACCATCTCTGTAACACCCCGATTTTCAAAGCGAGGGTGTATTTTTTTTTTTCAAAAGAAATTAAACTAAAACAAAGAAATAAACAAGGAAATGCCTTTGGATAAATAATTGAGTCATTATAATTTACAAGCAGCGGAAAAGTTTCTCCCAATATAAATCCAAAGCATTTACACAATAACAAATGGTACATGGAACCCATTCAAATAAGATGTCAAACTGACAATATTAGTATAAGTACAATTTTCCAAATCAAAATACTCCAACCCAAAAAGAAGGACGTCTAGTCCCTATACATCAACCTAATCTGATCATCCTACCAAAACTATACACCCTGAGTGATCTCCACGCGCCCCGTGAGATCCTCCTAACGTAGCTGCAGTCAAGCATTCCCATCCGTAGGGTATGAACCAGTAGGATCGTCCTGGCACTCATCTGAGGGCAAAGCCCAGATTTCCACAATAGTTGTAAATGGTCACCAACCGAAATTAACAGATAACACATAACATTTAAGTTTTAAATGCACAAAATAACCTTTCAACTAAGCATGCACCTTAAAAGGATTTTCCATATGCTAAAAGTTCATATAATGCTCGCCAATTAAAAATGAAATCAAAATGAAGTTCTCAAATCATCAAGTAATACATAACTGACCAAAGCATTGATAAATCAATTGAACAATCGATTATCTAACTCAAAATAAGGACTTCTGCTGAGCCAATCGATTGCCAAATCGATTTGGTCAGTTCTGCTGAGTTCCTGCATGACCAAATCGATTTCTAAGTCGATTTTGTCAGTTCTGATGAGTCCCTGTGTTGCCAAATCGATTTCCAAATCGATTTTGGCAGTTTTGCTGAGTTCCTGCCTCTCTGCCAATCGATTTCCAAATCGATTTCTTAAAAGATTTTGAAAGACATATTTATACAATCGATTGGCAAATCGATTAGGTCAAAATGGTGAACTTCCTGCAACTCATCCAATCGATTGGGAAATCGATTTCCCTGATCGTTTTTCCAAAAATTCATGCATTTACTCAAGTCATTCCTAATCAAGTTCACAACCTAACACTTAGCAATTCCTACACGATTACCACGGCAATTGGGATCTCGATAACCATCATACTTACACACAACAATCAACACATAACACTTAGCATTTTCAACGCAATTACCACAACGACTCAAATTCAAATCACTTAATCATAAAACTCAAATCAACCACGACTCGCGTGCCAAGCACCCTAGTCCCTAAATGCAAACTAAAAGTTTGGAAGGAGCCCTTACCTTAACGTTAGCTTTAACGTGCGTTTCCAGTACCGCGAGAGTGGTAGTGAGCAACTTTCCCTTCTATCTCTTCGCGAAATGAAGCTTAGATCTAGATGATACAGGGAGGTTTGTGTTTGACGATTTTAGAAACCCTAACACCGTTTCTCTTCATTTTCGAATCAAAGAGGAAGTATGAAGTTGAGTAATCTTCTCTTTCACACTCACCAAACCTTGGGTTTATGTTTCGAAGCAAAAGAAAGAACCGAAAATTAAAAATGGAAGGAGGGAGAAGAAGGGTTCTCGCGTTAACAGAGGAAGAGGATGGAAAATCTCAATTTCTTTCCTTTGTTTTTCCTTTCTTCCTTTTTCCTTCTCTTCTAATTTTTTCTTTCTTTTTCTCTCCAAACAAACATACATACATATATGTATATATATATATATATATATATATTAATTGTAACTTAACAGATATCTGTATATTTATTAAAATTACCATTTCACCCGTGACCCATTAAATTCCCCGTAAAGGATTCACCGCACTTAATTTAATTTATTTAATGACGAGTAATTCTAAACGGCATCAAAATATCTTTTTGCTCATATAAACTCCAAAATAAAATTAACTTTGGCCAAAAAGCCTCCGAGCCAAAATCCAAAATACACAAAAATACATAAAGTGTACTTAAAAATTATGGGTCTTACAATCTCGGTGGACGGCCAATTCAAATTGGCCCTGTCCTCATAGATCCCCTCAACTCAACCTGAGACACATATACGTGACAGTCGAGGTAAACGGGTGTTGCGTGGTAGCTCCCGACATTTGGAGTGCTACCTCCAAGTCACCTAGGAATTTCCCACCCGAATACCTCCAAGGTCTAACAATATTGCCTTAAGGTTCGACAGCAGACCGCCGCGATCAGGCTCATTCAGTTGTACTTCCCCATAATCACTAGGCTTGTCAGGCCCTAACTATATGATGACAAAATAATCTTCACTTTATAAATTCTCCATATTTATTTTCTCCCCTCTTTGGCCTATGATACTCCATTAAGACCGTCATCTCAAACACAAATTGAAATCACAATTATTTCACCAACTATGGAGTTACTTCAATATTCTCATCACAATATCATTATCATTAATTATATCTCATCACATAAACTCATCACAGATTTATAGCATCACTATCATCAATCATACATCATCACATAGGCTTGTCACAAATTTATAACATCAATATTATTAATTATATATCATCATAATCACATAAACTTATTAAAATGAATTCACTATTTATTATCACATCACATAAACACATCTAATCAAACATATACATAAAATTCATTCGACATCCAATATCACAATAATATCAAATACCACATATTTAACGAAGTTAAATCAATCAACACGTTATAAATATTTCTATTCCATATTTTAATCTCACAATTCCCATACTTTTACATTAATCAATTTATTACTCAAATGGCTACCACCTTACGTAGCGAGCCCCGAATGAATCGTTAGGAAGTACGGTTTTCCCCGTTCATCTCACATTATATTATACTCATGAATTCAAACACACTCTCACCCCTTACCTTATTTTGACCCTTTCACACACGAATACGATTCCACGAGCAAACAACCTTTGTTCATTGACTCTTTATCCTTCAATTAATCTAACTCGACAATTTATGCGTAAACGTTAAAAATAAATTATGAGAACATACTCTAAAATCTAAAATTGAAATTCGGTCAAGTAAAATTATCATAAATCAGTAAACCAATCCGTGGATAATATAGCCACTTTTCACACGGCAGTTATGGCGTTGGTTTCACTCAAATGGGGCTTACGGTGAAGGAGAACGATGCAAAATAACGAATTCTACAAATAGAGAAGTCAGGTATTTTAGAGAGAAATTGTGATGGTTAAAAATCTGAGGAAGTATGTTTATTTGACTACCTAAATGGATAAAACAACATACTGAAATTTAGACGAGGACGGAGAAATTTTTTTGAAATAGTTATTGATCACTGGTGCCAAACGATAGGCTTGTTGATGGGTTTACTCTTGGCTAATACGGTTGCTGCAGCTCCTTTCTTACTTTTCTTATTTTTATTTTATTATCATATTTAGGGTTAACATAAATGGGTCAAGCCCATTTGTCCATTATTTAATTTATATTTTACTATTATTATTTTTATTTTGCTAAAACAAAATTAATTGTTACTTAATTTCATCTTTTAATACTCTTCCAAACATCATTAAATTTTCAAAACATTACTAATATTTCATAATTAATATATGATAAATTAGAGTAATTAAAATAATTAACCTTTAAAAAATTACATATTATTAATAAGCCAAACTCTCATATTCAAATTAATCACTATAATTGTACTATTTTGTTTTTGAAATACTCACGTTATAATAATACTATCATTAGAGAATAGTCAAAATTATAAAATAAATAAATATAAAATCAATCTTTATGTTAATTACTAAATCATATTAAATATATATATATAAAATCACAATTCCAAAAGAAGTATATAAAAATAAAGGAAATAATTAAATATATAAATATATTATGCCTCAAGATAATTATTTATAAAATAAATAATTAAAATAAGATGTATTTAGAAATAATTAAATATAATTAAGTGCACATTTAAAATTAGTCAAACACACAAGAAAATATCATATTAATTACCAGCTCACATATACACATAAAATCGCCTAAATCTTATTCTCTAAAATATTTACACTAATATACTATTATTTTTAGAAAAATATATAAAATAATAAAATATAACATTTATTATTCATATCACTTATTTGATCAAATATATACAAGATTAGCACATCATAGGAAACACACCTATAAGGAAAATTAATCATAAAACTAATCAACATATATTCTAAAATAATTTTAACACCAAATTAATTATCTAAATTCCTATTTAATTAATAAAATAGTTTATTATAAAATTTGGGGTGTTACAGAACATTTAAGATCTTTTGGAGCTATATGTTTCAAGCATGCCCTGGACCATAAGAGAACAAAGTTACAAGATAAGAGTGAAGCCATGATTCTAGTTGGTTATCACCCAACTAGTGCATATAAACTATATGATCCTATTAATGAAAAAATTGTAGTGAGTAGAGATGTGAAGCTAGTTGAGCATGAGTTTTGAGACGTGAAGCAGAAGACCAACAACACCAATTAACAAGTATAATTTCCTACATCATTGTTGGATGATTTCCAAAACATTGAAGAAGTAGTTGAGAAGAGAGTAGAATCAAGCAGAACTCAAAAATCAAGTTAGCCAACAGTACATTTAAGTGAGTTTCAAGTGTATAATGACAATGAAGTTGATAGTAGTGGAGATCTACTACATTTTTCTCTATTTTCTAATAGAGAACCATTAAATCTCAATAGGATACTAAGATAGAACCTTGGAAATACGCAATGATGAAAAAAACTAAGGAAATTGAAAGGAACCAGAAATGTTACTTGACTAGTTTACTTCCAAGATAGAAACAAATAAGTGTCAAGTTGGTCTACAAGCTTAAGCTAAACCTAGATGGCTCAATTTCCAAATACAAATCTAGGTTGGTTGCCAAAGGATTTCTACAAATAGCATGGATTGATTATTCTAAGGTGTTTGCTCCAGTAGCAAGAATAGAGACAATAAGACTTGAAATAGCACTAGCTATTGCAAGAGGCTATGAAATGTGTCAGCTTGATGTCAAGTATGTATCTTTTAATAGTCTTCTTGAAGAATAAGTTTATGTCTCTTAACCACTAGGATCTGTGATCAATAGAAAGGAGGATACGTTTCTCATATTAAGAAAAACTCTTTATGGCTTGAAGGAAACTGCTAGAGCTTGGAATAGAAGGATTGAATAATTCCTTATTACTATTGGATTCATCAAATGCTCAGTAGAATATGGGGTTTATGTGAAGCACTACACTCAAAATGAAAGGCCAACAATGCTCATGCTTTGTCTGTATGTCGATGATCTGCTAGTGAATGGCAGTAACAAGGAAGAAATTGAAGAATTCTAAGTAATCATGAAGAAATAATTTGAAATGTCAAATTTAGTAAAGTTGACTCACTTCCTTAGTATGGAATTTACTGAAACTAAGGAAAGGCTGTTATGCATCAAACGAAATATACTGGTGAAATCTTAATAAGATACAACATGGTTGACTACAATTCTACTATCACTCCAATTGAAGTTAATTCCAAGTTAGAAAAGGAGGTGAAGAAAAATTGGTTGACACCACTCTATTCAAACAAATTCTTGGATCTCTAAGGTACTTGTGCAACACTAGGCCTGACTTATGCTATAGCGTTGGAGTTATTAGCTAATTTATGGAAAACCCCAAGCATATGTTCAAGGAACACTAGAGCATGGAAACCCCCAAGCATATGTTCAAGGATCATGAGATAATTTCAAGGAACACTAGAGCATGGAATTATGTTTGCCAGAAACATGATCTAAGGAGATGAAGATCTGATTGGATATTCAAATTCTAATTCGTGTGGGGACAAAAGTGATAAAAGAAGCAAATCTTGTTATATCATCAAGTTCATGAAATCCTTAATTGCATGGAGCTCATAGATACAACCAATCATATCATTGTCCTCATGTGAGGCATAATATATTGATGGTAGCTATGTAGCATGGCAAGCCATGTGGCTCAAATACTTGATTAATGAGTTGAATATTGAGATATGCAGACCATTTCCATTAATGATTGATGTAAGACCCATAATTTTAAAGTACACTTTATGTATTTTATATGTTTTGGATTTTGGCTCGGAGGCTTTTTAGCCAAAGTTAATAATATTATGGAGTTTATAGGATCAAAAAGTTATTTTGACACCGTTTAGAATTACTCGTCGATAAATAAATTTAAATTAAGTGCGGTAAATCCTTTACGGAGAATTTAATGCGTTACGGGTGAAATGGTAATTTAACAAATATCTAGATATTTTGAGATATTTGTTAAGTTATATTTAATATATATATATATATATATATATATATGTTTGCTTGGAGAGAATAGAAAGAAAGGAAATTAGAAGGAAGGAAAAGGAAAAGAAAAGGTTATATAAAGGAAAGAAGGAAATAGAAAGGAAGGAAAAACAAAGAAAGGAAAAAGGAAGGAAAGAAAATTCAGAATTCCATCTTCTTCCTCCCTACGTGTGACCCCCCCATTTTCCCTTCTCCTCCATTTTTGTCTTTCGTTGCTTTCTTTTTTCAATACGAGTAACCCAAGGTTGGGTGAGTGTTAGAACAAGGATTTCGCAACTCCACTCTTCCTCTTTGATTCAAAAACGAAGAAAAACGGTATTTGAGATTCAAACACAAACCCCTCCGTTTCTTCTAGATCCAAGCTTCATTTCGCGAAGATTTAGAAGGGAAAGTTGCTCACTACCACGCCACGGTGCTAGGGGACCAATTTGGAGGCGACGTTGCGAGCGAAGATTTTACCGAATTTACTCACGGTGCTGTAATCGTACGTTAGAGCTAACGTTAAGGTAATGGCTCCTTCCAACTTTTAGTTTGCATCTAGGGCCTTATCTGTGGTTGTGAGGAAACGAATTTTGTTAGGATTGGAGTATTGTTTTGGGAAAAATGAATTTACCTCACGTATGTAAGATTTTGAGTAAATGAAACTTGTGTGTTTTGAGTAGTGGATTGTGTCGATTTGTGTTCGTTGTTTTTGACATGCTCTTAATTGATATTGATGAAATTTGATATGTGTATGGTTGGATCTTGTGAATAAATGAATTGATGTGTTTTGATGTGGGTTGAAAGTATGTTTGAGTTTGTTTTGTGTGGAATTTGAAAACCATTAAGTTAAACGAGGATTAAGAATGGGGAATCTCTTAATGTCTTGGTTACTTAATATTTGTTTTGAAAATTGTTAAGTTAACTGGGCGTTAAGAATGGGGAATCTCTTAATGTCTTGGTTACTTAATGTTTGTTTTTGAAAATCGTTTAAGTTAAATGAGAATTAAGAATGGGGAATCTCTCAATGTCTCGTTTACTTAATATTTGTTTTTGAAAATCGTTTAAGTTAAATGAGAATTAAGAATGGGGAATCTCTTAATGTCTCGGTTACTTAATATTTGTTTTTGAAAATCGTTTAAGTTAAATGAGAATTAAGAATGGGGAATCTCTTAATGTCTCGGTTACTTAATATTTGTTTTTGAAAATCGTTTAAGTTAACTAGGCGTTAAGAATGGGGAATCTCTTAATGTCTCGGTTACTTAATATTTTGTTTTGAAAACCGTTTAAGTTAACTGGGCGTTAAGAATGGGGAATCTCTTAATGTCTTGGTTACTTAATATTTGTTTGGAAAATCTTTAAAGTTAAATAAGTATTGAGAATGGGGAATCTCTTAATGACTTATTTACTTAATGTTGTTTTGAAAAATCGTTTAAGTTAACTGGGCGTTAAGAATGGGGAATCTCTTAATGTCTCGGTTACTTAACATTTTGTTTTGAAAACCGTTTAAGTAAACTGGGCGTTAAGAATGGGGAATCTCTTAATGTCTCGGTTACTTAACATTTTGTTTTGAAAACCGTTTAAGTTAACTGGACGTTAAGGAGAGGGAATCTCTTAATGTCTCGGTTACTTAACATTTTGTTTTGAAAACCGTTTAAGTTAACTGGACGTTAAGGAGGGGGAATCTCTTAATGTCTCGGTTACTTAACATTTTGTTTTGAAAACCGTTTAAGTTAACTGGACGTTAAGGAGGGGGAATCTCTTAATGTCTCGGTTACTTAACATTTTGTTTTGAAAACCGTTTAAGTTAACTGGACGTTAAGGAGGGGGAATCTCTTAATGTCTCGGTTACTTAATATTTTGTTTTAAAGAAAAATCGTTTAAGTTAACTGGGCGTTAAGAATGGGGAATCTCTTAATGTCTCGGTTACTTAATATTTTACGTTTGGTAAGTTGTGCAGACCCGGGATAGGTGGCACCTCGGTAAACAGTACGGACCCGTGATAGGTAGTACGTTTACGACTTACGTTCCTTAGGGAATTGTGTTTGTCCGTGAGAGACTGCACAGGTGTTTGTCCGTGAGAGACTACACCCAGTTAAATTGTGAATTGTTGGTTCATTTGGTATGTGTAATAATCGTGTTATAAGTGTTATGTTTTGGAATTTGGTGATAACATGTTGGATTGCTATACCATCTTGAAACCCATGATGTTGTATTAATTGTGTTATAAATGTTAAGTGTTATGTTTTGGAATTTGGTGATAACATGTTTGCTTGCAATACTATTTCGAAACTAATGATGTTGTAGCGATTGCGTTATCAGTGCTAAGTGTTAGGATTTGAGATTATGTATGAATGTGATTGAGTTAGTTATGAATTTTTGAAAGAATACACAGGGAAATCGATTTCCCAATCGATTGGATGAGTTGCAGGAAGTTCACTATTTTAACCTAATCGATTTGCCAATCGATTGTATAAATATATCTTTCAAAATCTTTTAAGAAATCGATTTGGAAATCGATTGGCAGAGAGGCAGGAACTCAGCAAAACTGCCAAAATCGATTTGACAACCCAGGGGCTCATCAAAACTGACAAAATCGACTTAGAAATCGATCTGGTCATGCAGAAACTCAGCATAACTGACCAAATCGATTTGGCTCAGCAAAAGTACTTATTTTGAGTTAGATAATCGATTGCTCAATTGATTTATCAATGCTTTGGTCAGTTATGTATTACTTGATGGTTTGAGAACTTCATTTTGAGTTCATTGTTAATTGGCAAGCATTATATGAACTTTTAGCATATGGAAAATCCTTTTAAGGTGCATGCTTAGTTGAAAGGTTATTTTGTGCATTTAAAACTTAAATGTTATGTGTTATCTGTTAATTTCGGTTGGTGACCCTTTACAATTATTGTGGAAATCTGGGCTTTGCCCTCAGATGAGAGTCAGGACGATCCTACCGGTTCGTACCCTACGGACGGGAATGGAGATGGGAACGCTTGACTGCAGCTATGTTAGGAGGATCTCACGGGGCGCGTGGAGATCACCCAGGGTGTTTAGTTGTCTTGTAAAATGATCAGATTAGGTTGACATAGAGGGATCAGATGTCTTTCTTTTGTATTGTATTTATTTTAAAATGGAAGACTGTACCTATACTAATATTGTCAGCTTGACATGTTATTTTCGATGGGTTACATGTACCAACTTTTGACGTGTAAATACTTTGGATTCGTATTTCAAAAACTATTTCGCTACTTGTAAATTCTGTTGACTTAATCGTCGTTGTGTTACGACTTAAATATTTATCCAAATGTATTTTACCTTATTTAATTCTCTGTTTTATTTTAATTCTTTTGAAAAAAAAAATACACCCTCGCTTAGAAACTCGGGGTGTTACAATTGACAACATCCCAGCTATAAATCTACACACACAAAAAAACCATGTGTCTAATGGAAGGAGCAAGCATATAGAGACAAGGCTTCATTTCTTGAAAGATCAAGTGGAATGACATAAGCTCTAACTCATATATTGTCAAATTGAAGTGCAAGCAGTTGCTATCATGACTAAAGCATTGAGAACAAACAAATTTGAGGAGTTGAGGCATATGCTAGGTGTAGTATCACTTATATACTTGAATTATGGAAAATTATTAGGTGACTTGTAATTCAAGTAATCTAACAAATAGGTGTTGTAAACAACTTGATTAACCAATAAGTTAGTTAGTTGGTTAAAAATCAGTTACCATATGTCCTAGTTGGTTAGATTGACTCGTGAATAAATTGGCTTACAACCTATAAAATGAATAAGCTTTTTCATCATTTTAATGTGTAGTTTCACAAATTACTTTTTAGTGCAAATAATAAACTAATAGTTTTTCAAGTTGAGTTAGATATTTGGCAAAGTGTTGGAGTGAAACATGGTGTCGGTGAGAAGGTCAGGTTATGCAAGTCCGGTGGATGAGAGTAGGATAGATAATATGAAAAGTTGAATGAAAAATGTGTACTGATACATTAAGAAGATGCACATGTGTCATTTAAGGTGTATAAGTGTTCTTTTCATTCTCATATATGTATATATATATATATATATATATATATATGGGTGAAGATCCGTTAATTATAAGAGTAACTTTGAGGTAAGTTACTTCGCTTAATAACTCAATATTTTCAATAAAGTTTAGTAATCGAACTGTCGATAGTTGACATAATATGTTAATGATCAATTATGTAAAGTTTTATATAAATTAGAAGTTCATAGCTATGTAAATACTCATTTAAAAAATTTAATAAAGTATTAAATAATTTTAGAATTTTATAAGAATTTGTAATGTTGATTTACTTAAAAACTTTTGATTTGACGGTTGAATTAATGAATTTTATTATTTATAATGACTTATTAAGCGAAATAACTCATCTCAGAATTTTTCTTCGAGTCAACATTATATCCCTAGCGTTGCATTTTTTATTGATCTCGATTGTGTTGATGTTAATTTTTTAAAAAAACAAGTAAATGATATATTAAAATAATAGAATTATAAGCTCGAAACGTGCGAAAAATAAGAATATACAATGGTAAAAATGCTAACATAACTCAACCAAACAATAAAACATACATACTCTAGAGAATAAAGTCTCGTCTACATACCAGAAACTACATTAAGCAATAAATTGGGTTAGACCACCATTGCTTAAAGTCATAATTGAAAGCATTTCATTTATAAAGAAGCCAACACCTATAGAGTAGTTTAACAAGTTTTGTCGTCTAAATAGTATTGCATTCTTCTTATCGGAAGCCGAAATACACGCTAATCAAAGAAGATTGAAAAATTGTCGACCCTTTATTCCAAACACACATAACCCACCAAATTGTTGAGCATGGAGGAACACAACATTAGACAAAAGACCTTCAATGTTTAACTAGGTAAGAATGTTTCGCAAAATCGAACCAAAAAAAGGACAATAAAAAATAGATAATGAGTAGTTTCTTTAGGTCCACACTGACCCACCCACACACATATTACGGACACCAAATCCAACACGCTCATGCTCAAAATAAATTATATCCGACTTGACCCAATGAACCTTGAAGGCCTCCTCACTACCTGCCTCCCTCCATAAAAAATATTTTAAAAGGGATTCAATTTTAGAGACTGTACCTCATGGAGTCTTAAAGAAAGACAGAAAATAAACTAGCAACATAGACATGATAACTTTAATGAGAACAAAGAGGCCACCCATAGACAAATTGTTATTTCTCTATCCAAATAGCCTTCTTTGAATTTTTTCAATCACAGGATTTCAAAAGGATAGCTAGCACGAGTTCTCACCAATAGGTAATCTAAGGTCTTAAACAAAACCTTCCTAACTTTGTTATTCAATAACTTGGCTGCCTTTGTCAGCCATGATTCATTAACATTCACACCAACTAGAAACTTTTTGTGAAAATTGACCTTTAGAACTGAAGCCAATTCAAAAACCAATAGGTTTGCATTAATAGCTCTTAAATTAGACAATTTCTTGTCACCTATAATAAATGTATCATCGGTAAATTGCAAATGAGATACTCTAACATTTGAGTCACCACCCAATTATTACTAGACAACAATATTAATATCCTTTTCCTCTTCCACATTTCATCAACAACTTCATTAGCCGCCAAGATACCAACTAAAATCTTCCTACTTTTGACAAAGGCAGTATGATTTTTGGATATTACATTCCCAATTACACCTTTCAATCGATTGTCCAAAACCTTAGCTAAAACTTTATACATACAACCAATAAGAGATATAATAGTCATTAAGCTGTTGAGGATTTTGCTTCTTTAGAATAAGAATGATAAAAGTACAGTTCGACCCCTTCACCAATTTACTATTCACATGGAATTCTTACAAAAGCTTCATGAAATTGTACTTAACATCGTTCCAAAATTCTTTCAAGAAACCAAAGTTGACACCATCAAGATCCAGACTTTTGAAACTATCACAATCCAATACAAATGCTTTCACTTCCTCTATATCAATCATTCTAGTCAACTAAGAATCCTCTCCAGCACTAATGGACTTACAATGAAAATTATCCACTTTCATCATTCTATCCCAACTTTATTGGAAATGATAATTAAAATATTGAAAATTAGATTCCATTACTCCTTCCACATCATCCATTCGAGTACCTCTAGCTTCAATACTTATGACAACATTACGCTTTCTCTTAGAAGAAATCACACCATGAAAGTGCTTTGAATTAGCGCCACCCTTCTTCAACCAACTCACTCTTGATTTATGCCATTGAATACTACAATACGATCTAAAGAGAGAAAATAATTAAGTGAGCAAATATGAAACACTTCTCGATAATCACGTCCCCTTCACATCCAAATGAATAATATTCTCCTTGTTGGACCTTAACTACTCACCCAAATTGCTACTATGATTTTTATGCCACTCCATCAAATATGATTTGATGCCCTTTAATTTTCCTTCAAAACAAAACCTCCTCATCCAACAAACGGCAAATTATTTTAGTGGTTTTGAACAAACTCATCATAAACTGAAATTTTTTCCCAACATTTCAACATTTTAAATGGTCTAGGTCCCCAATCCTCCATTGAGATACACCATTTTAAACGAGATAGGAAAATGATCAGATAAGCCTCCCTCTAACGCCCATTGTGATACACCAATATTCCATGATTCACAAATATTTTGAGGCAAAAGAAAGTGATCCAGTTTATTCATAGAAGCCCCATCCAACCTTGACCACATAAATCAACTTCCAATTAAGGTAAATCCACCAAATGACTTTCATCTATGAAGTCGTTAAAATGGTTTATCACCTCCTTTCTTGACATGTTTTCCACTCTTTTCTGTTCCTCCACAATTTGAATATAATTCATTTCCTATTAAATGCACCAACAAACATTCAACTATATCTCAAAATAATGGGTTAAGAGTGCCCACAACTCTACTTTTTGTTGAACCACACAAAGAGCATAAACGTTAACTCCCTTCACCACATCCCTTGATGACTTCCACAACCCCTCTATGAAAGAGCATGCAATAACAAATTGATGAGTACATCTCAACACAATTAAGATCCCACATAGTAAGTAAGCCACCAGAACAACCAAATAACGATTTAAAAAAGAAGTCCACATCAGATGACCCCGCAAACCTTCACACAACCTCTTATCAATCATTTCCAACTTAATCTTTTGAATTCATAACAAGCCAGGTTTCTTCGTTTGTATCAGTTCTCTAATTTCTTTTTCTTTTCCAAACCCCCTAAACCTCTAGTATTATAACATTCTATCTTCATAAAAAACCTTCTACTCCCTATTATATGTACTACAACTTGCTTCAAGATTTTGCCTGCTCAATATTACATCTATCTTTTTCCTTCATCGTCATCATCAATTTTTTAATTATCTCTTCCTTATAGCCTTTGAAATGTAAATTAAAAAAACTCACATTAATGTCCTCATTTAATTGTGATTGATTTCTAATTTTAAATGATTCATCAATATTTTCCTAATTAAATTGCCTCTAATTACTCTCCTTTCCATAAATGCCCTATCCTTTCATTAATTCTCATTGCTTATACAAATCATTTAGTATAATGTCCAATTTTCTTGGATCTGCACCATCAAATTCCAAAAACTCACCCAAACACATCTCTCTAGAGCAACATCTTAAGACCACTTTTCTATTTTTTTTAAAGTGAGAAAATATATCATTTACCTCATCAAATAACACCTTGTTATCGTCTCCTCCCACTATTGATATAAAAACATTTCTCTCTCCCATCGACACACCCTTACTGACTTTACCTCTACGTCAAAGAGATTCTATTGTAATGTCGAGATCCCTTTAAATTGAAATACAGTTCCCACATAGCAATTTTTTTCCCAAGCTACGTCCTTCTTAACATAATTGAACAACATTCCCTTCAACTCCCCTTGCTCTTCAATCATTTTTGGCCTACAAGATAGCTTCTTCTTCTCTCTCGTCATTTTCGGCCTCCAGGATTGCTCCACCTTCTTTTGTCGTCCCAAATTTTATACAACGTCTAGATACGAAAAATCTTCTAGATGTGGATTTTGTCCCACCGTTAAAGGTGTTTTTGCAGGAAACTTTGCCATTATTCCTTGCGTCAGATGATCATTTTTTCCCTCCTGAACCTGGACACTATGGCTCATGTTTTATATGTCACAAACAATGTGTTGCAAAGAGTTTTCACTATATTCTCTTCATCCCTAACATTCGCGAACCTCATAAGACTAAACGTTTGCACTATATATTTTTCATCTAGGCCAAGAACACATCAACTAGCAAATTGCATACCTTGAATCTGTTGCAAATCTCTAAATTATTGATGTTATCGAGAGCATTTGTGAAATAGAAAAAGATTGAATTTGCTATCGCTTTAAAATCTTGAAATTGTGACCATCCAACTTGTTTTTATTGGAAGCCTCCATTCCTATAACTTTGCTTAATCTCATGATCACTGTCATGTCAAAGAAAAACCAGTTGATTAGCTTTCCACCATTGTTGACTCACGACACTCCACTTATCCCTTCCCACCCCAGTGTTCCACTCACTAAAGTAACTTGATGATGATGGAGTTGATGCGTTAGTGGAGCCCTAAAAGACCACCGCCACCACTTCTCTCTCTCTCCCTCACACTGCCTCATTATTTTTACCATTTTCTAACTCTTACATAGACATTCTTCATTAGAATTACGAAATTGAAAGATTTGAAGATAATAGTTAATCTTCAATGAAAGGGAAACTAAATATAGTAAAAGATCAATAGTGGAAATTGAAAAGTGTGTAGAATACCAACATAAGAAAGAGTTCAAAAATTGATAACGGAGTTTCTTTATCAGCAAGTGTTGTATGCTCATACTAAATAGGTGAATGTTAAATTAATATCTACTAGTTTTGGTGATAGTGCAAGATTGTTAGGAGTTAGTCGTAATTGTTAATCTCTGTTGATTAAATTTAATTTTGTATCATGATATTGACTTTGTAAAATACTAATGTTTTTTATGAGGATAAAGACCAAGAAAAGTGATCAAGTTGCTAGCTAAAGAAGAAGTCAACAATCAAAGTAAACTATGGTCAATAAGCTAGAAGTCTTATAATGTAAGGTACATGATGCAATCTAATATTGTTATATTTCAAATGCACATGAGAACCTTCACTTTTAGCATATGCATCAAAAGAATTTTCAAAGTGTCAAAATGCATGAACAATGTTTGAAAATGAAATTTTTGACAAAACTCAAAGTTGTAATTGAATAAAACATGGTGCAGTCGAATACAATACCAAGTCAATGGCAAAATTCACTCATCTGTATTCGACTATAAGAATGTGTATTCGAATACAAGCTTTAAAATTCAAATAAAACTGAATGTTACAAGAGGTGTATTGGACTATACTCCTGCTATAGCCGAATACAACTGCGAAACAATGCAATTTTTCAATTCAGATTCAACTTGGATCATTGCATATTTTCATCAAACCTCTAGGAACGATTGCCACTGATTTGAAGTGATGTCTAAGGAGTATAAATACTTCATAGCTTCAGATTTAACGAATCAATATTTTCAACATCTTAACATCAATCTTAGAATAACCTTGAACAAAGTTTCTGAAATATTTTGATTTATTCAAAGTCTTAGTTTCATATTTCAAGTATAGATTTTACATTGTCATATCATTGAGAAAGTTTCTCAATTGTACTTGAAATTATATTAGACTGATATCATTGTACTCAATTGTTATACACTCTTGATTTCATTCAAAGTCATTATTGTAAACCATTCAAGTTATTGTGTAAATTGAGGAAAGTAGTTTTCTTTCTTCAAGTGTTGTAAACTAAGATAGTGGTGTGCAATCTTAGGGTGATTGTTAGAAGTTTGTAACAGAAATCTTAGAGTTAGACTTGTACTTATTGTAGCAAATAGTGGAAAATATCTTGTGGTGTGCAAGAGGTTTGGATGTACCCTTGGTTGTAAGGGGAGCTAGGATAAGTTGACGTGTTCTTTATTTTTCTGCCATTTACATCTTTCACACACTAATCCTAAATAGAAAAATAATCCACTAAGTCTTTAAAAGCCAGAAAATTTCTCGGATCCTTATTCATGGCTTCCGCACAATCAGTTTTTAGAGATGGTGGTAGTAGCAATAAACCACCTTGCTTTGCTGGAGAACACTATGGATTCTAAAAGATACGGATGCAGGCAAATCTTGAGTCACAAGGAGATGGTATTTGAGATGCAGTAGAAAATGGTCCCTATCTTCCAAAAACAGTCATCGACAAGAAACAATAAACAAAGATAAAAGCGTCATGGAAAAATGATGACAAAAGGAAAGTGTTGTTTGATAAAAATGCCAAAAACGTGTTACAATCAGCACTTGGAATGGACGAATTCTTCGGCGTGTCTCATTGCAAAACTGCCAAAGAAATCAGGGATACTCTTGAAGTAACTCATGAAGGAACCATTGAGGTAAAATGTTATAAACTCAATACATTATCTAAAGAATATGAACTATTTCGGATGCAGCCCGAAGAATCTATACTGGACTTGCATAAAAGATTTTCTCATTTGACCAACCACTTGACGACACTTGGCAAAATATTCACTAATGATGAATTGAACCTTAAAGTTCTAAGATCATAAATAAGGGTTTGACAACCAAAAGTAATAGCAATTTCTGAAAAGAAAAGCCTATGAAAGATGTCTCTTTCTACACTTTTCAGAAAACTTCAAGAACATGAAATTGAACTTGGAAGGCTAGAAAATAATGAAAGTCAAGAAAAGAAGCCAAAGAACATTGCCTTAAAAGCAGAGTCA
The DNA here is from genome assembly GCF_000331145.2 of Cicer arietinum. Classification (NCBI taxonomy): domain Eukaryota; kingdom Viridiplantae; phylum Streptophyta; class Magnoliopsida; order Fabales; family Fabaceae; genus Cicer; species Cicer arietinum. The sequence continues at coordinate 19,325,518 of NC_021161.2, read as the reverse complement.
AAAGATCAAATCATTTATGAGAATTCAGATTGAGATGAAAATATCACATTCCTAGTAAAGAAATTTGGTAAGTTCCTTCAAAATGATAAACCTTTTAAAAGTAAAACTTTCAAGAAGAAGGATGTTTCCACTACAAGTCAAAACTTTACTTGTTTTGAGTGTGGCAAGCAAGGACACATAAAAGCAGAGTATCCAAATATTGTCAACAAAAATGCTCTCAAGAAGAAAGAGCTCAAAAAGGCCTATATAGCATGGGAGGACAATGAAGTCAGTTCATCCTCATATTCGGAAAGTGGTGAATGTGCAAATGTTGCTTTGATGACACCACACCAATTCTATAAAAAACAGGTTAGTAACAAAGATTATTCTCGTAATAGTGATGCTAATAATGAAATACCTATTGAGTTTAATGATGCTCAAGAAACAATAAAAGAATTACTTATGGAATGCAAAATTATGTACAAAACAATGTCAACTCAAAAGAAACAAATTTCATCTCTTAAAGAGAAGATTGACACTATGGAAAAAGATTCTGAAAATTAAAACATAATTTTACATGCAATAAATGATTCTCTTTCCTTTAAATTTGTCCAACTAAATAGAGTCATTGAAAGATATGAAAAGGGAAAAGTTGGATTGGAAAATATTTGTAATATGCAAAGATATTCCAATGACAACAATGATCTTGGTTATTCAAAGTTTAATAAACCAAGTATTAGGTAAACCATCTTTGTTAAGGCAAGTGGCCAATCCAACAAAGGGAAATTTATAATTGTGCAAAATGATCATCATTATCTAATAAAAAATTTGTTCAAAAGAAATCTCATATACCTACATATAGAAGTAAATCTACTCCTACATGTTTTTATTGTGGTCTAAATGGCCACACACCTAATGCTTGTCGTTTTAGGAATTTTGGTGTTCCAAAGGGTCATTATGTGTGGGTCAAGAAAGATACTAATCCTCAAGAACCCGAAGCACTTTGGGTACCTAACAAATCATGATCTTATTTTGTAGGAATGCATACAAAGTACCTCTAATATGTGGTACTTGGATAGTGGATGCTCAAAACACATGACCGGTGACAAAACAAAATTTTCAGCTCTAACTCTTGAATCAAAAGGTTATATGATCTATGGAGATAACAACAAGGGTAAAATTTTTGGCATTGGAAAAGTTGGTGCAGCCCCATCTCCTTCAATTGAAGATGTTCTATATGTTGAAGGATTAAAGCACAATCTTATTAGCATTAGCCAACTTTGTGACAAGGGTTACAAAATAGCTTTCAACAAAGATGAATGCATTATCTAAAATGAGGTATCAAATGAAATCCAATTTGTTGGTAAGTGTTTTAAGAATATTTTTATAATTAATTTTGATGATTTATCCTTAAAAATGAAATGTCTTATGGTAAGTGACAACAATGATGCATGGCTATGACATAAAAGATTTGCACATATCCATATGGATCATTTAAACAAGTTAGTCAAGCATGAAATTCATTAAGGACAAATTATGTGATGCTTGTCAAAAGGGTAAGCAAATTAAGGTTTCCTTCAAACCCTAGAATATTGTATCAACTTCAAGACCATTTCAATTGATACATATGGACTTGTTTGGTCCAACAAGAACTAAATGTCTTGGTGGAAATTCATATGGACTAGTAATTGTTGATGATTACTCAAGGTTCACTTGGACCTTATTTTTGTCAAATTAAAATGAAGCTATTAAAGCATTCAAAAATTATGGCAAACTAGTCCAAAATGAAAAAGCAACCAAAATTGTATCATTAAGAAGTGATCATGGAGGAGAATTTCAAAATGCTTCTTTTGTAGAATATTGTGAAGAAAATGGAATTTTAAATAAATTTTATGCACCAAGAATACCTCAACAAAATGGAGTTGTTGAGAGAAAGAATAGATAATTGGTAGAACTTGCAAGGACCATGCTAAGTGACTGAAGTTTACCAAAATATTTTTGAGCAGATGTTGTAAGTACAGCTTGTTATGTATCCAACTGAGTAATAATTCGACCAATCCTACAGAAGACTCCATATGAACTCTACAAAGGTAGAAAGCCCAATATCTCTCACTTTCATATATTTGGATGTAAATGTTTTGTGTTGAATAATGGTAAGGAAAATCTTGGAAAATTTGATGAGAAAGTCGATGAAGGTATCTTTATTGGTTACTCATTATCTAGTTAAGCTTTTATAATTTTTAATAAGAGAACTTTGATAGTAGAAGAATTTATGCATGTATCATTTGATGTATCTAACCCCTTGAAAGAGGATAAAATTGTCTCTTGTGATGATGATGATTTTATAAGCAATGATATAAGCAAAGACAATCAAGTTGATCAACCAATTCAAGAGAGTGAAGTCAGTATTGAGTAGCAAGATCAACATAATGATCTCCCTAAGGAATGGAGAACCCATAGAGATCACCCCATTGACAACATTATAGGTGATATCAACAAAGGAGTTACTACAAGGCTCAGACTTCAAGATGCTTGCTTGAATATGGCATTTGTTTCTCAAATAGAGCCTTCAAAGGTAGGTGAAGCACTTAAAGATGATCAATGGATACTTTTCATGCAAGAATAATGAAACCAGTTTGAAAGAAACAAAGTATGGGAACTTGTTCCTAATCTTGGAAATAAACACGTCATTGGTACCAAATGGGTGTTTAAGAATAAACTAGATGAAAATGGTATAGTTGTTCAAAACACGGCAAGGTTGGTTGCTCAAGGATACAATCGAGAAGAAGGGATCAACTTTGATGAAACATTTTCTCTGGTAGCAAGGTTAGAAGCAATACGATTATTACTTGCTTATGCTTGCTCTATGAATTTTGAATTATTTCAAATGGATGTCAATAGTGTTTTTCTCAATGGCTACATGATCATAGCATTTGGGCACATGTTTCTAGCCTTTTAGTTTGGTATTTTAAAAGCTCTTTATAGCTTAGAATAATATTTTTAGCTTGTTTCTAAACATTAGGTCAAAATTGAAATAATTTTATTATTTGCATTTTGACTCTTGCTCGCTCTATAGGCCATAACATGAGCTCTAGATATCGGATTGGCGCAGAAAAGCAGGCGTTGGAAAGCTAAAAATCAGAGCTATGACTATTGTGTTGGAATACAAGTCCAATGCTGAACTTTCTTGGGCCTAAATTGCAGATTTTGTAATCTATACTTTTGTAATAGTTTTAAATAGCGGGTCACTTGTTTTTAAACCCTAAACCCTAAAGCCCCAAATCAAGTACTATATATTGGGAGTTTTCTTTCCTTTCTAGGGGAGGAAATTTTAGGATTGATATTGATACAAGAAATAAACACTTATTATTTTAATTTCATGGAAGAATGATTTTATAAGATTAATCCACGAGTTTAGAGTTTCATCAACACCTTGAGATTCAGGTTACACTATCAATTTCGCTTCATGATTCTATTTCTGTTTATTTGATTATATTGATATTCTGATTGCTTAAATTGAATTTCAATATAATCGATTAAATTCATTTAATAGAATTTGGTTTTGATTTCTAATTTAATTGAATTATAATTATGTGACACTTGATCGTTAACTTTAATGTATGTTTATGTGCAAGTTTTCAGGAAGATCCTAAGGAATCACATCTTGTATCAGTAAAGCAAATAATGAAATATTTGAAAGGAACAACCAATGTTGGCTTATGGTATCCAAAAAGAAGCATATGCAATCTTGTTGGTTATTCTGATTCTGACTATGCAGGGTATAAAATAGATCGTAAAAGCACAAGCAGCACTTGCCATATCTTAGGAAATGCATTAGTGTCATGGTCCGGTAAAAAGCAAGCTTGTATGGCCCTAAGCACTACTGAAACAGAATACATAGCAGCATACAGTTGTTGTGCACATATTCTCTAGCTCAAGCAGCAGTTATGTGACTATGGACTTGAATTAGGATGCATCCCACTAATATGTGACAATACTAATGCTATCAATATCTCAAAGAACCCAATCATACACTCTCGGGCTAAACACATTGACATACATCATAGCTTTCTGCGAGATCATGTGCTCAAGGGCAATGTTGAAGTAACATTTGTTGATACACATAATCAACTAGCAAATATCTTCACAAATCCATTGCCTAAAGATTCATTCTCTGATGATACAAATATTAACCAATTTTAGAATATTACTAATCATCCTAACTATTGTTTCTTCGTGTTTTGTTGCTCTACAGGTCGGATAGGCTTGTTCGTATATAAGGAACTTATTACGGGACACGATGCTCAAAATCCCAAATTCCTTCGTTTAAACCTTTTTTTTTTAATTTTTTTAATTTTTCATATTCTCCAAAAATTCCAAAACAAAATTGCATTACCTTTATTTGATTTTTAGAAATTTTGTGGTATTTTTAGATTTTATTTGATAGGGTTTTCGATTTTTCACTTCAATTCTAGCAATAGGGACATTGTTGGAATTTTCAAAATTGTCATTTTGCATTACATTGTTATGATGATGCATGACTAGGGCTAGTTCTGCAAATCTGCATTTCCTTAAACCTGAAATAGATAGGACATTTCATTTACGTCGTAGACTTAATAGAGTTGCTAGTGTTAACGAGTCAGAGTCAGAGTCAGATAGTGAAAGTGACAACTTGCTTCAAAATATGGCTGATGCGAATAATAGAACCTTAAGACAACTTGTTGCAGTTAAAGTCAATATTAATGCATTGTGTATCACATACCCTAAAGTTACTATACCATTTGAACTTAAATCTGATTTAATACACTTGCTTCCAAAGTTTAATGATCTTGCAGGTGAGGATCCCCACAAACACTTGAAGGAATTCCATGTTGTGTGTTCTACCATGAAGCCTCAAGGAGTCACACAAGACCACATTAAGCTGAGAGCCTTCCCATTTTCACTCCCAGATGCTGCCAAGGACTGGTTATACTAACTTCAACCAGGTTATGTTACAAGTTGGAATGATCTCAAGAAATATTTTCTAGAAAAATTATTCTCTACCTCAAGAGCTACTTCAATCAAAAAAGAAATATGTGGCATTAGGCAGATTGACAGGGAATCATTACATGGGTATTGGGAGAGATTCAAGAAATTAGGGTCTAGCTGTCCTGATCACCAGATTTAGGAATAATTGCTCATCTAGTATTTTTATGAAGGCTTGCTACCTATGGAATGAAACATTTTGGATGTTGCTAGTGGGGGAACACTTGTCGATAAGACCCCAGAAGCGACAAAGGCTTTGATTGAGAACATGTCCATTAATTCTCAACAATTTACAACTAGAAGCAATTCAATAGTGTTGACAAGGGGTGTGATTTAAATTCAAGCTTCTTCCCATAAGAATTTAGAAGGCAGAATTGATGAGCTTACATCTTTAGTAAAAAAATTGGCAATAGGTAAAACCCAAGCAGTGGTCTGTGGTATTTGCACTTCTCCAGAGCATCCTACAGATTCATGTCCTACACTACAAGAAGATCCAATTGCTGATGCTCCTCAAGCATATGCAGCAAATATATACAATCCTCAAGCCACCTATGATATGTCATCTAACAAGTACAATCCTGGTTGGAGAAACCATCCCAACCTGAGATGGGGGAATTCATCTGCACAACAGCAACCTAGGCAGCAGCAACAGCAAAACATTCCACAACAGCAAAACAATGCACCTTCATTAGAGAACCTCGATAAGGAGATGGCTGTCAAGAATTTCCAATTTCAACAAAGAACATATTCCACCATTCAAATTTGGCAACAAAGAATGGTTTGCTAGCCATTTCAATTAATCAATTACAGACTCAAGGGTCAAACCAGTTGCTTGCACAGTCAGTAGTAAATCCAAATGCTCCCAATGTCAGTGCAATTACATTGAGGTCTAGGAAAACTGTTGAAATACCAAAGGTACCTGAAATTGCAGTGAAAAATAACAAGGTTGATGAAGACACTTTGATACCTGAAACTGTTGATGTTGAGCAAAATACACCACTTCCTTTTCCTCAAAGGGCAGTGAAGACTAAGAAAATGGACGAGAAAGATAAGGACAAGGAGATCCTGGAAACATTTAGGAAGGTGGAAGTGAACATTCCCCTCCTTGAAGCAATTAAACAGATTCCAAGATATGCAAAATTTCTAAAATATTTGTGCACACACAAGAAAAGGTTAAAAGGTAATGAAAGAGTAAACACAGGGCGAAATGTTTCAGCCCTCATTCATTCCATGCCTCATAAATGCAAAGATCCAGGAATTTTTTCCATTCCATGTACCATAGGCAATAGTCAATTTGAAAATGCTATGTTAGATTTAGGAGCTTCCATTAGTGTTATGCCTACATCTATCTTTAACTCTGTTGCTCTTGGACCTTTATAGAATACAGATGTTACCATTCATTTGGTGAACAGGAGCAATGCTCGTCGTGCTGAACTTGTGAAGGATGTACTTGTTCAAGTTAATGAATTAATATTTCCTGTAGATTTTTACATTTTCGACATGGAAAGAGATAATAAGTCCAACAGGGCGCCTATCATCTTAGGCAGACAATTCTTGAAAACTGCTAGAATAAAAATTGATGTGCATGTTCGAACTCTATCCATGAAATTTTGTGATAGCATTGTAAAATTCAACATCTTTGATGCTATGAAACACCCCATGGAAAAACATTCTATTTTTCAAATTGAATTGCTTGCTGATTTGGTTGATGACACTTACCCCAATATGTTTGCTAGTGATTTTCCTTCATTGTCTGGTTTTGATGATACTTATTGTAACAACATATCTATTTTGTTTTGTTAAGTATGGAAGTTAATGTTTAAAATTGTTAATTTTAAAAATAAATTAATTAGTTTATTTGTTTAAAAAAAAGGGCATTATTGTAATATTTGGAAAAATGAAGGGCAATGGCATAATTTCCCCTCTAGATTTTAAGTATCGTTGTTTTTTTTTCTTATTCAGAAAACACACTCTTCCATTCTTCCGTTCCTTTTTCTTCTCCCGTTACTGTGAACCACCTCCCTCACCCTCCCAAATCTTCAACCTCCCATTTTCTTTCATTTTTTCAAATCAGTAAACCCAAAAGCTTGATAAAGGTCTTCAAACCCATTTTTAAACTTTGCATGTCTCAATTTGTAACTAATCAGCTTCAACAACGAAGGATGATAACCCAAAATTAAAGAACTTGAGTCAAAGTGACAATTCAAGCAAAATGGGAGGTCAGCAACCAAGTTAATAAGAACATCATCTTCTTCCTTGTCACAACCAGTGAGCTCTTTTTATTAAAGATTTTTATTTTTTTTTATTTTGTTAAGAATAGGGATTTAACTTTCTGAAGTTGAAAAAAATAAATAAATAAATAAATAAAATAAAATAAAAATGGAAGAAAACAACGCACATATTAACCTATAGGGATTTTCATTGAAAATAAATCAGACGTGCGCATTGTTGTTTATGGTTATGATGTTTGTGAACCAATTATTATATTATAAAAAAAAAATTAATTAATCATGCCTGATTAGATTTAAGGTGATTATGCTTGTCGAGCACGATTTATGCTCGTTACTGCTGTTGTCTCTAATGTGTTTGTGAAATTGTGTTATGTTACGTTATATTTTTGACTAGGATTTCCGTTTTGAATTAAGGACTTAGGATTAAATTATTATGAGTTTAGTATGTCGCCTAAAGTTATATATAACTGTTATGGATGAATGATGCATTTTATATATGACATAATAAGGGCATTTTATACAAAACATTTCAAGTTTTGTACAATATCATTAATCAAATCATGCATGGCCTTATTTACGGTGGGACATTTAGGTTATTCCAGGCATGTGATAACAGGTAAAGGAGAACAACCAGGACGCTGATTGGGGTTTGGCCAGACCACCTTTACCAATCAGGACACAATATCTTAGTGACCCACACTAAGATATTGGGCGACTTTTTCCTTATTCCAAAGGAAAAGATTTGAGGTCATGCATATGTTGTTCAGAATTATATATATATATATAAATAGACATGTATAATAATAATAATAATAATAATAATTGTTTTTTTTCTTGAGATGTATAACTACTTTTGTATGTTTTATACACTTTTATGAAAGAAACTCTTTGAGGTTGTTTTCCTCTTATTTATAGAACTCACTGAGATATTTTATCTCATCCCAATTATTATTATTTTTTTAGCAGCTGGAGGAACATGAGACATGAAAATTAGCATCAGAAGATCAGTTCCAAACTCCTAGACTTATAATTTGATTTTTTTTTTTGTTTTATGATGTAATCAGACAATCGTAGTTTGTTTTCAAGATGTAATATTTTATGAATCTACTAAACATGTTGTAAACTATATTTCTGAATGTAGTTTTTAGATATGATGGTGATTCTAATTTATTATTCATTGTTAATTACCTCTGTTTTATTAAGGTGTAAGGGTCCAATTATCATATTCTAGACAAATGATAATGGGTCTTACACTTATACTTGGGAATTATGTACAAATACTCAATTGTGCTTTGTGTGTGTTGAGATCGAAGCTGCTTTGCAGGTTGATCATTGTGTTTATATTGGATGTTGTAAAAAAAGAAGTGACCAAGCTCTTACAAGCAGGCATTATATACCTCATCTCTAACAGTCAATGGGTGATTCTGGTGCAGGTAATCCCTAAGAAAACTAGACTCGCAGTGGTTAAAAATGAAAATAATGAACTTATCCCCACACGAGTGCAGATCAATTGGAGGGTATGCATCGATTACAGGAGACTAAACCAGGCAACTAGAAAGGATCATTTTCCTTTACCATTCAATGATCAGATGCTTGAACGGTTGGCTGGTAAGTCACATTATTGTTTTCTTGAGGTTTTTTCTGGTTATTTTCATATCCATATTGCAATAGAGGACCAAGAAAAGACCATGTTCACTTGCCCTTTCGGCACATTTTCCTATAGGAGGATGCCTTTTGGCCTATGCAATGCTCCTGGCACTTTCCAACGCTGCATGATTAGTATTTTCACTGATTTGATAGAAAATTGTATAGAAGTTTTCATGGATGATTTTACTGTGTTTGGTTCCACATTTTATGCATGCTTGAACAATTTAGATAGAGTTTTGCATAGATGTATTGAAACTAACCTTGTGTTGAATTATGAAAAATGTCATTTTATGGTTGAACAAGGCATAGTTTTGGGACATGTGATCTCTAAAAATGGGATAGAAGTGGATCCTGCCGAGATTGATGTGATTTCTAATTTGCCTTACCCATCATGCATCTGCGAGATTCGTTCTTTTCTTGGCCATGCAGGTTTTTACAGGCGCTTTATCAAGGATTTCAGTAAGATAGCTCTTCCGCTGCCGAATTTGCGCCAAAAAGATGTCAGTTTCACCTTTGATGACAAATGCAAGAAGACGTTTGATTTCTTAAAGAGAGCGCTGACCTCTACCGCCCAATTGGACCCTCCCTTTTGAAATTATGTGTGATGCATCTAACTATGCAGTGGGAGTAGTCCTTGCACATAGGGTTAGTAAGGCTGCCCAAGTTATCTATTATGATTCTAGGACTTTAGATTCTGCACAGGCTAATTATACTACCACTGAAAAGGAACTTTTAGCTATTGCTTTTGAACTTGATAAGTTTAGATCATATTTTCTAGATTCGAAGGTAGTTGTTTTTACTGACCATGCAGCTTTGAAGTTCTTGCTGAAGAAACTAGAAGCAAAATCGAGATTGATCCAGTGGATGTTGTAAACCCAAGAATTTGATTTAGAGATTAAAGATAACAGTGGAGCTAATAATTTGGTGGCAGATCATTTGAGCAGAATAGAAATGGATGAGGACCCCATCCCCATTCAAGATGACTTTCCTGATGAGCAACTCTTACAGTTGCGTGAGGTAACTCCTTGATTTGTTGATTTAGTTAATTATCTAGTTGCTAGAGTCGTTCCTGCAGGTGCATCCATAACACAAATACACAAACATAAAAGTGATGCCAAATACTACGTGTGGGATGATCCATATTTGTGGAAATTCTATAGTGACCAGGTGATTAGGCGATGTGTTTCCCACCATGAGGCTCAACCCATTCTTCATTTTTGTGATGCCTCTCAAGCTGGGGGACATTTTGGTCCTCAACAAACAGTAAGAAAACTCTTAGACTTGGGTTTCTTTTGGCCCACTTTGTTTAAAGATGCTTTTGAGACTTACAAAACTTGTGAACAGTGCCAAATAGCAGGAACATCAATCACTCATAGGAGTGAGATGCCTCAACAACCTATGCTTTTTGGCGAAGTATTTGATGTGTGGGGCATTGACTTTTGGCCTACTTTTTTAGTTTTGTCTATATTTCACTAGTTGTTGATTACGTTTTGAAGTGGGTGGACGCAATACCCACTAGGACTAATGATTCTAAAATTGTTGCAGGTTTTATCAAATCAAATTTTTTTTGCAGGTTTGGAGTACCCCAGGCCTTCATAAGTGATCAAGGCACTCATTTTTGCAACCGCACCATGGACGCTTTGCTTCGGAAGTATGGGGTTGTGCATAGAGTTTCTACACCTTATCATCCCCAGACTAATGAGCAAGCTGAAATCTCAAATATGGAAATCAAACAAATCTTAGAAATGATGGTGCAGCCAAACAGGAAAGACTGGAGCCACCGACTTTGTAACACCCCGTTTTTCAAAGCGAGGGTATATTTTTTTTTTTTTCAAAAGGAATTAAATTAAAACAGAGAATTAAATCAGGAAATGCCTTTGGATAAATAATTGAGTCATTATAATTTACAAACAGCGGAAGAGTTTCTCCAATTATAAATCCAAAACATTTACACAACAACAAATGGTACATGGAACCCATTCAAGTAAAAAGTCAAACTGACAATATTAGTATAAGTACAGTTTTCCAAACTAAAAATACTCCAATCCAAAAAGAAGGACTCCTAGTTCCTATACATCATCCTAATCTGATCATCCTACCAAAAAGCTATACACCCTGAGTATCTCCACGCGCCCCGTGAGATCCTCCTAATGTAACTGCAATCACGCGTTCCCATCTCCATTCCCGTCCGTAGGGTACGAACCGGTAGGACCGTCCTGACTCTCATCTGAGGGCAAAGCCCAGATTTCCACAATAATTGTAAAGGGTCACCAACCAAAAAAATAACAGTTAACACATAGCAATTAAGTTTTTAAATGCTCAAAACAACTTTTCAACTAAGCATGCACCTTAACAGGATTTTCCATATGCTAAAAGTTCATATAATGCTTGCCAATTAACAATGAACTCAAAATGAAGTTCTCAAACCATCAAGTAATACATAACTGACCAAAGCATTGATAAATCAATTGAGCAATCGATTATCTAACTCAAAATAAGGACTTTTGCTGAGCCAATCGATTGCCAAATCGATTTGGTCAGTTCTGCTGAGTTTCTGCATGACCAAATCGATTTCTAAGTCGATTTTGTCAGTTCTGATGAGTCCCTGTGTTGCCAAATCGATTTCCAAATCGATTTTGGCAGTTTTGCTGAGTTCCTGCCTCTCTGCCAATCGATTTCCAAATCGATTTCTTAAAAGATTTTGAAAGATATATTTATACAATCGATTGGCAAATCGATTAGGTTAAAATAGTGAACTTCCTGCAACTCATCCAATCGATTGGGAAATCGATTTCCCTGATCGTTTTTCCAAAAATTCATGCATTTACTCAAGTCATTCCTAATCAAGTTCACAACCTAACACTTAGCAATTCCTACACGATTACCACGGCAATTGGGATCTCGATAACCATCATACTTACACACAACAATCAACACATAACACTTAGCATTTTCAACGCAATTACCACAACGACTCAAATTCAAATCACTTAATCATAAAACTCAAATCAACCACGACTCGCGTGCCAAGCACCCTAATGCAATGCGTATATGCCAAAATGCATGGACTCGGAATTCCAAACCAAAACCCTCCTCGAAGGGCCGTAAATCATAATTGTACCGCCTATCGCAGGCCAAAGTACCAATTACCGAGGTGCCACCTATCACGGGTCAGCACGATTTACTAAAATGCGTAAATCATAAACGTACCACCTATCACGGGTCAGTACAGTTTACCGAGGTGTCACCTATCACGGGTCAACACGATTTACTAAAAGAAAAAGCGGGAATCGTAAATGTACCACCTATCACGGGTCAGTACAGTTACCATGGTGTCACCTATCACGGGTCAACACGATTTACTAAAAGAAAAAGCGGAAATCGTAAATGTACCACCTATCACGGGTCAGTACAGTTACCATGGTGTCACCTATCACGGGTCAACACGATTTACTAAAAGAAAAAGCGGGAATCGTAAACGTACCGCCTATCACAGACCAGTACTGTTTACCGAGGTGCCACCTATCACGGGTCAGCACAATCCACCAAAAATGTAAATCGTAAATGTACCACCTATCACGGGTCAGTACAGTTACCATGGTGTCACCTATCACGGGTCAACACGATTTACTAAAAGAAAAAGCGGGAATCGTAAACGTACCGCCTATCACAGACCAGTACTGTTTACCGAGGTGCCACCTATCACGGGTCAGCACAATTCACCAAAAACGTAAATCGTAAACGTACCACCTATCACGGGTCAGTACAGTTTACCTAACGTGCGTTTCCGGTACCGCGAGTAATTTCGGTAAAATCTCCGCTCGCCACTTCGCCTCCAAATAGGTCCCCTAGCACCGTGGCGTGGTAGTGAGCAAGCTTCCCTTCTGACTCTTCGCGAAATGAAGCTTGGATCTTGAAGAAACGGAGGGGTTTGTGTTTGGATCTCAAAAACCGTTTTTCTTCGTTTTCGAATCAAAGAGGAAGAGTGAAGTTGCGAAAACCTTGATCTAACTCTCACCCAACCTTGGGTTGCTAGTTTTGAAGAAAAGAAAGCGACGAAAATGAGAATGGGAGAAAGGAGAAAAATGGGTCACGGTTAGAGGAAGAAGATGAAGTTTTGAAATTTTCCTTCCTTTCTTTTTCTTTCCTTTGTTTTTCCTTTCTTCCTTTTTCCTTCCTTCCTTTATATATTATTTTCTTTTCGTTTTCCTTCCTTCGAGTTTTCCTTTCTTTTTCCCCCCAAACAAACACATATAAACATAAATATATATTTACATATATATATATTACTTACTTTTAATGAATATCTCCAAAATATTATTAACTTTGGCTTAAAAGCCTCCGAGCCAAAATCCAAAATACACCAAAAATACATAAATGGTACTTTAAAATTATGGGTCTTACAGACTTGAAGAAGCTCTTTGGGCTAATAGAACAACCTACAAAACACCAATAAGGATGTCCCCTTATCGACTTATGTTTGGTAAGGCATGCCACCTCCTAGTGGATATAGAGCACCGTGCTTATTGGACGGTCAAGAGTTGTAACCTTGAGATGGAGAAAGCAGGTTTGGAGATAAAGCTTCAATTGCAACAACTTGAAGAGCTTAGACTTGAAGCTTATGAGAACTCTCGGATCTATAAGAAAAAAACTAAGTCCTTTCATGATAAGATGATTTCTATGAAGGAATTTTCAATTGGCCAAAAAGTTTTATTGTTCAACTACCTTCTGAAAATTATGTTGGGAAACTTCGATCGAAGTGAATTGGCCTTTTTGTTGTTACTAACATTTTTCTTCATGCTGTAGTGGAAATATAAAGTGAAAACACCGAGAAAGTGTTCAAAGTAAATGGACAACGCCTCAAGCTATTCCATGAGAGCTCTGTGCTTGAATATGCTACTATAGAAGAACTCTCCTTGGAAAAGTTCACCTACACTCAAGTTTGAACAAGGAGATCCCTTTCCTTACTCTTATTTTATACTTGTTACTTTCATTCAGGATAATGTGTAATTTAAGTGTATGGGTATTATTTAGGATTTTATTATTTAGTTTTATTTGTTTTAGGATTTTATTTGTTATATTTCAAAAAAATAAAATAAAAATAAAAATAAAATAAAAATAAATAAATAAATAAATAAATAAAAATGGACATTGCAGTGCATGTTTTTTCATCAGATTTTGTGGTTGTAAGTGTTGTGAGTTTGTTTGGACTGGCATAATTGTATAGTATCTTTGCATTCTTGGTCAAATAAATTGGATTAAAATGCTAAATTGTGTATCATTGGTGATAGGTCACTAACCTTTGTGAGATTTTTTAGCCTTATTATGAATGAAATACATTTTTCCATCTTTTCTTTCTTGTGTGTTATGTCACTCATGATTGCTAGTTATGCTAGAATTTGACTTGACTCTTGTCCGCATGCATATATTGAAATGATCTAAGTATTTGTTTCTTGTTAAGCTACTAACCAAAAAAGCCTACCCTACAATTATCCATTTGTTTAAGCCCCCCTTGAGCCTAATTATCCCATTCTTTGTTATATAGCTCATTACAAGCCTAAAAGGGAAAAACAATGAATTGACTCAATCTTGGGAGATAAAGGAGTCTTTCCTTAAATAGTATATGGGTGCTCAACTTGTTTGTTTAAATTTGAGGGTTACAAAAATAAGGAAAAAAAAAAGAAAAAAAAATATAAGGAAAAAAATGAGGAAAATGGTTGTGTTGTGAGCAAAGAGAGTGTGAAAATAAAAGTCAATGATATTTTGTTGAGTTACTTCTTAATGTTGTTTTTCTCTCATAATCGTTACTCCTTTATCCTCTTTGATTTGCAGCCTTAGTCTCCTTAGGATTATCTCACCCTTACTTTGGCCACGTTACAACCTGAATAAAGACCTTTTGATCGTTATGTGCACGTATTTCAAATATATATTATAGAGGCTTCTCAAGTCTACGGTAGTGCTAGCTTTCATGATGTGCTTTGAGTGTAAACAGTAGCTCAAACACTTTGAGTGTAAACACTTTGAGAGAATTTTATATCCTGGAAGGACTATATCACTTATGATGCATTCTTTAGTTAACTTGTCCTCTTGTTTGTCTTGGTTTTGATAAAAAAAACTATTCATGATTGCAATAAGCTAGAAATATTTTTTTTCCGTCACCATTTTGCATTCATAACAATATTTGGAATCGCATGATTGCTTTTCTCAGAGGGGGAATTTGATCATAACATTTGGGCACATGTTTCTAACTTTTTAGTTTGATATTTTAACATCTCTTTACAACTTAGAATATTATTTTTAGGTTATTTATAAACTTTGGGTCGAAATTGAATTATAATTTTATTATTTGCATTTTGACTCTTGCTTACTCTGTAGGCAATAACTTGAGCTCTGGAAATCGGATTGGCACATACGAGAAGGCATTGGAAAGCTAAACATCATAGCTACAACCTTTGGGTTGAAATAAAAGCCCAATGTTGAACTTTACTAAGCCTAAATTGCAGATTTCATAATATGGACTTTTGTAATAGTTTTAAATAGCGGGTCACTTGTTTTTAAACCCTAAAGCCCAAAATCGAGTACTATATATTGGGAGTTTTCTTTATTTTCCAGGGGAGAAAATTTTAGGATTCAAATTGATACAAGAAATAAACACTTTTTATTTTAATTTCATAGAAGGCTAGTTTTATAAGATTAACTCATGAGTTCATAGTTTCATCAACACCTTGAGATTCAAGTTACACTATCAATTTCGCTTCATGATTCTATTTCTGTTTATTTGATTATATTGATATTCTGATTGCTTAAATTAAATTTCAATAGGATCGATTAAATTCATTTGACATAATTTGGTTTCAGTTTCTAATTTAATTGAATTATAATTATGCGACGCTCGATTGTTAATTTTAATATTTTGATGATTGTGATGCTTAATCCAGTCAATGAAACCGAATTCACATATAATCAATTCATTAATGTTGTGATGCTAGAATTTTAATATTTTGATGATTGTGATAACGGTTGTTTGATCAATTCTATAATCAAATACGAATAGAATCACGAATTAGAAATTAAACTCATTGATAGAATCTGATAGTCTAAAACTCAAATCAGTGGATTAATTATTTTGCGAAACGACTCGAGTTATTACCTCTATTTATATGTTATCAATTGTATTTGACCCGTTGCAACAGCGGATCACTACATTAATGAAGAAGTATATGTCAAACAACCACCCGACTTTGAAGACTTCAAGAATCCTTCACATGTTTTCAAATTAAAGAAAGCCCTTTATGGTTTGAAAAAAAACTTTAAGAGCTTGGTATGATAGGCTAAGTAACTTCATATTTGAGCGAGGATTTGAAAAGGGTAAAGTTGATAAGACATTATTCATTAAAAGAACTAATGATCACACTTTACTTGATCAAATCTACGTTGATGATATCATATTTGGATCAACCAATAATGAAATATGTGAAGAATTCTCATTAATGAAGCAAAGAGAATTTGAAATGTCTATGATGGGAAAGTTAAATTATTTTCTTGGAATCCACATCAAGCAACTCAAAAATGGCATCTTCATAAATCAAGCAAAGTACTGTAAGGAATTGTTAAAGAGATTTGAGATGGACAACAACAAAGAAAGTGCAACTCCTGTGGGCTCCGGATCTTATGTAGATAAAGATGCATCTGGTAATTCAATAGACATATTAAATTATCGAGGTATGATTGGGTTTCTTTTATATCTAACGGCCAGCCAACCAGATATTATGTTTAGTGTATGTTTATGTGCAAGATTTCAGGAAGATCCTAAGGAATCACAACTTGTAGCAGTAAAGCGAATAATGAAATATTTGAAAGGAACAACCAATGTAGGCTTATGGTGTCCAAAAAGAAGCATATGCAAAATTGTTGGTTATTCTGATTCTGACTATGCAGGGTGTAAAATAGATTGTAAAAGCACAAGCAGAACTTGCCATATCTTAGGAAATGCATTAGTGTCATGGTCCTGTAAAAAGCAAGCTTGTGTGGCCCTAAGCACTACCAAAGCAGAATGCATAGCAGCAGACAATTGTTGTACATCCCACTAAGATGTGACAATGCCAGTGTTATTAATATCTCAAAGAACCTAATCATGCACTCTCGGGCTAAACACATTGACATACGTCATCACTTTCTGCGACATCATGAGCTCAAGGGAAATGTTGAAGTAACATTTGTGGATACACATAATCAACTAGCAGATATCTTCAAAAAATCCTTGCCTAAAGATTCATTCTATAAGATACAAAGAGAACTTGACATTTTAAATGAAAATGATCTCTAATGCAAGGTATCTATACTTTGTAAGTCACTTCTCTTCAAAATCTAAAATCTTCACTTGATAAATTGATAAAATTGATTCATTGATGTATATGTGCTTTCTAAATACAAATATGTACTCTAAATATTGTCTTTAAGTGAAAATTCGGCTTAAAAACAAAAAAAATTGAAAATTTGGTTATTCTGATTCTAAATACAAAAAATTCATTGATGCGCTATATAGATCCAAAGATAAAAAATGGCATGATCAGAGGATTCAAAGAAGAAATTTTCATGCAAGGGAGTGATTATTACTTTTTAATTATAGGCTTAAAATGTTCCCCAGAAAACTTAACTCTAAATGATCACAACCCATTATCATTTCAAAAGCTTACCCACATGGAGCTATTAATTTGAAAAACGAATCTTTTGTTGGGTGTTTAATGTTAATGTCCAGAGGATTAAGAATTATTGGGGAGGCTTTATGGACAAAGCAAAGGTCTCTCTTGTGACACCCTAAACCCCAAATTAATATTTATTTATTTTTTAAAATTGAAATTCTTCAAGAAAATATATAAACTTTCAAACATTTTTATAAGGTAAAGAATATAAAGTAATCACCTAACATGTCACATTAATCCAAAATTTTCTATCAAACATAACAACTCAAAGTCATAATATTAGACAATAAAATCCCTTGGAAGTACACGTAAATAAATTTAGTAATAATTGCAAATATAGTTCAAACCCGGTGTCACTATCAAAGCATGAATTTCCAAAATAAAAGACGTTCAACATTTACGCTAACATAATGGATATAATAAGAGTCTTCAAGATAATATAACTTCTGACACTCTGAAGATACTAGTCATCTCTTGCAGCTTGCAGCTCGTCTGCATCCATTGTAAATGCCAAACACAAACAACGAGGGGTGAGTTTTTGAAATCATGTAATAGTATAAGATAAACGAGGAGAACATGCAAGTAGGAAAATTAGCACAAATAACAAGAAACATTCAAGAACATAATATTAAAGGTTAATTTAATTCAATCAAAATAAAACAGTCACAAAAATGAAATTTTATGCATGTCCTATACTCTATACTTCTTCATCATTTGGTACCATTCTACTAGGAAGTACTTGGTTAGGAGGCTTGATATTATGCCACTACATGAGTGGACAGACAATTCATGAATGGCCTAGTCCTCATAGATCCCCTTAACTCAACCGGAGACACATATACGCAATCGTCGGGATACTCTTGTGTTGCACGGTAGCTCCCGACCTTAAGGAATAATCTACTAATCCACTTAGGAATTCCCCACAAGAGATACTCCAATGGTCTATCAGCCTTACCTTATAGTTAAACTGTAGCCCTCCACGATCAGACTCATTTAGCTGTCCTTTCCCGAATCACTAGGTTTGTCAGACTCTCCCTATATGATGACAAAATAGTCCTTACTCCAAAATCTAAAACACCTATCTCATACTTATTCAATTATCACAACTCAACAAGTATCAGTTTGAATTCACAATATTCGTTAGAACTTGCACCATTATATATGTATATCAGTCAATCACAATAAAATCTCAATATTTAGTCTATGCCCCTCACAATGCAAAGTCTAGTCTTATCAATCACATAATAAGGAATCACCAAGTGGTGCATCCAAGTAATATCACAATTTCAATCAAGTAGATAAGAGCACTCAAATACACACCACTCATACAATAACAATTAGTATAAGGTTTCATAAAATCAAATAACATGCAATATTGATATAAATTAATTCACAACAATTCTATAGGTTTCTAAATTATATTTTATTCATTACTATTACCATTCATATGTTATTAAATTAATTATTATTACTCAATAGGGCTCGACCGAACGTAGTAAACTCTGGATGAATCTCTGGGAATTACGGCATTCCCGTTCATCCCACATTATTTTATACTCATAAAATTGAACCTCCTCTCACCACTTACCTTGGTTGAAGATTTCTCCCAACGAATCTGATCTCCTAACTTGTTGGGTCTTCGTCGACCCTCGTCTCGGAAGAATGAGAGATCATGTAAAGAAGATAATATATGCGTGATTCTTTAATCCGATAATAGTAGCGGAAAAAATCACGACCAAGCGACAACGATCGGTGTGCAGGGTTGTGACTATATGATGGCTTGTTAATATGCAAGGAGGAATTGAAAATAGAATATAGAAAAGGAGGAACACGACACAACATATATTGTTACGAGTATTTCCTTTATATATATATATATATATATATATATATATGCCTTCTAGGTTAGGTAACACTCAGTAAATTTGTATAAATCTGTATAAAGAAAGGTATCGCTTAATTGTGGTCTACTAACAGGTGATTTAGTTTTTATTTATTATTATTATTATTATTATTATTATTATTATTATTATTATTATTATTATTATTATCTTTATTTGTTTTTAAAGCAAAACAACAACAAAATTTATCATTCATATTTTGAATAAATTACTAAGGCAAACACGAAGAAAATTATCACTCATATCAAACACACATATAATAATACATATTATTCTATTACTAAAATATTAATAAGAAATTGGGTGTTACATTTCTCTCCCTGTTAAAAAAAAATTGGTCCTCGAAATTTACCTGAAGAAAACAACTCTAGATAAGAATCACGCACTCAACTTTCGACTTCCCACGTAGCACTTTCACCAACAGCACCTCCCCAGATAACCTTAACCAATAAAATTGTCCTACCCTTTAATTCATTGACCTATCGGTCCTCAATCCATAGCAGTAATGTCTCAAAAGTTAGATTCTTTTTTATTTGGACCTTGTATGACGCAATCACATGTGAAGGATAAAAAATGTACTTGCAAAGTTGAGACACGTGAAAGACACTATGAAGATTAGAAAGAGATGGAGGCAACGTGATCTGATATGCTATGTTACCGACACGTTTAATAATTTGGTAAGGTCCTATAAACTAAGGAGTAAGCTTTCGCATTTTTTACGCCTGACCAACCCCAGTTGTTGGAATAACTCTCATAAATACATGATCACCCTATTGAAACTCGAGGTATTTCCTTCTTTTATCATTGTAACTCTTTTGCCTACTCTGAGATGCTCTCGTTTTTTCCTGAATCATTTTTAATTTATCAGTAGTCTGTTGAACAATCTCCGGTCCTAACACAAGGTTATCGGTCGTCTTAAACCAACACATAGGGGTCCTACACCTTCTCCCATATAATGCCTCAAAAAAGACCATTCCAATACTAGAGTAGAAACTATTGTTATATGTAAACTCTGTAAATGGAAAAAAGCCATCCCAACTTCCATTATGTTCCAACACACAAGCTCTCAACAAGTCTTCTAGAGATTTATTGGTTTGTTCATTCTGAGCATCTGTTTGTGGGTGGTAGGCTGAACTCATCCTAAGGTCCGTAACCAAAGCACTCTGCAAAATTTCCCAAAACTTAGAGGTAGATCTAGGGTATCTATCTGACACTATACTTGATGGGATTCCATGGAACTTCACTATTTTCTTTATGTATAGTTCAGCTAACTTTTCCATAGAATAAGTTATGTTCATTGGGATCAAATAAGTAGATTTAGCTAATATGTCCACAATTATCCAAATACTATCATACCTTTTTGGGGTTCGAGGTAAGCCTACAACAAAGTCCATAGAGATGTTATCCCATTTCCATTCAAGAATACTCAAAGGTTGCATCAAGCCTGAAGATTTTTGGTGTTCTACCTTAGACTTCTGACAGGTAAAACAAGCATACACAAACTCTGCAACATCTTTTTTCATTCTAGGCCACCAAAACATCTTCTTGGGGTCCTTATACATCTTTGTGTTTCTAGGGTGAATACTTAGACAACTCATATGTCCTTCCTCTAAGATCAACTTTCTTAACTCATCTACATCGAGTACTCAAATTTTATCCTTAAATCTCAAAATTCCAGCCACACCCATTTTAAAATAAGGTTTTCTCCCTTGGTTAATCAACTGTAACTTATCCAAAAGATAAAAATCCAAATTTGACTTTTTTTTAGTCTCTTCTAATAGTCCACTAGTCACCTTTAACATTCCCAATTTAAAACTTTCTGGTGTCACTTCACAAACTAAACAAATGTCTCTAAATTGTTCCAACAACTCACTATGCTTAACCATTAAAGCGGACACACTCAAAGTCTTCCTACTCAAGGCATTGACCACTACATTGGCCTTTCAAGGGTGATAATTAAGCTCAAAATCAAAATCCTAAAGAAATTCTATTGTCTCATATTCAACTCTCTCTGGTCAAAAAGGTGCTTAAGGCTCTTATGGTCATTGAAAACCTCAAATCTAGATCCATACAAATAACGTCTCCACATCTTAAGTAAAAAAAAAAAACAATTGCTTCCAGTTCTAATGAGTAGGGTAGTTCCTCTCATGAATCTTTAGTTTCCTAGAAGTATACGCTACAACTTTCCCATCCTGCATAAGCACTCAACCTAGTCCTGAATAACACGCGTCGCAATATAGTACAAAGGGTTCACTCGGGTTAGTTAACACTAAGATCGGTGCAGAGGTCAATCGTTTCTTAAGCTCTTGCAAATTTTTCTCACAATAGGTATCCCACACGAACAATTCCCCTTTTCAGGTCAACTTAGTTAAAGGTAAGGCTAACTTGGAGAATCCTTCTATGAACCTACGATAATAACCTGCCAATCCTAGGAAACTCCTAATCTTAGTCACTGACCTAAGTGTTTTCCATTCTAAGACACTCTCCACCTTAGCAGGACCAACATCTATCCCACCTCGTGAAATTAGATGTCCTAGGAAACTCACTTCCTTTAACCAAAATTCGCACTTAGACAACTTGGCAAATAATTGTTTCTCCTTAAGGGTTTGCAAGACTATCCTTAAATGTTCACCATGCTTTTCCTTACCGTTAGATTACACTAAGATATCATCTATAAACTCAACCACAAATAAGTCTAGGTAAGGATGAAAGATTTGGTTCATGTATTCCATAAATATTGTTGGTACATCAATCACACCAAAAGACATAACCAAATACTCATAATGGCCATACAGAGTCCTAAGTTTTACGGACAACTCATATGCTCTAGGGTGAATACTTTAGACAACTCATATGCTCTAGGGTGAATACTTTAGACAACTCCTATGTTGATATTATATTTATTTATTTTATAATTTCGACTATTCTCTAATAATAGTAATATTTTAATATGAGTATTTGGAAAAATAAGTATTATTATGCTAATTATTTGAAATATGAGAGTTTTGGTTATTAATGTGATGACTCTTCATTATATGCATATTTTTCATTGTTTTTAATCTTAGTTGTCTTTTATTCATTAGTTAATTTAAGGAGTTATTTGATATATTTTGTTGATTTTAGTTCTTGGATTTAAGGAATTTGTTTGTGTTCTTATTTCCGTTATTAAGTAGAGATTTTTTGTAGTTTTGCGTTATTTCCTTGCTTTAATGAAGTGCTGAATTTTGATGAGAAATCAACATGACCTATCTGGAGTATTTTAGTCATATCTAGAGTTGTAGATGTCCATATGGAGTCAAATCAAATGCAAATGAAATCTAAGATCCATAGCTACACCTTTCATGAAGACATCGGAACCCAATTTAGACTCAAACAATGAGAAAATGCAGAAAATATCAAACAGAAGAAGTTGTGCGCTTGAAGCGCAACAGCTGCGCCTGGGGCGCATTTCCTTGCTGAAGACTTTGTCGTTTCGCGATTGAAGCACAAAAGCTGCGCCTGGGGCGCGTGACATGTGACAACATTCATTAAAATACATTTTTTTTCACTTTCTAGGTATCTTTTTGACTATTGGGAAGTTGGGAGACTTGTACCCTAACATAGAAACTCAAAGACGGCCGTTTCTAACACAATTGGAGCATTTTTATCATGAATCTTTCTTGTAATTCTTCTCTAATCCCTATATTTTCTATCTATGTCATGAGTAACTAAACCTAATTGTTAGGGATGAGTGTAACAAGATAAAACCCTTATTTTTCTGATTTGATTTCTAGTTATATGAATGAGTTTATTGAATTATTTTTCTCTTCTTTGTGCTTAATGCTTTTTATTGCTTGATAAACTTGAAAATATTCTACGATTCGTATTTTGAAACGGGAGTGGACTTTACGAATGTTTGAGATGAGAAATTCATGAATTTGTATTTTAGGGATAGATGCAGGTCATGAAACCAATTAAATTAGTTGCAAAGGCAATAGTTTAACAACAGAATTCATGTACAATAAGGCTTAATTCTAATCTTAAATTCACTAAGGAATTAGGGGTTACTTTGGAATTAAAGGTTATGTCATTAAGACATTAGGGCAAGAACAATAAAGAGA
Organism: Cicer arietinum; assembly: GCF_000331145.2. Lineage (NCBI taxonomy): Eukaryota > Viridiplantae > Streptophyta > Magnoliopsida > Fabales > Fabaceae > Cicer > Cicer arietinum. Next base: position 19,301,933 of record NC_021161.2, on the reverse strand, counting down.
ATTCGGTAATAATTCAATAAAGGAATTCAGTAACTAGGATCAAATTAGACACCAAGGTTGGAATCGAAGTGAAACTCACCCGTGACATTTTTCTTATTATAAATGATCAATTTTATTACTGTTGTTAATTTTAAATATTATTTTAATCAACTTGAGAAATTTTTGTTTAATTTTAATAATAAAATATAATTCGATAGTAAAACGCAATCATTGAGTTCGACACTCGGTACTACCGTTTTATTATTACTTGCAACGATTTAGTACACTTGTTGAAACGTTATCATAATATATTTTAAAGATTAATTACTTTAATTACTTTATTTTATAAAATATTAGTAACATTTTAGTAATTAAATTGTGTTAAAAAAATAGTTTTGGTAATTGTTAGTTTCATTTTTAAAAAATAAATAAAAAAAAGAAGTAAAATGTATTTTATGGGTTAGATCTATATGCAATAGTAATTACAAAAATAAAATTACTCCTTAGGTTTTTGTGTTGGACTGGCTTGGCCATGCATTTTCCAAATCGCAGTTATTACAGGTTAATGTGTCTTGAAGTTCAAATTTAGGAGAAACCCCGCTCTGATAGGTGATATCGGGAATTAAGAGTTGTAATTTGTATTGTACTTTTACTTTATTTAATTAGAAACGACTTTTTTTTTATAAAAACCTTACAAGTACTAATAAGTTTTTGAAATTAAATTAAGAAATTATAGTAAAGTCAATTTCATTGAGATTGCACTGTTTTAATTGAGAAGTAAAGTTGAAATTTTACATGTTCATTTAGAGGAACGTGATATCCTAAGTTAGTTATAAAAGTTTTTATTTCATTGGAAACAAATTTTCTTATCCGCTGCGAATTTTCCTAAAAAAATATAGTCTTATTATTATATATGTTATCTTAGGTTTAGGGTGTCACACCCATTGGTTTGAAAACCATCGTATTTCAAGTATCGATTCTTTTCCCATATAAGGACACCAATAACGTACGTTGAAACTATAATGTTGAGGTGCATTTGAAGAAAGGGAAGAACAAATATGTTTCTAGCTCAAAAACCAATTTTGTCACGACCATTTCAAGAATCAAGAGAATACCTAGAAGCAGTCAGATATACTCTTCAGAAACATCACAAAAAGAAACAATGGTGTACCAAATAAACAATGGTAACCAACTTAATCTTGCTCTAGCATGAATCTTGCTGTTGAATTTGGAGTTTGATAACTCTTCATCATATGTATATTTTTCATTGTTTTTAGTGTTATTAGTTAATTTAGGAAATTATCTGATATAATTTTTTGATTTTATTCCTTAAAGTTAATAAAATGTTTATGTTCTTATTTCTTTGATTAAGTAGAGATTTTTTATAAATTTACATTGTTTCGTTGTTTTAGTGTAGTGCTAAATTTTGGTGTGAAATTAACATGACCTATGTGGAGTAATTCAGCCATATCTGGAGTTGTAGATGTCCAATAGGATTCAAACGAAGTGAAAATGAAAGCTACGATCCATAGCTGCAACTTCCATGAAGACATGAGAATCAAATTCAGACTTAAAAAAGGAGAAAAATGCAGTAAACGTTAGACATCTGATGTGGTATGCTAATAGTGCAAATGCTTGCATTTGTGGCACATTTCTACAGTATTTTGACATCCTAGTTCGAATAGATTAGAAAAACGATTAATCCACTGATTCGAGAGTTTTAGACCTATCATAGATTCTATCAACGGATTTAATTTCTGAATCGTGACTCTATTCCTATTTGACTATAGAATTGATCAAACAAGTGAAATCAACCCTATGTGAATTTGGTTTCTTTGATTGAATTAAGCATCACAATCGTTGATGTATTACAATTAACGATCAAGTGTCACAAAACTATACTTTAATTAATACAGAAACTGAATCCTGACAAATTAATTTAATCAATCCTATTGAAATTCGAATTAAGGAATCTGAATAACAATATAATCAAATAAAGAGAAATAAAATCACAACGCGAAATTAACATTATAACCTGAACCTCTAAAACGGCGGATCAATCTTGTAACACCCCGATTTTTAACAGCGCGAGTGTATTTTTTTTTTCAAACAAAAAAAATTCATAATAACAAAGAAATAAATAAGGAAATACTTTTGGATAAATATTTAAGTCGTAACACAACGACAAATAAGTCAACAGAATTCAAAAGCAGCGGAATAGTTTTTGAAATATGAATCCAAAGTATTTACACATCAAAAAGTGGTACATGGACCCCATCATAATAAAATGTCAACAGACAATATTAGTATAGGTACAGTCTTCCAAATTAAAATAAACACAACCCAAAAAGAAAGACGTCTAGTCCCTATACGTCAACCTAATTTGATCATTCTACCAAAAAAACTACACATCCCGGATGATCTTCACGCGCCCCGCAAGATCCTCCTGACACAGCTCCAGTCAGGTGTGTCCAACTACCTTTTCATCTATAGGGTACTAACCGGTAGGGTGGTCCTGGTTCTCATCAGAGGGCAAAGCCCAGATTTCCACAATAGTTATAAAGGGTCACCAACCGAAATTAACAATTAACACATAACATTTAAGTTTTTAAATGCACAAATTAACCTTTCAACTTAGCATGCACCTTAAAAGGGTTTCCATATGCCAAATATGCATAAACAAGGTTGAAAAATGAAGTTTTTAACAAAACAACACTGTTGTATTCGAATATAGCATCTCTGTATTCGAATACAAGGCTGTTTCAGCATTCAGCAGCAAAAACATCATGTTTGTATTCGAATACAGCCTTCTGTATTCGACTACACAACAAGTCAGTAGCAAAACAACATGTCTGTATTCAAATACATATCAGACAGCAGCAGAAAAATAGCAAAATTCAGCTTTTAAAAGGGTTTTGAAATCAATCAACACTTACACACAAATCCAAACAATCACACTTAGCAATTATAGCACAATCACCATCACGACTTGAGTTTCGAAAAGGTTTTGCAATCAATCACACTTACACAAAATTTCAAAATATTCACACTTAGCATATATAGCACAATCACTACGACAACATAAGTTTCGAAATGGTTTTGCAATCAATCACACTTACACACAATTCCAAAACATCCACACTTGGCAATTATAACAGTCACCATGACAACTTGAGTTCAAAGACTCAATCATAATCTTAAAACAAACACGACTCGCGTGCCAAATACCCTAATGCAATGCGTATATGCGAAAATGCATGGACTCGGAATTCCAAACCAAAACCATCCTCGAAGGGCCGTAAATCATAATTGTACCGCCTATCACAGGCCGAAGTCCTAAATTACTGAAGTGCTACCTATCACGGGTCAACACGATTTACCAAAAATGTGCAGTCTATCGCAGACCATACAC
>NC_021161.2:19296552-19298344 GCF_000331145.2 Cicer arietinum | reverse complement strand
CCATTTAACTCTAACAATTCGGATGACAATCATTAAGTAAATGCAAATATTAAAAGATTCCCCATTTTTAATACCCAATTAACTCTAACAATTCGGACGACAACCATCAAGTAAATGCATATATTAAAAGATTCCCCATTTTTAATACCCATTTAACTCTAACAATTCGGACAACAATCATTAAGTAAATGCAGATATTAAAAGATTCCCCATTTTTAATACCCATTTAACTCTAACAATTCGGACGACAATCATTAAGTAAATGCAGATATTAAAAGATTCTCCATTTTTAATACCCATTTAACTCTAACAATTCGGACGACAATCATTAAGTAAATGCAGATATTAAAAGATTCTCCATTTTTAATACCCATTTAACTCTAACAATTCGGACGACAATCATTAAGTAAATGCAGATATTAAAAGATTCTCCATTTTTAATACCCATTTAACTCTAACAATTCGGACGACAATCATTAAGTAAATGCAGATATTAAAAGATTCTCCATTTTTAATACCCATTTAACTCTAACAATTCGGACGACAATCATTAAGTAAATGCAGATATTAAAAGATTCTCCATTTTTAATACCCATTTAACTCTAACAATTCGGACGACAATCATTAAGTAAATGCAGATATTAAAAGATTCTCCATTTTTAATACCCATTTAACTCTAACAATTCGGACGACAATCATTAAGTAAATGCAGATATTAAAAGATTCCCCATTTTTAATACCCATTTAACTCTAACAATTCGGACGACAATCATTAAGTAAATGCATATATTAAAAGATTCCCCATTTTTAATACTCATTTAACTCTAACAATTCGGACGACAATCTTTAAGTAAATGCAGATATTAAGAGATTCCCCGTTCTTAATACTCATTTAACTCTAACGATTTTCACTACAAACATTAGGTAAACAGAGATATTAAAAGATTCCCCATTTTTAATACTCGTTTAACTCTAACAATTTTGAAGACAAACATTAAGTAAACAAAGATATTAAAAGATTCCCCATTTTTAATACTCGTTTAACTCTAATGGTTTTCAAATTCCACACAGAACATACTCAGACATATTCTCAAATTCAATCCACAATTCACACCAAATCACATCAATTCATTTTTCCACAAAATCCACACAAACACATCTCAAAATTTATAAATATTAATTATAAACACGTCAAACACGACAACCACAAAATTATCACAACCCACCACTCAATTACATCAAATTTCATTTCATCAAAACCACACATAAATGAGTTAAATTCATTTTCCACGAAACACTCAACAATATCACCAAAACCCAACTCTAAAATTTTACCCATAAAAGCATTAAATTCATTTTCCCCAAATCAACACTTCAACCCTAACAATTTATTTTCCACACAACCACAAATAAGTCCCTAAATGCAAACTAAAAGTTTGGAAGGAGCCCTTACCTTAAAGTTAGCTTTAACGAGCGACTACGGTACCGCGAGTAATTCCGATAAATCTCCGTTCGCGACGTCGCTTCCAAAGTTAGTTCACTAGCACCGTACCGTGGAGGTGAGCAACTTTCTCTTCTATCTCTTCTCGAAATGAAGCTTAGATCTAGAAGAAACGTGGAGGTTTGCGTTTAACGGTTTTGAAAACCCCTAACATCGTTTTTCTTCGTTCTCGAATCAAAGAGGAAAAATGAAGCTGAGAAATTCTTTGCTTTCTCACCCACCAAGCCTTGGGTTTCTTTTCTTGAAGCAAAAGAAGTCAAAAGAAAATGGAAGAAGGAAGAAGAAGAAGAA
>NC_021161.2:19264594-19296527 GCF_000331145.2 Cicer arietinum | reverse complement strand
AATATATATATATATATATATATATATATTATAATTAAACCAAACCAACAAATTTATAAATATTCTTACACACATAACTTTACTCCCATCATCAATCTATTTTGATAAAAATATCTACTCTCGTTGCAATTCAATTGACAGATAAATTATCAGCAATGAGTGATATTTTTAACAAACTATTCGGTATTAAATTCTTCGCAACGTAAATAAATTATTCTTCGACAAATAATTTTAATCCAATTTCCAAAAATATATTTTCGGCATTTACTCACTAAATACCGAAAATTGGGCTAAAAGCTTAAGAAATTCAACACAAAATACCCTAAAATTGTATAATTTAGGATTTAAAATTAAGAGTCTTACAAATCTAAGAAATTTAGTCTTCCATAAAATAAATAAATAAACTATTTTTCTTTATCTTTCCCAATCTGAAACATCATGGTTCAAAATAGAAGGAAACTCTAAATATATTGTAGTTGCTTTCTTGGGCTTGTAAAACAAATGGCCCAATACTTAAAATTATTAAAAAAGCTCAGATAACAAAATCTGCAGTTTTGGGTCAGTAAAGTTCGGCAATGGACTTTTATTCCAACATAAAAGTTGTGGGTCTGATTTTTAGCTTTTCAACGTCTGCTCGCGTACGTCAATCCGATATCCAGAGCTCAAGATATGACCTAGAGAGCAATCAGGGGTCAATATGCAAATAATAAAATAAATATTCAATTTCGACTCAAAGTTTAGAAATAAGCTAAAAAGTTAATCTAAGCTATAGAGAGTTTTTAAAATGCCACCGTAAAAAACTAGAAACATGTTTTCAAATGCTTTGATCAAATTCCCCCACACTTAAACTTTTGCACTCCAAGCAAAGTAATGCATGTGATTCCAAATATTCTCATGAATGCAAAGTGGTGAGAGAGAAAAATATATTTCTAGCTTAAGGCAATCATGAATAGCTTTTTGTCACAACCAACAAAAACAAGAGGACAAGTTAACTAAAGAATACATCATAAGTGATAGAGTCCTCCCAATATATTAAACTCTCTCAACCACTCAAGTGTTTGGGCTACTGTTTACACTCAAAGCACATCGTCAAATCTAGCACTACCATAGGCTTGACAAGCCTATAACATCTATATTTGAAACACATGCACATAATGATCAGAAGGTCTATATTAAGGTTGTAACGGGGTCAAGGTAAGAGTGAGACAATCCTAAGGAGACTAAGGGTAAAAATCAAAGAGGATAAATGAGTAATGATCAAGAGAGAAAAATAACATTGAGAGGTAACTCAACAAAATATCATTAAATTTATTCTCACATTTTCACCATAACTCTTTGTTCATAGCACAACCATTTTTGTCATATAACCAAGAAACAAGTTGAGCACCCCCATACTTATTTAAAGAAGGACTCATTTATCCCTCAAGATTGTGTCAATTCATTGTTTTTCACTTTTATGCTTGTAATGAGCTATATAACAAACAATGGGATAATTAGGCTCAAAGGGGTTTAAACAAATGGATAATTGTAGGGTAAGAAATGCATATTTTTATTTTTATTTTTATTTATATATTTATTATTATTATTATTATTATTATTATTATTATTATTATTATTATTATTATGAGAAATCCCATAACAAATAAAATCCTAAATAATACCCCCACACTTAAATTACACATTGTCCTCAATGAAAGTAACAAGTATAAAATAAGAGACATGTATTTATCCCCCCAGCAGCTCAATTAGTAGTGCGACTGTGTGGAGGCAGTACTTATCCCCCAAGTACCGGACTCGAATCCCACGAAAGGCAAAAACTCACTATATTTCCACTGGGTGGTTAGGGGGGTGAGAAGGTTGTGCTTCCACACACTCCCACTACCAATTGAGCCAAACTTAGAAACATTGGACAATTCTATTATTACAAAATCGTCTTGAAAAAAAACCTCATGTTTACCCCACCGTCAATACTCACTAACTACTTTTGTTTCCACTGGGTGGTTAGGGGGGTGAGAAGGTCGTGCTTCCATAGAGTCCCACTACCAATTGAGCCAAACTTAGAAATATTGGACAATTCTATTATTACAAAATCGTCTTGAAAAAAAAAAACCATGTATACCCCCACCGTCAATACTCATTAACTACTCTTGTAAGAGTCAGTTTTTTTTTCATCATCCATATCAAACCAAAGCTAAACATATAGAAGAATAACACAAAACATATAAACGTAAAAACTTCCAATATAAAAGAAAAAGAAAATTGTATATCGAAACATATGCATAATGAATGCTCCTAAAACTATATGATCCGGATATAAACATGCCACTAAGGAAACTTCCACACAAAAAGATCACCCATACCAATGGGGAAAACAAACCTACCACTAAGGCAACTCCCACGAAGATGCATATGCCATGACATGAAGATATAGTATCAAATAAATATAGTCCCACATAGCCCAAGGTTACAGCTCTTGACCGCCCAATAAGCACGGTGTTCTATTTCCACTAGGAGGTAGCATGCCTTACCAAACACGAGTCGATAAGGAGACAAACCTATTGGTGTTATGTAGGCTGTTCTATGAGCCCAAAGAGCTTCTTCAAGTCGGTGGCTTCAGTCCTTCTTGTTTGGTTGCACCATCTTTTCTAAAATCTGTTTGATTTCTCTGTTTGAGACTACAACTTGCCCATTAGTATGGGGATTATAAGGTGTAGAAACTCTATGCACCACCCTATACTTCCAAAGCAAAGCGTCCATGGTGCAGTTGCAAAAATGAGTGCCTTGATCACTTATGATGGCTCAGGGTATTCCAAACCTGCAAAAAATATTTGATCTGACAAACCTGCAACAACTTTAGAATCATTAGTGCTAGTGGGTATTGCTTCCACCGACTTCGAAGCATAATCAACAACAAGTAAAATTAAGACAAAACCAAAAGATATAGGAAAAAGGCCCATAAAGTCAATGCATCACATGTCAAATACTTCACATAAAAGCATAGGTTGTTGAGGCATCTCACTCTTACGAGTGATTGTTGCTCTTGCTATTTGCCATTGTTCACAAGTTCGGTAAGTGTCAAAAGCATCCTTAAGCAAAGTGGGCCAAAAAAACCCGAGTCTAAGAATTTTCTTGTTGTCCGTTGAGGACCAAAATGTCCCCTTACTTGAGAGGCATGACAAAAATGAAGAATGGATTAAGCCTCATGATGGGAGACACATCACATAATCACCTGGTCGCTACATAATTTCCACATATATGGATCATCTCACACATAGTATTTGGCATCACTTTTAAGTTTGTGTATTTGTGCTGTAGACGCATCTGTAGGAAGAACTCCAGCAACTAGATAATTAACTAAATCAGCAAACCAAAGAGTTACTTCACACAACTGTAACAATTGCTCATATGGGAAGTCATCCTAAATGAGGGTGGGATCCTCATCCAATTCTATTCTGCTCAAATAATCTGCCATCGGATTCTCAGCTCCACTCTTATCTTTATTCTCCAAACTAAATTCTTGGAGCAACAACACCCACCAGATCAATCTCGATTTTGCTTCTAGTTTCTTCAACAAGAACTTCAAAGCTGCATGGTTAGTAAAAACAACTACCTTGGGACCTAGCAAATATGATCTAAAATCATCAAGAGCAAAAACAACAGCTAAAAGTTCATTTTCAATGGTAGTATAATTAGCTTGTGCAGAATTTAAAATCCTAGAAGCATAATAGATAATATGGACATCCCTATCAACCCTTTGTGCAAGAACTACCCCCACTGTATAATTAGATGCATCACACATAATTTCAAAGGAGAGGGTCCACTTAGGTGGCTGAATGATGGGAGTGGAAGTCAATGCTGCCTTTAAGCAATTAAATGTCTTCTTGCATTTGTCATCAAATGTGAAAGTGACATCTTTTTGCAACAAATTTGACAGTGGAAGAGTTATCTTGCTTAAGTCTTTGATAAAGCACCTGTAAAAACCTGCATGGCCAAGAAAAGAACGAATCTCGCGGACGCAAGATGGGTAAGGCAAATTTGAAATTACATCAATCTTGGTAGGATCCACTTTCATCCCCTTCTAAGATATCACATGTCCCAAAACTATGTCCTATTCAACCATAAAAATATATTTTTCATAATTCAACATAAGGTTAATTTCAATGCATATATGCAAAACTTTATCTAAACTATTCAAGCATGCATCCTGTAAGACTCTGAATTTTCCAAACTCTAATTTATGCAATTTTATTGTTTTTTTTTTCGTTGAATTGCTTAAGCTATTAGCCCAATATTTATTTTATGAAATTAAGTACCAAAGTATAATTTTATTAAGTTACGAAAAATTTATTACCGAGCAAAATTTTAAAATGTCACTTGTTGTTGATAAATTCTTCTGTCAATTGAGTTGCGATGAGAGTAGATATTTTTATTAAATTAGATTGAGAAGTGAGTGATGTGATGTGTGTAAGGGTGACTAGATGTGTAATGATGATTTTAGTAAAATATTTTAATTATAATAATTATTTTTCTTTGTGGTAAGTTAAGAAAGAAAACCCACCCTCCTTGTTAAAAGCCAATACCGACCAAGCCCCTTTTTTCTCAATTTTCCTCTAGTCAGATTTCTTTTTCCTCTATTCTTCTTGCTTTTTTTTCTTAGACAAAAACAAAAAACAAAAAAACATAAAGTGTTGGTGATCTAAAGTTAGTGAGCTATCAAGTGATTTTGCAGAAAGTTAGAGTTTGGTCTTGTGAAGCTAGTGGTGTTCTTAAATTGGTGTGTTCCCCTTTCCTTCTCAAAATCTTATGCTAGGTTGAATCACCATGGGAGATGGGTAAACTTCCAAATTTATTCTTGAGAAATCAAGTGATTTTCATGAATTTTGTTGGATTCAAAAAAAGGAGTCATGTGTTCTTCTATTTGGTGCTTGTGTTGATGTTGTTGTTATTGGTGTTTTAAAAAATATATTAATCTTTGTTGTTAATATTATTAGTAATGGTGAAAAAAGAAATTGATTTTTGATGTGTTTGAGTTATATATTGAGTTATTTTCAAATAAATGAGTTTGAACTGAAGTTGAAACTTTACAAGAAAATTTAGAGCTGTTAAAGTAATGAAAAGAGTTAAAGAGTTTGAGCAAAAAGTTAGATTGAAATTAAAATGTTGAGTTAAAAATGTTACTCTTTTAATTGCTCTTGAACTGATTTTAAAGAAGAAGTTTAAAGTACTTTATTAACTCAAATTTTGGTGATAGAACTCTAATGGTTGAAGTAATAGAACTTGAAAGATAAAAACAAATTCTTCCATAAAGATTTGAATAGTCGAGTGTGTGTATGTGTGGTTTGGAAAATATTCATTTTATGTAGCTTTAACTAAATAATGTAGATAATTTAATTTTAAAAGTTTGGTGTGTGAAAAGTATTTAATTTTGGAATTATGATATAGTTGGATGAATTTTGTTTATGTATCTTTATGTTTATGTAGTTAGCTCATTGAGTCTCGAAAAGGAATCGAGATCGTTGACACCGAATTAGCGGTGGGAAGAACTCTGATAAATGTTATTCTAGTGATTAAAGAAAAATGATTTTTCTTAGATTATGCATTTCCAAAAATTGTTGTCATGATTGATAAGCTAGAATGTATACATGTCGTTATCAAATATTTGAACTTGTGTTTTAAGGAATATTAGGGAATTGTGATTTCAAGTTTTTATATGTATACTTTCAATTTTTAGAAAAGTTGGCATGACTTTAATTATAGTTTCAAGTTTATTAAGAAAAGGTTAAAGTCTTGAGTTAGAATTTCATTTTTTAGATTCCAAGTTTCATGAATTAAAATACAAGCTTTGTTGATAAAAAAAATATTTAATATATTTTAAAAGGAATGAAACTATTTCAAAGAGTTAGAAGTCTAAAACTAGAAAAATATTTATTGATATTTTTGTGTGGTTATGTTGTTATGAGGTAAATACTTTGTTTGAACACATAGTATTTAAAAAGGTAGTAGATCAAACTTGTAGTTATTTGAAAAAGAAAAAAAAAAGCTATGGCAAATTTTTTGAAACAAAGTGGTATATGAATTATTGTGGGTTATTTTAATATAAAAGTATTTGAGTGGTAGAAATTTTATAAACTTTAAAGAAGTTAGGAAACAGTTCTCTTGTGATTTTTATGGCGGTATAAATTAAAATTTGGAGTTGTTTAAAGTTTGAAATCGTAGGAGTTGTTGTCCTTGATTATTTATGGTGTTTTAAACTAGATTTTGATTTTGATGTTTTTTGAAAAACTTTGATGAGTAAAATAGATTTTAACCGAGTGGTAAATATATATATGTATAAAGAGAGTTCAAAATTTTACGAAAAGTTGGTTTTAAGTTTACTTGGTTATTAAGGTGTTAAAGGTTTTATCCTTTGGGTTTTTGTGAGAACAAGGTTTGTACCTTAATAGATTAAACTAAAAAGTTTTTGTCATTGATATTACATTTTTAATTTTTATGAAGAAATTTAACTTTGGAAATCAAAATTTATAACTTCATGACTTTGAGAACAAGTCATATATATATATATATATATATATATATATATATATATATATATATATATATATATATATATATATATATATATATGTCAAACTTTGTATATAAAAAAGGTTTGAAAGAGAAATATTCACTTTATGAAAAAAGTTTCAATCTTAAATTTTGAAGTTACAAGTTTTAATTTTTATAGTAAGGATATCAACTTTATGCTAAAATTCGAGATTGAAAAAGTATTTAGGTATTTTGAAAAACAACAATCGATCATCATTTTGGGTTTTGATATATGATTTTATTATGAATGTAGATTTTAGTTGAAGACTTAAAAGAAAATTGTGAATTTGGGAAATATTTGGTGTTGATGAGAAAATGTGGGTTGTAAGTGAAAGTTTATACACAAAGCATAATTAATAAAGATTAAAATTTGAAAAATGTTAAATTGGAAAATCATGATTTTGAATAGTTATAATATTGGAACTATTAGTATTTGAGTTATTTTTTATAAGTTTTCTTGATACAAACCTTCTACTAGTTTTTTAAATATTAAAGTGTTGAAATTTATGGAGTTGATTGATGATTTAATTGAAATTTCAAACTGTGCGAGTATTTTTGTCTTTGATTGATTTTGTTAAGAAAATATTTTTTCCTAAATTGTTAAAGACAAAGATTTGAAATGTGGCATAAATGTTTTGAAATTCATTTTCGTCAAAGTACTTAAATAAAAGTCTTTTTGAAGTTAGGGAACCTAAGAGAAAAGTCAATCCCTAATTGTCTTGTATAGTGGCCGAACCTAAAGTTCATTAGGGGGGTTGGTTTAGAAACTTGTATTGATTAAATTAATTGATTGGATTAGGGTACAAGGAAATTGAGAGGTTTAATTGGAATCGTCAGATAGGTTAAGTTGGTGTAACGTACGTTGCTTGTGTAATAAAGCACTGTCGAGGTAAGGGAACTTTCTAATGATACTATATATGCTTGAATGCAGAGTGTGTATGTATACATGTTCTTTGTGCTTGTGGTGAATAAAGGTGCACACGATTGTTTATGTATTTAATGTGATTATGTATTCATAATTAATAAGATATAATGAATTTTATTGACAAGAATATGTCTTGAGTATGCTCTGTGAAAAAGTATTAAAAAATTATTAGTGTTTAATGAGTATTAAAATGAGAAGGGTGTGAAAATTCCGGAATCATGTCCACTGACATATAAGCATTGCATTAGGGTGCTTTGTCACACGAGTTATGTTTGTTATGATATTTATATAAATGTTTTTTTATCACTTGATGTCATGTCATGTTATGCTTTTATACTTTGTATTTTCGATTGTATGTTATTTTTAGATCATGGCCCTCTACTATTATTGTGGATCGGGCTTACTCCCCAAGTTCTTAGAGTTTTGAGTCGTGCTTGAATTGCAACGACATCGATAACGTGACATAGCGATGATTTTGGATGGGTAATCGGAAGCAGTGGGGCTTGATGTCACTCATGGATCCTCAATAGCCAGTCACCCTCAATTAGATGAATGATCAACTTAGGGTTTTATTTATGAATTTGATTTATTCTTCCTTCCTTAATGCAATGTTGTTGTCGCAATGAAATTTATGCATTTGAAACAATTGTAATTTTTTTTAGTCAACGTTAATTGTTCGGTTGTAAGTAAGATCGTTGGTCGAAACCATTTAATATAATGAAACAATGTTATAATCGTCATTTTTGGAAAAGAATTTTACAATTAAATATTTTACTCTAATTTAAATTAAAGTACGATTATGAATATTTTATCCAAAAGTGTTTTTTGTTTTAAAAAAAAAATTACACTCTCGTTGTTAAAAATAAGGGTGTTACACATCAAATGAGGAGCCATACACAGTAAAATCATCCATGAAAACTTCTATACAACTTTCTACGAAATCAGCAAAAATACTAATCATGCAGCGTTGGAAAGTGCCGAAAGGGCAAGTGAATATGGTCTTTTCTTGGTCCTCTATTGCAATATGGATATGAAAATAAGCTGAAAACCCATCAAGAAAACAATAATGTGACTTACTAGCTAACCGTTCAAGCATCTGATCAATGAAAGGTAAAGGAAAATGATCCTTTCTAGTTGTCTGGTTTAGTCTCCTATAATCGATGCATATCCTCCAGCAACTCTGCACTCGTGTGGGGATAAATTCATTATTCTCATTTTTAACCACAGTGAGTCCAGTTTTCTTAGGGACTACCTGCACCAGACTCACCCACTGACTATCAGAGATGGGGTATATGATGTCTGCTTGTAAGAGCTTGGTCACTTCATTTTTTACAACATCTAGAGTTAAGGGGTTAAGTTGCCTTTAGGGCTGCCTGACTGATTTAACCCCATCCTACAGTAGTATCCTATGCATACACATGGATGGGCTAATACCAGGAATATATGTCAAGGTCCATATGATCGCCTTCCTATGTTTTCTCAAAATCTGCAACAACTTGACTTCCTGTTGATTTTCAAGTTTGGCTGAAATAATCACAAGTAACTTGCACTCCCTTCTAAATATGCATATTTCAAATTTTTAGGAAGTGGTTTAAGCTTTATAGTTGGTGGCTACTCAATGGAGGGTATAGCACTAGGGGCCGGAGCTAAGTCTGCAAAATCAATAATGTCAGTAGAAATATCAATATTAGCACAATGATCAACCTGCAAAGCAGGTTCGATCTCAGCACACACAGAGCACAAATGAGTATATGCACATGATTCACAAGTATAAGTATCATCAAAACCAGACAATGAAGGAAAATAAGTAGCAAACATATTGGAGTAAATCAGCAAGCAATTCAATTTGAAAAATAGAATGCTCTTCCATGGGGTGTTTGATAGCATCAAAGATGTTAAATTTTACAATGCTATCACCAAATTCCATGGATAGAGTTATGGCATGCACATCAATTTTTGTTCTAGAAATTTTCAAGAATGATCTATGATCCGCTGTCGCGCAAAGGTCAAATACAATTGATTAAATGTAAATAGAGGTATTAACTCAAATTGTTTCACAAGGACTTCTGATATATTAATAATAACTAAATTGAAAGTTGAAATTAAAAAGGGCGTTTTTTAGATTTTTGATTTAACAGATGAGCAAAACGATTAATCCGCTTATTCAATGAGTTTAATTTCTAATTTGTGATTCTATTCTTATTTGACTATAGAATTGATCAAACAAGCGTAATCAATCCTATGTGAATTTGGTTTCTTTGATTGGATTAAGCATCACAATCATCAAAATATTACAATTAACGATCAAGCGTCGCAAAATTATAATTCAATTAAATTAGAAACTGAAACCAAATTATGTCAAATAACTTTAATCAATCCTATTGAAATTCAATTTAAGCAACCAAAAGATCAATATAATCAAATAAACAAGAATAGAATCATGAATGGAAATTGACAGTGTAACCTAAATCTCAAGGTGTTGATGAAACTCTGAACTCGTGGATTAATCTTATAAAATTAGCCTTCCATGAAATTAAGGTAAAAACTGTTTATTTCTTGTAGCAATTTGAATCCTAATTTTTCCAATTTTAGAAAAGAAACAAAACTATCAATATATAGTACTTGATATTGGGCTTTAGGGTTTAGGGTTTAAAAACAAGTGACCCGCTAATTAAAATTATTACAAAAGTCCAGATTACGAAATCTGCAATTAAGGCCGAGTAAAGTTCGGAATTGGTCTTTTCTTCCAACACAAAAATTGTAGCTTGGATTTTTAGCTTTCCAATGCAGGCTCATATGCGCCAATCCGATATCCAGAGCTCAAGTTATGGCCTACAGAGCAAGAAAGAGTCAAAATACAAATAATAAAATTAAAATACAAATAATAAAATTATAATTCAAATTCGACCCAAAGTTTAGAAACAAGCTAAAAATATTAATCCAAGATATAAAGAGCTTTTAAAATACCAAAGTAAAAAACTAGAAACATTTGCCCAAATGCAATGATCAATCTGCTTAAGATGATAGGCGCTCTGTTGGACTTATTCTCTCCCTCCATGTCTAGAATGTAAAAATCTGCAGGAAATATCAATTCATTAACTCAAACAAGTACGTCCTCCACAAGTCCAATAGGGCGAGCATTGCTCTTGTTCGCCAATTGAATGGTAACACATGTACTCTGTAAAGGTCCAAGAGCAAGAGAATTAAAAATAGATGTAGGCATAACATTAATGGATGCTCCTAAATCTAACATGGCATTTTCAAATTGACTATTGCCTATGGTACATGGGATGGAAAAAGTTCATGAATCTTTGCATTTTTTGGTCACGGGCTGAAACATTGCGCCCCATGTTTACTCTTTCATTACCTTTTAACCTTCTCTAGTGTGTGCACAACTCTTTTAGAAATTTGACATATGTTGGAACCTATTTAATTGCTTCAAGGAGGGGAATATTCACTTCCACCTTCCTAAATGTAAGATCCATAGTTTTAAATTCTAATTTATGTATTTTGGTATTGAACTTTAAGGCTTTTTAGCCAAGTTATTGATATTTTGTGAGTTTAATGCCCACAAATATCTTTTGATGCCCCGATTAAAATTATTCGTCGATAAATAAATTAGATTAAGTACGGTGAATCTTTTGTCGAATAATAATTTATTTATGTTAATCTTTTGTCGAAGATTTTACCGGAATTAATCACGGTACCATAATCGCTCGTTAAAGCTATCGTTAAGGTAAGGGCTCCTTCCAAACTTTTAGTTTGCATTTAGGGACTTATCTGTGGTTGAGCGGAAAAGAAATTTGTTAGGGTTGAAGTGTAGATTTGGGAAAAATGAATTTAATGCTTTTATGGGTGAAATTTTAGAGTTGGGTTTTTGGTGATATTGATTAGTGTTTTGTGGAAAATGAATTTAACTCATTTATTGGTGGTTTTGAGGAAATTAAATTTGATGTGTTTGAGTGGTTGGTTGTGATGATTTGTGTTTTGTCGTGTTTGACGTGCTCATAATTAAGATTATAAAATTTGAGATTTGTTTGTGTGGATTTTATGAAAAAATGAATTTGTAACACCCCGTTTTTCAAAGCGAGGGTATATTTTTTTTTCAAAAGTAATTAAAAACCAACAAGGAATTAAATCATGAAATGCCTTTGGATAAATAATTGAGTCATTAAAATTTACAAGCAGCGGAAAAGTTCCTCCAATTATAAATTCCAAGACATTTACACAACAACAAATGGTACCTGGGACCCATTAGAATAAGAAGTCAAACTGACAATATTAGTATAAGTACAGTTTTCCAAACTAAGAATACTCTAATCCAAAAAGAAGGACACCTAGTCCCTATACATCATCCTAATCTGATCATCCTACCAAAAAGCTATACACCCTGAGTATCTCCACGCGCCCCGTGAAATCCTCCTAACGTAACTGCAGTCACGCGTTCCCATCTCCATTCCCGTCCGTAGGGTATGAACCGGTAGGACCGTCCTGACTCTCATATGAGGGCAAAGCCCAGATTTCCACAATAATTGTAAAGGGTCACCAACCAAAAAAATAACAGTTAACACATAGCAATTAAGTTTTTAAATGCTCAAAACAACTTTTCAACTAAGCATGCACCTTAACAGGATTCTCAATATGCGAAAAGTTCATACAACACATTGCCAATTAAAATGAAGGTAAAATGAAGTTCTAAAACTCCTAATTAACACATAACAAATCAAGACATGGATAAGTTAATGAGTAATCAATAATCTAACTCAAACTGAGGATTTTCACTGAGCCAATCGATTGGGAAATCGATTGGGGTGAAGGTTTTTAATGAAAACAGAATCCTGGGCTGAATCAATCGATTTGGCAATCGATTGACAGGATGACTAAGCCCCTGACTTAATACCAATCGATTTCCAAATCGATTTCCTGAAGGTTTTTAGTGAAATTTTGAACTCTGGCTTGATTCAATCGATTGGGCAATCGATTGACAGGATAGCTGAGCCCCTGACTTAATGGCCAATCGATTTCCAAATCGATTTGGTCGAATATGGATGAGTCCCTGACTTAGGCCCAATCGATTGGGCAATCGATTTCGTAAATGATTTTCGAAAACTGATTACAAAATCGATTGGCTAATCGATTTTGTCCATTTGGCCAAGTCCCTGACTTCCATCCAATCGATTGGGAAATCGATTTACCTGTGTATTCTTTCAAAAATTCATAAACTAACTCAATCACATTCATGCATAATCCCAATTCTTAACACTTAACACTGATAACACAATTACTACGACATCATGGATTTCGAAATGGTATTGCAATCAAACATGTTATCACCAAATTCCAAAACATAACACTTAGCATTTATAACACATTACTACACAAACAAAATGAACCAACAGTTCACAAATCAACAGGGTGTAGTCTCTCGCGGACAAACACAATTCCCTCAGGAACGTAAGTCGTAAACGTACTACCTATCACGGGTCCGTACCGTTTACCGAGGTGCCACCTATCCCGGGTCAGCACAACTTACCAAAACATACACGAGTAAACGAGACATTAAGAGATTCCCCATTCTTAATTCTCATCTAACTTAAACCAGGGCGTAGTCTCTCACGGACAAACCCCTGCGCAGTCTCTCACGGACAAACGCAATTCCCGCAGGAACGTAAGTCGTAAACGTACTACCTATCACGGGTCCGTACTGTTTACCGAGGTGCCACCTATCCCGGGTCAGCACAACTTACCAAACACAATTCCCTCAGGAACGTAAGTCGTAAACGTACTACCTATCACGGGTCCGTACTGTTTACCGAGGTGCCACCCATCCCGGGTCAGCACGACTTACCAAACGTAAATCGTAAACGTACTGCCTATCACGGGCCCGTACTGTTTACCAAGGTGCCACCTATCCCGGGTCAGCACGATTTACCGAAACACACATAAAAAAGCGAGACATTAAGAGATTCCCCATTCTTAATTCTCATTTAACTTAACGATTTTCAAGACAAAACATTCAGTAAATAAGTCATTAAGAGATTCCCCATTCTTAATACTCATTTACTGAAACGATTTTCAAAAACGAACATTAAGTAACCGAGACATTAAGAGATTCCCCATTCTCAACGCCCAGTTAACTTAAACAATTTTCCAAACAAAATAATAAGTAACCGAGACATTAAGAGATTCCCCATTCTTAACGCCCAGTTAACTTAAACAATTTTCCAAACAAAATAATAAGTAACCGAGACATTAAGAGATTCCCCATTCTTAACGCCCAGTTAACTTAAACGGTTTTCAAAACAAAATGTTAAGTAACCGAGACATTAAGAGATTCCCCCTCCTTAACGTCCAGTTAACTTAAACGGTTTTCAAAACAAAATATTAAGTAACCGAGACATTAAGAGATTCCCCATTCTTAACGCCCAGTTAACTTAAACGATTTTTCTTTAAAACAAAATATTAAGTAACCGAGACATTAAGAGATTCCCCCTCCTTAACGTCCAGTTAACTTAAACGGTTTTCAAAACAAAATATTAAGTAACCGAGACATTAAGAGATTCCCCATTCTTAACGCCCAGTTAACTTAAACGATTTTTCTTTAAAACAAAATATTAAGTAACCGAGACATTAAGAGATTCCCCATTCTTAACGCCCAGTTAACTTAAACGATTTTTCTTTAAAACAAAATATTAAGTAACCGAGACATTAAGAGATTCCCCATTCTTAACGCCCGGAAGAAGACGATGGAAAAGTTGAATTTTCCTTCCTTTCTTTTTCTTTCCTTTGTTTTTCCTTTCTTCCTTTTTCCTTCTTTCCTTTATATACTCTTTTCTTTTCCTTTTCCTTCCTTCTAGTTTTCCTTTCTTTTTCCCCCCAAACAAACACATATAAACATAAATATATATTTATATATATATATATATATATATTACTTACTTTTAACAAATATCTCCAAAATATTATTAACTTTGGCTAAAAAGCCTCCGAGCCAAAATCCAAAATACACAAAAACACATAAAGCACACTTTAAAATTACGGGTCTTACAGAATTGATGTGATTTGGTGTGAATTGTGGATTGAATTTGAGAATATGTCTGAGTATGCTTTGTGTGGAATTTGAAAATCATTAGAGTTAAATGAGTATTAAAAACAGAATATGATGAAGGCTCACTACCTCTAACTCTGATACTGAAGATTCAAATGACCAAGCAGTTATTTTTTTCCATACTTGAATGAATTAAATTGTCTAGTCAGCTACATTCTTAATTTCACCGAATTAAATATCTCATCAAATAGAAACAATCCAATTCAAATTCAAGACAACAGATCTATGCGATCAAAGATAGAACATCCTAGAATCAAAGCAACGATCAATAATGGAATTTCAATAACAACCAAACAACGATCAAGAATTGGATTTCAGTAACTGACATGAAATGAATTTCAGCAATCATCAAACAACGATAAGAAAATTCAAGGCTAAAAAACAAAGAAAAAATTCGAAGCAACGACTGATTAAGCATCTGGGAACAAATCAAAGTAACGATCATTAGAACTTGAATGCAATGGGAAGATTAGAAAATTGAAGTAGCCAGAATTGTATAATTTGTACACTGGAACTAGAACGTTGGAAGAAGAAGAAATTTGAAAAGCTAAAACAGTTTTTCGTAAATCGTGTTGACCCGTGATAGGTAGCACCTCGATAATTTAGTACTTAGGCCTGTGATAGGCGGTACAATTATGATTTACGACCCTTCGGGGAGGGTTTTGGTTTGGAATTCCGAGTCCATGCATTTTGGCATATACGCATTGCATTAGGGTGCTTGGCACGCGAGTCACTTTTGATTCAAGATTATGATTGAGTGTTTTGAACTCAAGTGGTTGTTGTGGTTGTGCTATAATTGTTAAGTGTGAATGGTTTGGATTTGTGTGTAACTGTGATTGATTGCAAAACCTTTTCGAAACTCAAGTTTTCGTGGTGATTGTGCTATAATTGCTAAGTGTGATTGTTTGGATTTGTGTGTAAGTGTTGATTGATTTCGAAACCCTTTTAAAAGCTGAATTTTGCTGAATTTTGTTGTTTTCTGCAGTTTTATGATGTGTATTCGAATATAGAAGGTTGTATTCGAATATAGACATCCTATTTTTGCTACTAACTTACGTATAGTCAAATACAGAAGCTTGTATTCGAATACAGACATGCTATTTTTGCTGCAGACTCATGAAACAGCCTTGTATTCGAATACAAACATGTTGTATTCGAATACGACAGTGCAGTTTTGTTTAAAACTTCATTTTTCAACTTTTTTATGCATGTTTGGTATATGGAAACCCT
Source organism: Cicer arietinum (assembly GCF_000331145.2). Taxonomy (NCBI): domain Eukaryota; kingdom Viridiplantae; phylum Streptophyta; class Magnoliopsida; order Fabales; family Fabaceae; genus Cicer; species Cicer arietinum. Next base: position 19,280,679 of record NC_021161.2, on the reverse strand, counting down.
TTTAAGGTGCATGCTAAGTTGAAAGGTTATTTGGTGCATTTATAACTTAAATGTTATGTGTTAATTGTTAATTTCGGTTGGTGACCTTTACAACTATTGTGGAAATCTGGGATTTGCCCTCAAATGAGAACCAGGATCTTCCCCCGGTTAGTACCCTGTGGATGGGAACGTAGTTGGACACACCTGACTGGAGTTATGTTAGGAGGATCTTGCGGGGCACGTGAAGATCATTCGGGATGTATAGTTTTTGTAGAATGATCAGATTAGGTTGACGTATATGGACTAGATGTCTTTCTTTTTTTTTTTTTAATTTGGAAGACTGTACCTATACCAATATTGTCAGGTTGACATTTTATTTTGATGGGTTCTATATACCACTTTTTGATGTGACGTGGGGAGGTTAAAATTCTCAGGGCAGTGCTTTTGTACAGGTGTCTGCCGAGAATATTCCAGAGGTATGAGCTATGTCTGATAGGCCTTATAGCCCCGGTGTATTTTGATGTTTGAATACTTTGGATTTTGATTTCGAAAACTATTCTGCTGCTTGTAAATACTGTTGACTTTTGTCGTTGTGTTACGACTTAAATATTTATCCAAAAGTATTTCTTTCTTTATTTCTTTGTTTTTATGAATTTGTTTTGAAAAAAAAAAATATACTCGCGCTTTTTAAAATCGAGGTGTTACACTATATGTATCTAAGATCTCTTTTTCTCTATCTGCCTCGTCCATTTTCTTAGTCTTCAATGCTCTTTGAGGGAAAGGAAGTGGTATATTTTGGTCAATATCAGCAGTTTCAGGGACCAAAGTGTCCTTAGAAACCTTATTATTTTTCACAGCAACAGTTTCAGGTACCTTTGATATTTCAACAGCTTTGCCATACCTCAAGGTAATTGCACTAATATTAGGGGCATTTGGATTTACTATTTACTGGACAGGTAGTTGGTTTGATCCTTGAGTCTTCATCTGATCAATTGAAGTGGCCAACTAGCCAAGCTTTGTCTCCAAGTTCTAAATTATGGAATTTGTTCTTTGTTGAAATTGGAGATTTTGGACAACCATTTGTTTGACAAGGTCCTCTAATGAAGGTGCATTGTTTTGCTGCTGATGTGGAACGTTTTACTGTTGCGGAATGTTTTGCTGCTGCCTAGGTTGCTGTTATGCAGATAGATCATAGTTGGCGATAGATCATAGTTGGCTTCAGGATTGTATATGTATGCTGCATATGCTTGAGGGGCATCAACAATTGGATCTTCTTGCAATGTAGGACATGAATGTGTAGAATGCTCTAGAGAAGTGCAAATACCACAGACCACTGCTTGGACTTTACCTACTGCCAATTTGTTTACTAAAGACGTAAGCTCATCAAGTCTGCTTTCTAGATTCTTTGAGAAGAAGCTAGAATTTCATTCATTCCCCTGGTCAACACTATTGAATTGCTTCTAGTTGTAAATTGCTGAGAATTAATGGATATGTTCTCAATCAAAGCTTTTGTCGCTTCTGGAGTCTTATCGACAAGTGCTCCCCCACTAGTAGCATCCAAAATTCTTCTATCCATAGCTAGCAAGCCTTCATAAAAATATTGGATAAGCAATTGTTTAGAAATCTGGTGATGAGGACAACTAGACACTAATTTCTTGAATCTCTCCCAATACTGATGTAATGATTCCGTGTCAATCTGCCTAATGGTACATATTTCTTTTCTGATTGAAGCAGCTCTTGAGGCAGTGAAGAATTTTTCTAGAAACAACTTCTTCAAATCATTTCAACTTGTAACAGAACCTAGCTGAAGGTAGTATAACCAATCCTTGGCAACATCTTGAAGTGAGAATGGGAAGGCTCTCATCTTGATATGGTCTTATGTGACTCCTTGAGGGTTCATGGTAGAACACACAACATGAAACTCCTTCAAGTGTTTGTGGTGATCCTCACCTGCAAGACCATTAAACTTTGAAACAAGTTAATTAAACCAGATTTAAGTTCAAATGGTACAGTAATTTAGGATATGTGATACACAATGCATTATAAGTGACATTAGGTGCAATAAGTTGTCTTAAGGTTCTATTATTCATATCATCCATATTTTACATCAAGTTGTCACTCTCACTATATGACTCTAACTCGTTAGCACTAGCGGCTCTATTAAGTATACCACGTAAACGGAAGGTCCTATCTTTTTCAGGGTCAAGGGAATGCAGATTCACAGAACTAGCCCTAGTCATGAATCATGAGAATATAACAATGCAGTGTAAAACCACAATTCGGAAAATTCTAACAATATCCTTATTGCTAAAATTGAAGTAAAAAATGGAAAACCCTATCAAATAAAATCCAAAAAATTTAAAAATACCACAAAAAATTTCTAAAAATCAAATAAAGATAACGCAAATTTTTTTGGAATTTTTTTTAGAATATTAAAATAAAAAAAATGGTCTAAACGAAGGAATTTGGAATTTGTGATTTTATGGCAAAATTCCGAGCAATCCGAGACAATCGCCTGAAAACTAGTTTTTTTGACTAGTAAAGTGCCTACGAGCTAGCAACAAGCCTATCCGAACTGTAGATCAGCAAAACAAGAAAAAAAAATGTTAGGATGGTTAGTAATACTCTAAAATTGGTTAATATTGTTATAAGAGAGTCCCCGACAACGGCGCCAATTTGATATGTTTTCGCACACGGGTCAAATACAAGTAATAAAACGTAGGTAGATGTAATAACTCTAGTCGTTTCGCAAGGACTTATGTTATAATAGTATTAGCCAAATTGAAAGTCAAAATTAGAAAGGGGGGTTGTCGAAATTAGAAAAGGGAGTTTTCAGATATTGTTCAAACTTATTAGCAAAGCGATTAATCCACTGATTCGAGAGTTTCAGACCTATCCTAGATTCTATCAACATATTTAATTTCTAAATCGTGACTCTATTCCTATTTGACTATAGAATTGATCAAACGGGCATAATCAACCCTATGTGAATTCGATTTCTGTGACTGGATTAAGCATCACAAAATATGATGTATTATAGTTAACGATCAAGCGTCGGAAAACTATCATTTAATTAATATAGAAACCAAATTATGTCAAATTAATTTAATCAGTCCTATTGAAATTGTATTAAGCAATCTGAATAACAATATAATCGAATAAAGATAAATAAAATCACAACGTGAAATTATCATTATAACTTGAACCTCAAGGTGTTTATGAAACTCCGAAACAGCTGATCAATCTAAGAAATTTAGCCTTCCATAAAATAAATAAATAAATAAATTGTTTTTCTATATCTTTCTCAATCTGAAACAACATTATTCAAAATAGAAGGAAACTCTTAATATATTGTATTCGCTTTCTTGGGCTTGTAAAACAAATGGTCCAATACTTAAAATTATTACAAAAGCTCAGATAACTAAATCTACAATTTTGGCCAAGTAAAGTTTGGCACTGGACTTTTATTCCAACACAAAAGTTGTGGGTCTGATTCTTCGATTTCCAACGCCTACTCGCGTGCGTCAATTCGATATCTAGAGCCCAAGTTATGGCCTACAAAGCAAGCAGTGGTCAATATATAAATAATATAATTAAAATTCAATTTCGACCCAAAATTTAGAAACAAGCTAAAAAGTTAATCTAAACTATAGAGAGCTTTTAAAATGCCACAATAAAAAACTAGAAACATGTGCCCAAATACTTTAATCATGAATCAATATATCATTATTTTCTTTTATCGTCTTCCTTTGTGTTAAACTCTTTTTGTCAAATGCATCTTGCGATCATTTATGTACTAGGAGGTAAAAATGTAAATGTGTTACACACCTCAATATAATAAGTCGCATAAGGCCAAAAAGTGTGTTTAGAGTAGAAGCCAAAGGGCAACTTGACATCTAATTTTAAATCACAATGGTCTTTCTTCAAAAGCCAAGATCGCAAAAATCATGGTTCGTCAAAAAAAAAAAAAAAAAAAAGAAGTAAAACATATGTGTTCCCCTCATCCATAAATTAAAGGATCGTGTCCATACAAAAAACGTGTATAAAAATAAATAAATAAATAAATAAAATAAAATATAGTAATTAATCAAATGCGTTCATTTATGATATTTCATAATATATAAATTTGAAGTGAAAAAAACAACCAGCATCTTATGGTCGGAAAATGACTTGCACCTTATGTCGAAAAAATGATCTTCATCTACAGTCGAGAAAACGACTTGCACCCAATATTGGGTAAACGACTTATGTCTTAAGCTGAGAAAACAACCTATATTGTCTGTGTCCTAAGCCAAGAAATTACTTGCATCGTAAGCAAGAAAACGAATTGCACCATAACCCGGGAAAACGACTTGCATCTTAAGCTGATAATACAACACGCACCTCTTAAGCCGAGAAAACGGCGTGCATCTTAAGCCAATAAAATGACTTGCATCCTAAGTCACGAAAACAACTTGCATCTTAAACTGATTAAATGACTCATATTCTAAGTTGGAAAAACGACTCGCACCCCAAACTAGGAAAACGACTCGTACCCCAAACTAGGAAAACGACTTGCTTCTTAAGTTGAAAAAACAACTCACCATTTGTGTCACATGTCAAGAAAATGGCCTACATCTTAAGTTGAAAAAACGACTCACACTTGAAACTAAGAAAATAACGTGCATCATTAGTTAAGAAAACGACATGCACCCTTCACATTTATTCAAAATTTTTTATTTTAAAAATAAATCAAAAATTATAATTAGGATTGATTTTGATTTGATTTATTTTCCAACAATATCAAATTTTAGCCATTTAAAGCAAGTTTTCAAAGAAAAAATAAAAATTCTGATTTTACTCTAATTATTAATTAATTGAGATATCATTTCCTAAATAATTTTAACCTAATTAGTCATTATAAATAGAGTTTTTTGAGGAAAAAATTACAAAAAAAAAATAGTTTTAGAGAAAAAAAAATATTAGAGCAACGGACACTGTAAAATAAATTATCATTTCCTTAGTCCACAATGAGATGCACCATGTTTTGTTGTTGTTGTACAAAATCCCAAACAAGAATGCAAGTCGTTAACCAGAGGATAAAAATACATAACATGAATCATCATGATGAATATAATGAGAGTGTAGTGAAACAGAACAAGAACTAGCTAGCCAATGTTGAAGTATGATATTCATTGGTGATTGGTTTTCTTGTAAACTTTAGCAAAATGAATTTTATTTTTTTCCTTCTAGTCAAATAAAGTGATTGAATTTCTTTGCATATATCAGTTTAATATCAAATAATACAATTCATCCTAATTGTAAAAAATTAATAAAATAATAATAATCCATAATTGTTAAGGGGTATTTGTTCTTGTCTTTAAATTTTTGTTTAGTCACGAACTTTCTAAACCTTGAAGAATATAAAATTATCATAATTAATAATAAGCCAACATGCATTGAAGAGTTTACCTTTACTCTTTGTCTGATTGATAACTTTTAAAATGCTTGAATACAAGAATTGATAATACAAGATTCTTATTTTCTAGGAATCTTGAATAACTAGAGGATAGTTACAAAACAAACATCCAGGAATCATCTATGATACAATACCCCTGAAAATTGAAAATATATAATTATAAATTAATATAAACTTAAGAAACCCACCATTCAATATCATCCCCACCATCATCAACAAACACATAGCACTAAGATGTTAATTTAAGGGTGGTAGTCAACAACTATGATGTTAGTTTTAGGATTACTTACAAATTGGATGTGTTACGATGCCATTGATGGACAAGTGTTACGTTGTGCCATAAACAGAGAGATGCAGGAAGCACGTCATCACCAGAGAGAATGCTGAGATTGGTTCTTCTTTGGATTTAAATGCTTGGCGGCTTGAGGGATTGAAAGCTTAGATTGTTTGGCAAGTTGAGAGATTGAGAGAAAGCAGCACTTGCAAAGGTTTGGAAATTTGAGAGAAATGGAGGATTTGAGACATATGGAGGATTTCATAATTTGGGGGAATAATTTTGGGGTTTTGAGGGAAAATGGTTTCAGAGTCCGAGCGAGAACAACTTCAAAGAGCGAAAAATGAAATGTGGGGTAAAGGAAAAACATGTTTCTCTCCAAAATGTTGCGGCAATTGTATGGAACTGTCGCAGACAATGAACGAGGGCGGTTCCTTGGCAATCTTTGCAACTTGCAACATGTGTGTCGCAATCTTCAAATTTTTTTGTAGTGGTTTGGTAAGCCATGATGCTTACATCTCCGACTATAGAGCAAATCTAATTCCCTTTTATTAGATTAATGAAATTAGGGTTTATAGAATACAAGTTATGCTTAAATATTAATAACATGTTTCATTTTACAACAATACCCCTGAACTATAATGTAGGGAGCTTTCACCCCAGCACTCCTAGTTTCCCCCACAACAAACAGTTGGGCCAAACCGTCCACTTCATCAAACCCCATAGAAACCCTTAGAAACATCCAGAATTTAACCGGATATGTATCACCTTTTTAGTTAGAGACATTTATTTCCTCTGCCATATCATTTTGTTGTTGTTTCTTATGAACTGAAAATTTCTCTAAATATCGTGTTTAACAAAAAAATGCTAAAAAGTTAGGTAAGTGTATTATGCCCATTATATGTTTGCAAATACTTGATTTTTCTGCTGATAAGATTTTCTAGCTCTACTTTCCAACCTTGAATATGTTAGATCTTGGATGGTTTGGAGAACAAAGGATACCACCATATGATACCACTAGAAGATATAACTAGAGGAAGTGACCAAAGAAAGTCACTAGAATAAGCAAAGAGATCGGAGGAAAGGAACAACACGCATTATTCGATATGTTGAACTGTACATCCAAGGAAACAAGTAGATTAAGAGGAAACATAATAAAAGGACGACTAAAAGGAAAGGAACAAAACGCGTCCTTCACTATGTTGAACTTTACATCAAAGGAAGCAAGTGGATTAAGAGGAAACAAAAATAAATGAAGGATTAGAGTAAAGGAACAACATACTCCATTCGTTGTCTCCAAAGGAGATGCCTCTAAGGATCTACCTTTACCTCTAAGTATCTGAGTCTAAGAATTTGACTTTGATAATCTACCTCCAAGGGTTTACCTCTGAAGATAAGACTCTAAAGTCAAGTGCAACATGCTCCAATAAGCTGCCTCCAACAAAGCAACTCAGAGGCAAGCATTTGACTTTGATTTACAATGTTGACTTTATCTCTACTAAGTTGCCCCTAGACAGTAACTCAATACCAGAAGATTATTGAGTCTGACTTTGAACTTCACACAATTTCTGACTCTGATTTTTAGACTCTGCCTCCAACAAAAGCAAGCGTCTAACTTTGAGGAAAGTCAATGTCTATCAGGAAAAGTCAACGCAACATGAAAAAATCAACACAACATGAAAAAATCAGCGACTCTGACTCTAATAAAAGTCATGACTCTTGAAGTTGACTCTGAAGACATGTTCTGCATACGACTCAAAAATAGAATATGATGAAGGCTCACTGCCTCTAACTCTAATACTGAAGATTCAAATGACCAAGCAGTTATTTTTTTCCATACTTGAATGAATTAAATTGTCTAGTCAGTTACATTCTTAATTTCACCGAATTAAATATCTCATCAAATAGAAACAATCCAATTCAAATTCAAGACAACAGATCTATGCGATCAAAGATAGAACATCCTAGAATCAAAGCAACGATCAATAATTGAATTTCAATAACAGCCAAACAATGATCAAGAATTGGATTTCAGTAACTGACATGAAATGAATTTCAGCAATCATCAAACAACGATAAGAAAATTCAAGGCTAAAAAACAAAGAACAAATTCGAAGCAACGACTGATTAAGCATCTGGGAACAAATCAAAGTAACGATCATTAGAACTTGAATGCAATGGGAAGATTAGAAAATTGAAGTAACCAGAATTGTATAATTTGTACACTGGAACTAGAACGTTGGAAGAAGAAGAAGAAATTTGAAAAGCTAAAACAGTTTACATCTATAAATGGTTTTCACCACTTGAGGAGCTCTACACAACCATATACGAAGCAACAAGAACAAAAATTATACGAGCTAAATATCAATCATCAAATACTTAGATTTTATTTAGCACTCAATTTTAATATCGTTCTAGTTATCCTAAGTCTGTGAGAAATATTGTAAGCATCCTCTAGTGAGAGTAAACCAACAACCAGAAACTAAACACTTGTGTAAACACTTGGATGTTAAGAAGATTTAACTAGGGAAAGTTAAGTGGTTGTAATTTGCTTTGAATTACTAGATTAAATCCTTTTGTAAGAAGGGACTGAATGTAGCTACAAGGTTGGTAGTGAAGCAGGATAAATTATAATGTTATCCCTCTCCCCTCTGTTTACTGCCTCTGATTTTTCTTATTTTATTTTCACCATTTGTTACCCCGTAAATTTCTTAAAAACCGAATACACAATTCAAACACCAATTTCTTGTGTATTTTCCACCTACATAATATGCAAAAACTTCATATTTATGTTTAAGGAAATGCACCCAAATCTTCCATGAAAAATCATTTGTAAAAGTCACAAAATACTTGGAATCACCTATAGAGTACTCTATGTTAGGCCCTTACACATCAAAATGCACATAGTCTAGGATTCCCTCTTTTTATGTTTCTCGGATCTAAAACAAACACAACACTATTTTCCAAGTATACAATACTTGCACAAATCGAGATTACATTTGTAATTCAACAAATGTTTCATATGAAGTTATGTCATCATACGCTCACAAAGATGACCCAAACACATGTGCCACAATTTTGTTGCATCATCATCAGACTCAACTAACACAACATAACCTACAATAGTACAACCCAACAGTTTTTAGATGTTACTCGTAGTCCTCTTTGCTCTAAGCATTGTCAATGCATCTTTGCTAACCTTCAAAATGTCCATATCTCCAACAGATCTATATGAGAAACCATTTGCCTATAGAGTACCTAGGGAGATCAAATTATTTCTAAACTATTTCTAATGCACCTTTTCTGGAATATATTTAACATTATTCAATGTTCAGACGATACTGTTTTCCATAGAAAAGTTAATTTTTCCCCTTTAAGTGATAGCACATGTTTTATCATCACCCAAATAAACAAAACCAAAACTACTTGACCTGAATATGATAAACCATTTCTTGTGTTACGTCAGGTGGTAAGAACAACCAGAGTCAAGAACTCATGCTTCTTTGCACTTGATAGATGAAACATAAAAGATATATCCTTCACTACTAGACTAATCAGTTTGAACCACGTTTGCAAAAATTGATGAACCCTAGTGTTTGTTTGGACAATCCCTTCTTCAATGCTCAATTAGTTTGCAACTGAAGCACTTTGATGTTTTTCTTTTCTTTATTTAGATCGTTTCTTCATAGAACCTACTTTACCTTTGTACCTTCTAAAGATCCTTCCTCTGCATTTTGTCTTCTTTGAGAATGAGACTGAAGTGCAGCAATAATAACGAGACTAACAGAGTAATAATCTTATCTTCGTCGTTGACCCTCACCTCAAATGTCACAAAATCATTAATCATTCCATTGAACTTATTGCGCATTGCAAATGATATCCTTCTTCTATCTTCAACTTGTACAATTGTTGCTTCGCAAAAAGTTTGTTTGTTAACATTTTGCACAAATATTGACTTTCCAATGTCTCTTAGACCTCATTTGGAGATGTTAGGTCAATGATATGATATATCACTTCATCTAATGCACACACATGAGTCATGCATGCAGCCTTATCCTTCATCTCTGTCATATCAGCTTATGCCATGTCAGTTTCTCCTCATATAGTGCCTTTTGAAGACCTTGATGTGCCAACAAGTTTTGAATCCTACTTTGCCATAATGCAAGGTTGGTTTTCCACTTATAGTTTTGATTTTAACAAAAGTAACAACTTCATTAAATATGCAAAAAAAAATGGAAAAAGAAAAGCAGAGGAAGGTATCAGAGTAAGCGTCCACAGGAAAGTCACCAGAGGAAGTGACTAGAGGAAGTCGCCAGATGATGAGACCAGAGGAACACAAATTATATGATATGCCTCTAAAAGTAATGTGTCTCTAAAGGTTACGAAGATTGCCTCTGATATTTGGATCTGATGTTTGGGTCTGAAGATTGGGTCTGAAGATTGCCTTTGAGGAATGGCTTTGAAACTGAGTTTGAATACTTTCTCTGAAGATTGTTTGAAAACTGAATTTAAAGCATGTCTTTGAAGCCCTTGCATATCTCTGATGTTCACAAACTCAGCATGCCTCTAAAGAATACATATCAAGGTATAATTAACTATGAAGAGATTGTTCAAATCATAAATTCAAAGCTCACAATCTACTAATCAAAATGGTGCAACACGCTCCAAATGTAGCCTCTGATATGCAACCTCTAATGTTGCACTGACTCTGAAGTTTCAACAAGATGATTTTTCAAATGTCACTAATTCTTAGTCATGCAATTCTCCCTCTGACTATCATTATCCAAGAAACACAACATCTCACTCCAACAAAAAAGTGAATGCCTATAATGAAAAGTCAAAGCATGAAATTGAAAGGATTAAGTATGAAAAGAAGACATAGCCGAATCAAAACTTGGGAAGATCCAAGAACAACCAGAATCCATTCCAACTCAAATCAAGCTAGAGTATGAAAAAAGATTCGTATTTTCGAAAAGAATCTAAAATAAGGTTTGATTCAAATTTATAATTGAAGAAAATCTTTGACCAATTTGACAAGAAGATATGGTCAAGATTTGAAGAAGATATGATTAAGATCTTATCAACATTAAGATATGAATTATTTACAAGAAGATATGATCAGGATTTATCTACAAGAAGATTTAATCAAGATTTATCACAAGAAGATATGAATTATTTACAAGAAGATTTGATCAAGATTTGTCTACAAGACAAGAACATATGAATTATTTAAAAGAAGATTTGATCAAGATTTATCACAAGAAGATATAAATTTTTTACAGGAAGATTATACCAAGGTTTATCTACAAAAAGATATGACTTATTTAGAAAAAGAGTTCATCATAATCTACAAGAAGATATGAATTATTTACAATATATGATCAAGAATTTTTTAAAAGAAGATACCCTAACCTATTCTATAAATAGATACTAAAGGCTGAAGAAGAAAATAAGAGAACTCACAAGCACAAAATTTCCTAAGTCATTATAGTTCATAAGGTTAAGGTCTAGAGAAACACTTGCTCAAAAGAAATGTTTTCAGTGTACTGAATCGTTGCAAGTAATAATAAAACGGTAGTACCGAGTGTTGAACTCAAGGATTGTGTTTTACTATCGAATTATATTTAATTACTAAAATTGAACAAAAGGTTTCCGAAATTATTGAAATAATATTTGAAATTAACAACAGTAATAAAATTGATCCTTTATTATAAGAAAAATGTCAGAGATCAGTATCACATTGAATTTAACCTTGGTTTCTAATTTGATCCTAGTTACTGAATTCCTCTATGGAATTACTAATGAATTCTCTTTATTATTCTTTCCCTAATGTCTTAGTGACAGAACCTTTAATTCTAAAGTAACCCCTAATTCCTTAGTGGATTTAAGATTAGAATTACGTATTACCGTACATGAATTCTCTTGTTAAACTATTGCATTTTCAACTAATTTAATTGGTTTCATGACCGACATCTATCCTAGATTACATTATCATGAATTTCTCATCTCAAGCAATCGTAAACTCTACTCCCATTTCAAAAAACTAATCGTAGAATATTTTAAAGTTGATCAAGGAATAAAAAGCATTAAGCACAGAGATGAGAAAAATAATTCAATACACTCATTCATATAACTCGAAATCAAATCACAAAAATAAGGGTTTCATCTTGTTACACTTATCCCTAGAGATAGAAAAGATACATATTAGAGAAGAATTACAAGAAATATTTATGAATGGTTCTTGATAAAACTGCTCCAATGATGTTAGAAACGTTCGTCTTTGAGTTTCTCTGCTAGGGCAAAAGTCTCTCAACTTCCCAATAGTCAAAAAGATCCCTAGCAAGTGAAAGAAAAAAAAACGCGTTTTTATACTTTCAGCCACGTGCCATGCGCCGCAGGCGCAAGTGGATAGAGTCAGGAAGGCAGAAATGCGCCCCAGGTGCAGGTTTTTGTGATTCAGGTGCACGTCATCTGTTGTCTGACGTATACTGCATTTGTCTCCGCTTTCGAGTATAAATTTGGCTCTGATGTCTTCATGGAAGTTGTAGCTATGGATCGTAGCTTTCATTTGCACTTGCCTTTCCTCCAATTAGATATCTACAACTCAAAATATGGTTGAAATACTCCACATAGGTCATGTTGATTTCTCACCAAAATTCAACACTGCACTAAAACAAAGAAACAACGCAAAACTACAAAAAATCTCTACTTAATCAATGAAATAAGAACATAAATATTTCATTAAATCAAAGAACTATAATCAAGAAAATATATCAAATAACTTCTTAAATTAACTAATGATTAAAGATAAATAAGACCAAAAACAATCAAAAATATGCATATGATGAAGGGTCAACACAACCCCAAACTTATTATATTGCTTGTCTCAAGCAACAATTAGTTTTAGAGTTGGTACAGTTAAAAGAAAACTTAAATTCAATTTCTCAAATCAAATCAAACTTGTAAGACCCTTAGTTTTACATTCTAATTTATGCAATTTTAGTATTTTTTGTGTGTTGAATTGCTGAGGCATTTAGCCCAATTTTTTGTTAGAGTTTGTAATATGTTTAATATATATATTGTTAGGACGCTTTGGTATCAGACTTGGTAAGGGAACAAGTTGTATAACATTGGTTATAAATATTTAAAATTCTGAAAGTTTATTATGAAGAATAATAGCTTCTGGGTTGTAAGTCTCGTGTTTAAGCCGACGTACAAGCGTTTAAGGGCAGTGAATCCTTTGAAAGTTTCTTCAAAATAAAAAGAAAAAATTTTAAATATGGATAATCTTTTTCGTAGAACTTATTTTTCCACTCCTTCTACCCAAAACTTCTCAGGAAAAAGGAACCTATCAATAGTGAAGAAATTACTATTGAAGACTTCCAAAAATCTATAAACAATTGGCAAATCTCAAAAATAAAAAAAAGATCAGGTTTATGAATCCGGTTTATTCAAAAACCTATTAAAAACTGATTATGTAATCAAAATGGAAGAACGAGATGTTGCTCTTTCTAACCCCTTTGAAACAATAGATCTTCTTTCTCCAAAAACGCTCAAAAAACACATTAACAGGAACCATAGTTTCATACATATAGGTCTTGTTCAAGTCGGTATCAAACCTTTAACAAGAGAAGGATTAAACACTTCAATCCTATGTGTCCTACGAGATGCAAGGTTCTTGAACTTTCAAGATTCAATAATAAGTACAATTGAATCTAGTCTATGTCAAGGACCAATTTGGTTTGAATGTTATCCAAATTTTTCATTATCTTTAAAAGACCCAAACATCACAAAATCTCTCATATTACAAATCAAAACTCATAATTATAAAATGATAGAAGGATCTATCCCTGTAGCTATTATTTACAGAGTTCATTACAAAGCAATGTTTTCAGCCTTTACGGCAACAAAAAATATTGAAAACAAAAAAGGCGAAACCCTATTTTTACAAACTAATTTAACAAAGGCAAACACTGTCATTCCAAAAACCATCATTTGGAAAGAAATTGATCTTCTTGAAGAATGGATTCTGCAAGGAGCTGTTAGACCACATTCCCTTGAACAGTCAAAACCAAACAACAATTTAAAGGAACTCATACAATACAATGGCGGTAGAGTGAAACTAAGTTTTTCAAGAACTTCTAGTGCCAGACATTCTGATGCTGGTTCATCCAGACCCCCTTCAGTCATACAATTACCTCAAAAAATTGAAAACCATATAAAACCATGTTTTTCATGTTCTAACATACCAAGTGCTTCTTTCCAAAACGTTGATTACTCCACAAATATACCTCGTCAAATCTACACTGCACCTCAAAACATTAATGAAGAACAGCCAAACATTTCTCCACATACTTCGCCATCCTTTTCTGCTATAACTGAAAATGTTGTTAATGAATTAAATGTCATAGAAAAGGCATTTGAAGTTGATAAAACTATTCTCCATAATGATTTTTATGCTTCCAAAAATACAAATAAAAGAACATGGTTCTTTAAAAAATTTCTAAAACAAAGAAAACAAATTCAGAATGAATTTTATACATTCATTTTACAAAATAAAGCTCATATTTTATTTTTTGAACGGTTTGAAATTTATGCAACACAAAACCCAATTTCTTACCCTTTCAAACAAAACAAAAGTTATGTTAATCCCATAACAACAAGAAACAAAACTGCAGAATGGGATTTGGCAACTGGATTAAAAATTCAGTGTGAACACCCACCTTTAAGACAAATAATAATAACACACCTAGAAAAGTCAGTAGAAGCTGCACCTTTTAAAATCCCAAGTGATAGTTCGGAAAAATATATACATAATATTTTTCAACAAAATAATTTTACAAATGTCCATCTTTGTACAATTGCAAAACAATTAACTAAGATAGAGGAACATCAACAAAATTCCACTGTCTCTACGATTGAGACAACTAATTCAAAACTAAAAACACCAGTTTTTAAACCATTTCAAATCTCAAAAACAAGCCAAAAACTATTTAGAGAAGGTATATCAGAATTTACTCAAGCCCTACATGACCAACTTAGTAGGATAGAACATTCTTCTACCTCTACACCCTTGGTAGCTAAGGATACTTTTGAGAAAACAGTAACATCTTTAGACCATATTTCTGAAGCCGAACAAGAACAACAAAATCTGTGCAAGCTCCAATGGCAGAAGGGTCAACCTTTGACCATGGTCACAGCACCAGACCTAGGAATTGAGAACAGGCCTAATGTCCTTTCTCAATCAAAATTCAATGCTAGTACTGTTTATGAATGGAACATAGACGACATGTTTGAATACAACATCCTAAGTCTCCTTCAACAAATGACAATGGCATCAAATTCCTACAAAACCCAAGCCAATACGCATGACAAAGCCATAGCTGAACTCCTAATAGCAGGATTCTCAGGCCAGCTCAAAGGATGGTGGGACTACCATCTTACACCATCTCAACACTTAGAAATATTAAATGCAATCCAAACCACAGAGGAAGGAATTCCCATCCTCGACGAAATAGGGAATCCAATACCTGATGTTGTTGCAACATTGATTCACACAATTAGCCTGCACTTCATAGGAGATCCATCTCACTTAAAGGATAAGAATGTTGAACTCCTTTCAAACTTTAGATGTAAAAAACTATCTGAATTCCAATATTACAAAAACACTTTCCTAACTAGGGTTATGCTTAGGGAAGACTCAAACCAACCTTTTTGGAAAGAAAAATTCCTTGTTGGACTCCCAACCCTTTTAGGAGCAAAGGTTAGAAACAAAATTAAAGAAGTCTATGGAACAAACCAAATCCCTTATAATCATCTGACTTATTGGGAATTGGTAAGCTTCACGCAAAAGGAAGGTTTGAAAATCTGCCAAGATTTAAAACTTCAAAAACATTTAAAATGGGAAATAAAAAGAACTAGACAAGAACTAGGATCTTTTTGCAAACAATTCGGAATACCCCCGACAAATATTTCTAAAGATTGTGGAGGATCTTGTTCAAAACCTTTTCAAAAACCTATTAAAAATTGATTACATAATCAAAACTAAAGAAATAGATGTTGCTCTTTCTAACCCCTTTGAAACAATATATCTTCTTTCTCCAAAAACACTCCAAAAACACGTTAACAAGAACTATAATTTCATACATAGAGGTCTTGTCCAAGTTGGTATCAAACCTTTAACAAGAGAAGGACTAAACACTTCAATCCTGTGTGTCTTACGAGATGCAAGGTTCTTGAACTTTCAAGATTCAATAATAAGTACAATTGAATCTAGTTTATGTCAAGGACCAATTTGGTTTGAATGTTATCCAAATTTTTCTTTATCTTTAAAGGACCCAAACATCATGAAATCACTTATGTTACAAATCAAAA
>NC_021161.2:19251977-19264019 GCF_000331145.2 Cicer arietinum | reverse complement strand
ATATTCTGATGCTGGTTCATCCAGACCCCCTTCAGTCATACAATTACCTCAAAAAATTGAAAACCATATAAAACCACGTTTTTCATGTTCTAGCATACCAAGTGCTTCTTTTCAAAAAGTTGATTACTCCACAAATATACCTCATCAACTTTACACTGCACCTCAAAACATTAATGAGGAACAGCCGAACATTTCTCCACCAACTTCGCCATCCTTTTCTGCTATAACTGAAAATGTTGTTAATGAATTAAATGTCATAGAAAAGGCATTTGAAGTTGATAAAACTATTATTCATAATGATTTTTATGCTTCCAAAAATACAGATAAAAGAACATGGTTCTTTAAAAACTTTCTAAAACAAAGAAAACAAATTCAGAATGAATTTTATACATTCATTTTACAAAATAAAAACATGGTAAATCATCAAGGATGATATCCAAGTCTGTTGTAAGGAGAAAAACAATTTGAAAAATAAAAAAGAAAATGCAAATGTTCATAATAACATAAACAAACTTTTTGATGCACAAGATCAGCGATTAGCTGCAAGTGCAGAGCATACTTATTTTGCAGAATTAAAATAAGGATTTGATGCAAATGAAAAGCGGAATATAATTAATACATACTAACAAATACTTACAATGGTAACTGGTTTTGAAAACTGAAAAGAAAAATACAAAATTATGAAAATATAGGAGACACTCAAGAAACTCTCAAGATTTCTAACAGATGCTTTCTTGTTGTATGTAACTCTGATTTCAACTGAAGACAAGCCTTCCTTTTATAGGGTGCTGCTTTGTGTAGTGGGAGAAATGATGAGATTCCTCCTGCTTTCGGTGACACTTTGAATTTTTTGAGCATATGGCAGACAAGTGCCAAAAACTTTTCCTTTTGCTCTTTAGAAAATATTCGTCTGTTATTCAGAAAATATTCGTTTCATTTTTATTTTTTTTTTAAGTCTGGAAACAAATATTGGCTAGACCCGATACATGAAATATTAGACTATTTTTGGTTAAGTCCGAAATCGATTTTGGGCTTGGCCTAATTCATGATATGATAGACTTTTTTTTATTTTTAATTGGGCCTAATTATTTGGGCCAATGGTTTTATTTTGTAGGGGCGAAGATTCCAAAACAATTGTCTTCATTATCATCTCCCAGGTTCAATGAAGTTTATGAAGCAGTTGCTGAGGAAACATTTGAGGAGTTGGTCTTGCTTTTTAGAAGCTGGGCCATAATCTCAAACTATTCTTCTTCAGTTTTAGCTGCTGCCAGTTGTGTTTGAGCAAATGATTTTTGTGCTAAGAATTGGGTTTGCGTTGTTTGAGGTTTTTGTAAACCTTGCTTTTGGAGCCATATGGATACGGCTTGTTTTTTGATACTTGGAAGGATGGAAAATTTTGTCCACCATCTAGTTTTGAATCTTCTAACGAGGATTGTTTGTGCATGTTGTTGATTTTTTTCAAAATACCATGTTGTAACCCATGGTAAGAAGAATTTTGTGGAGAAAAGCATCAAAGGGTGGAAAATGCGTTCTCTGTCTGTAGGTTTGTAGTTGGTTTTGTATAGTTGGAAGCTTTCGTGGACTTCCAGATGTAGAATATCTGGGTTTGAACCATAAAGTTTCCACCAATGGGCAAACCATTGAGGGATTTTTGAAGGGTTCATAGTGAGGTTAAAGAAAAATAGCCAAGTATGACTAAATTTTTGGTTTTGGATGAGAAAAGCATTATACCAGGCTTGTTGGTAGTCCCAGTAATTGAATGTTCTATAGTGATTTATTGTGGTTTTGAAGTCTAGTGGGAATTTTTTTGGGGAATGAAGGTTTGATCCCCATTCTGAAGGTGAGATTATTTTGTGTATTTTTGCGGTTTAGATTTTTTTATAGGAATCTTGTTTGCCAGATCTAGAAAATGGTTTTCTGAGAGGTTTTCTAAAAGGTTTTGAACAAGATCTTCCGCAGTCTTTAGAAATATTTGTCGTGGGTATTTCGAATTGTTTGCAAAAAGATCATAGTTCTTGTCTAGTTCTTTTCATTTTCCATTTTAGATGTTTTTGAAGTTTTAAATCTTGGCAGATTTTCAAACCTTCCTTTTGTGTGAAGCTTACCAATTCCCCATAAGTCAGATGATTATAAGGGATTTGGTTTGTTCCATAGACTTCTTTAATTTTGTTTCTAACCTTTTCTACTAAAAGGGTTGGGAGTCCAGCAAGAAATTTTTCTTTCCAAAGAGGTTGGTTTGAGTCTTCCCTAAGCATAACCCTAGTTAGGAAAGTATTTTTGTAATATTGGAATTCAGATAGTTTTTTACACTTAAGGTTTGAAAGGAGTTCAACATTCTTATCCTTTAAGTGAGATGGATCCCCTATGAAGTGCAGGCTAATTGTGTGAATCAATGTTGCAACTGCATCAGATATTGGATTCCCTATTTCGTCGAGGATGGGAATTCCTTCCTCTGTGGTTTGGATTGCATTTAATATTTCTAAGTCTTGAGATGGTATAATATGGTAGTCCCACCATCCTTTGAGCTGGCCTGAGAATCCTGCTATTAGGAGTTCAGCTATAGCTTTGTCAGGCGTATTGGCTTGGGTTTTATAGGCATTTGATGCCATTGTCATTTGTTGAAGGAGACTTAGGATGTTTTATTCAGACATGTCGTCTATGTTCTATTCATAAACAATACTGGCATTGAATTTTGATTGAGAAAGGACATTGGGTTTGTTCTTAATTCCTAGGTCTAATGTTGTGACCGTGGTCAAAGGTTGACCCTTCTACAATTGGAGTTTGCACAGATTTTGTTGTTCTTGTTCGGCTTCAGAAATATGGTCTAAAGTCGTTACTGTTTTTTCAAAAGTATCCTTAGCTACCAAGGGTGTAGAGGTAGAAGAATGTTCTATTCTACTAAGTTGGTCATGTAAGGCTTGAGTAAATTCTGTTCTACCTTCTCTAAATAGTTTTTGGCTTGTTTTTGAGATTTGAAATAGTTTAAAAACTGGGTTTTTTAGTTTTGAATCAGTTGTCTCAATCGGAGAGACAGCAGAATTCTGTTGATGTTCCTCTATCTTAGTTAATTGTTTTGCAATTGTACTAAGATGAACATTTGTAAAATTATTTTGTTAAAGGATATTATGTATATCTTTTTCCGAACTATCACTTGGGATTTTGAAAGTTGCAGCTTCTACTGGTTTTTCAAGGTGGGTTATTATGATTTGTCTTAAGGGTGGGTGTTCAGACTGTATTTTTAATCCAGTTGCCAAATCTCATTCTTCAGTTTTATTACTTGTTGTTATGGGATTAACAGAACTTTGGTTTTGTTTGAAAGGGTAAGAAATTTGGTTTTGTGTTGCATAAATTTCAAACCACTCAAAAAATAAAATATGAGTTTTAATTTGTAAAATGAATGTATAAAATTCATTATGAATTTGTTTTCTTTGTTTTAGAAAGTTTTTAAAGAACTATGTTCTTTTATCTGTATTTTTGGAAGCATAAAAATCATTAGGAAGAATAGTTTTATCAACTTCAAATGCCTTTTCTATGACATTTAATTCATTAACAACATTTTCAGTTATACCAGAAAAGGAAGGCGAAGTTGGTGGAGAAATGTTTGGCTGTTCCTCATGAATTTTTTGAGGTGCAGTGTAAACTTGATGAGGTATATTTGTGGAGTAATCAACATTTTGAAAAGAAGAACTTTGTATGCTAGAGCATGAAAAACGTGGTTTTATATGGTTTTCACTTTTTTGAGGTAATTGTATGACTGAAGGGGGTCTGGATGAACAAGCATCAGAATATCTGGCTCTAGAAGTTTCTTAAAAACTAAGTTTTACTATACCGTCACTGTATTGTATGACTTCTTTTAAATTGTTGTTTGGTTTTGACTGTTCAAGGGACTGTGGTCTAACAGCTCCTTCCATAATCCATTCTTCAGGAAGATTAGTATCTTTCCAAAGGATGGTTTTTGGAATGACAGTGTTTGCCTTTGTTAAATCAGTTTGTAAATATAGGGTTTCCCTTTTTTTTTGTTTTCAAGATGTTTTGTTGTCGTAAAGGCTGAAAACATTGCTTTGTAATGAACTCTATAAATAATAGCTATAGGAATAGATCCTGTTATCATTTTGTAATTATGAGTTTTGATTTGTAACATAAGTGATTTCATGATGTTTGGGTCCTTTAAAGATAAAGAAAAATTTGGATAACGTTCAAACCAAATTGGTCCTTGACATAAACTAGATTCAATTGTACTTATTATTGAATCTTGAAAGTTCAAGAACCTTGCATCTCGTAAGACACACATGATTGAAGTGTTCAGTCCTTCTCTTGTTAAAGGTTTATACCAACTTGGACAAGACCTATATGTATGAAATTATAGTTCCTATTGACGTCTTTTTGGAGCGTTTTTGGAGAAAGAGGATCTATTGTTTCAAATGGGTTAGAAAGAGCAACATCTCTTTCTTCAGTTTTGTTTATGTAATCAGATTTTAATAGGTTTTTGAAAAGACTAGATTTATTGACCTGGTTTTTTTTTTATTTTTGGGATTTGCCAATTGTTTATAGATTTTTGGAAGTCTTCAATAGTAATTTCTTCACTATTGATAGGTTCCTTTTTTCTTGAGAAGTTTTGGGTAGAAGGAGTGGAAAAAGAAGAAGTTCTACAAAACAAGTTATCCATATTTAACAATTTTTGGTTTCAATTTGAAGAAACTTTCAATGGATTCACTGCCCTAAAACGCCTGTTCGTCGGCTTAAACACGGGACTTACCACCCTGAAACTATTATTCTTCAAATTAAACTTACGAATTTTTAAATATTTATAACAAATTTTATTTAACTTGTTTTCTCCCCAAGTCTGATACCATAAAGAGAATTTTTGGATCAAAGGAAATATATATATATATATATATATATATATATATATATATATGAAAGCAAGGCCAAGGAAATCAAAAAAACATAAAGTTTCCCTCCCTGCCTCGCGAACTTCTTTCTTCGCCTTTCATTCCATGGTTCAAAAACCAGTGTTGGTAGATTTCAAAAACCCACAAATACAAACCTTCACTTTTCTTCGACTTCTAAGCTTTATTTCGCAAAGTGACAAAAGGAAAAGTTGCTAGTCTCCATGCTAGTGTGGTTTGTGAAAATTAATTTGGCGTGATTTATCTTTGAACATGTGAAAATTTATTAGTGATTGATGATTGAACTTAGTGTGGATTTTGTGAAATTTGATTTGATCGAATTTAAGGTAAATTGTTGATTAAATTTGATGTGTGGTGGTGGAAAATATATGTTTTAGTATGCTCTGTGTTGAATTTGAAAATCATTAGTGTTAAATGAGTATTAAAAATAGGGAACCTTTTAATAGTTGCATTTACTTAATGGTTGTGGTGAAAAGAGTCAGAGTATGCTCATGTATTTCATAGTACATGGTGATCGGATGGGCCACGAGATGATGCCATGTGATTTGTGGGTTCCTCTTATCCTTACGGGGATTATTGCGTCGTGCTGATCTTTAAGAGATTGCACTCTAGAATGTGCTGATCTGTGAGCGATTGCACTCTAGAAAACAGTGTAAGGCCTGTGATAGGCGACACTTAGTAAATCGTGTGGGTCTGTGATGGGTGGTACTTTGGTAATTAGTACAAGGCCTATGATAGGCGGCACAATTATGATTTACGCCCCTTCGATGAGGGTTTTGGTTAGAATTCTAAAATCATCCATTTTGGCATATACGTATTGCATAAGGGTGCTTGGCACGCGAGTCAAGCTTGATATACTGTAATGATTGTATATACATACTCAGTTGTTGTTTGTGATTGTGCCGTAATTGGTAAGTGTGATTGTTTGGATTTGTGTGTAAGTGTTGATTGATTGCGGAAACTTTTCGAAACTGAAATCTACATTATTTAACAATTGTATTCATATACGAGGAGCTTGTATTCGAATACATTTAAGTGAATTTGCTATTGACTTAGTAATTGTATTCGGCTACGTCATGTGGTAGTCGAATACAATTGTGAAGGATTTTTCACTGATTTCACACTTGTATTCGGCTACAAGGATGCTGTAATTGAAAACAGTTGTGCTGATTTTGATACTGACTTATGAATTAGCACTGTATTCGAATAAGACGATGATGTATTCGAATACGACGATGATGTATTCAAATACGACAGTGCAGTTTTGTTAAAAACTTCATTTTTCAACATTGATTAGGCATGTTTGGCATATGAAAATCCTTTCAAGGAATATGCTAAGTTGAAAGGTTATTTTTTGCATTTGAAATTCCAATGCTATGTGATATTTGTTAATTTCGGTTGGTAACCCTTTACAATTATTGTGGAAATCTGGGCTTTTCCCTCAGATGAGAACTAGGATGATCCTACCGGTTAGTACTCTAGAGATGGGAAGGTAGTTAGTCATACCTGACCGATGTTGTGTTAGAAGGATCTTGCGGGGCGCGTGGAGATCACCCGGGTTGTATAGTTTTTTTGTGTACCATGATCAGATTAATTGGTTGTATAGGGGTTAGATGTCTTTCTTTTGCGGTTGTAGTTACTTTATTTTAGAATATTGTACCTATACCTTATATTGTCAGCTTGACTTTTGTTTTGATGGGTCCTTGTACCACTTTTTGATGTGATGTGAGAGAGTTAAAATTCTCTAGGCAGTTCTTTTGTACAAGTGTCTTCCGAGAATACCTCAAGGGTATGAGGTATGTCAGATAGGTCTCATAGCCCCGGTTTATTTTGCTGTTTAAATACTTTGGATTTTTATTTCAAAAACTATTTCCGCTGCTTATAAATATTTGTTGACTTTTGCCGTTACGTTACGACTTAAATATTTTATCCAAAAGTATTTCTTCCTTTATTTCTGAAATTCGACAATTGTATTAAAAAAACGAGCTGTTACACAAGAAAGCTGTAACAAAAGAAAGATATAGCTTACGCCTCAAGGCAATTGAAGATTCATGAAAGAAATTATCCTACTCATGACTTGGAGCTTGCTGCTGTAGTTTTTGCATTGAAGATCTGGAGGCACTATTTATATGGATGCACGTTCACAGTGTTCAGTGACCGTAAGAGTTTGAAATATTTGTTTGATTAGAAGGAATTAAACATGTGTCAGAGACGATGGATGGAGACTCTCAAGGATTTTGATTTCACACTGCAGTATCACCCTGGGAAGGCCAATGTAGTGGCAGATGTGTTGAGTAGAAGAAGTATGTCAGTATCTTCAGCAGAAATGGCTAGACAACAAGAGTTGTGGGAAGCCTTTAGAGACCTACACTTGAACGTAGAGTTTGCACCGGGAATTTTGAAATTTGGAATTATTAAAATTTCGAGTGGACTACTTGAAGACATTGCAAATTCCCAAGATGACACCTTAATTAAAGAAACGAGGAACCTAAAAGTGCAAGGGAAGACAACTGAGTTTAAGATTGGACCAGATAATATTTTGAGATGTAATGGTAGGATTTGTGTACTAGAAATTGCAGACATGAGGAAAACAATTTTAGAAGAGGCTCATAATAGTATATTAAGTATTCATCTTGGATCAACAAAGATGTATCAGGATTTGAGGCATAATTATTGGTGGCCAGGAATGAAGAGACATGTAGTGGAGTATGTATCAACTTGTTTAACATGTCAGAAAGCAAAAGTGGAACATCAGCGACCTGCTGGAATGTTGCAACCTTTAGATATACCTTAATGGAAGTGGGACAACATTTCCATGGATTTTATAACTGGATTTCCGAAAACAAGGAGAAAGAATGATTCTATTTGGGTGATAGTGGATCGATTAACTAAATCCACACACTTCTTACTAGTAAAGACCATGTATAAGGATGATAATCTAACCAAGATCTACATTGTTGAGATTGTGAGATTACACGGAGTACCATCGAGTATCGGATCAGACTATGACCCAAAGTTCACGTCGCATTTTTGGGGAGCATTGCATGAAGCGTTGGGAACAAAACAAAGATTGAGTTCAGCTTACCATCCACAAACGGACAGACAGACTGAGAGGACAAATAAGTCCTTGGAAGATCTATTGAGAACATGTGTATTAGATGATAGAGGAAGTTGGGATGATGTACTTCCGTTGGTAGAGTTTACTTACAACAATAGCTTCCATGCAAGTATTGGAATGGCACCATATGAGGCTTTATATGGGCGCAAGTGTCAAACGCCTTTGTGCTGGTAGAAGGACGGTGAAAATATGATTGGAGGACCGAAGATGGTACAACGAATACTGGTAAGGTAAAGAAGATAAAGGAGAAAATGAAGACTTCACAAGATCGTCAGAAGAGTTATGCAGACAAGTGTCGCAGACTTCTAGAATTCGAACAGGTGATCATGTATTCCTAAGAGTCACGCCTACGACTGGAGTTGGTAGAGCCTTGAAATCGAAGAAATTGACTCCAAAATTCACTGGACCATATCAGATTTCTGCACAAATTGGACCTGTTGCTTATCGGATTGCATTGCCTCTGATACTGTCCAATATTCACGACGTTTTTCATGTGTCGCAATTGAGAAAATACCTTATAGATCTGTCTCATGTGATCGAACCAGACACAATTCAATTGAAGGATAACTTGTCATTTGAAATATTACCTATAAGAATTGATGACAAGAAGATTAAGCGATTAAGAAACAAGGATGTTTCGTTGGTCAAGGTGATTTGGGACCCAACTGCGGGAGATGCAACTTGGGAATTGGAGAGCAAGGTGAGGGAACAACACCTTGAGTTGTTTATCGACACGTAGTTTCAAGAACGCAACTAATTTTAGGGGGTTGTAATGTAAGACCCTTAGTTTTAAATTCTAATTTATGCGATTTTAGTATTTCTTTGTGTTGTATTGTTGAGGCATTTAGCCCAATTTTAATTCATTTTGGGAATTAAGTACCAAAAGCTTCTTTTTTTAGAGTTTGTAATATGTTTAATATATGTATATATATGTATATATATATATATATATATATAGCTTATTTTGTTAGAGTTTGTAATATTTTTTAATATATATGTATATTTTGAGACCCATTTAAAATTATTTGTCGAAAAATAATTTATTTACGTTACGAAGAATTTAATATTGGGCAATTTGGTTAAAAATATATCGGGTTGCTGAAAATTTTATCTGTCAATTGAGTTGCGACGAGAGTAGATATTTTTATCATAATTAGTTTGAGATGTGAGTAAAGTGATGTGCGTAAGAGTATTTAGATATTTGTTGGATTGGTTTAATTATAATATATATATATATACTGTTTGGTGAGTTAGTATATATATATATATATTTTTTTTAGTAAGTTTGTAATAAATACAAATACAAAAACCAGTGTTGGTTTAAAAATTAAACCAATCCCTGCCTCGTGAACTTCTTTCTTCTCCTTTCTTTCCTTGGTTTAAAAACCAGTGTTGGTGGATTTCGAAAACCCACAAATACAAACATTCATTTTTCTTCGACTTCTAAGCTTTATTTCATGAAGTGACAGAAGGAAAAGTTGCTCCTCTCCATGCTACGGTGCTAGTGAGCCAACTTTGGAAGTGACGACGCAAGCGAAAATTTTACCGAAATTAATAGCGGTGCCGTAATCGCTTGCTAAAGCTACAACAAAGGTAAGGACTCTTTCCAAATTTTTAGCTTTCATATAGGATGCTATATGTGTATTTGTGGAGTTGGAATTTGGTAAAATGGATGTGTGATTTTGTGGAAAAGGAATTTAATTCATTTATGTGTGTTTTTGATGAAATTAAATTTGATGTGTTTGAGGTGTGATTTGTGAAAATTAATTTGGCGTGATTTATGTTTGAAAATGTGGAAACTTATGGGTGTTTGATGATTGAAAATTTGGAAATTTATGGGTGTTTGAGGTGTGATTTTGTGGAATTTGAATTGATCGAATTTAATGTAAATTGTGGATTAAATTTGATATGTGGTACTGGAAAATATATGTTTGAGTATGCTCTGTGTTGAATTTAAAAATCTTTAGTGTTAAATGAGTGTTAAAAATGGGGAATCTTTTAATAGCTACATTTACTTAATGGTTGTGGTGAAAAGAGTCAGAGTATGCTCATGCATTTTATAGTACATGGCGACCGAATGGGTCATGGTGATAGTGGTGATCGGATGGGCCACGAGATGATGTCATGTGATTTGTTGGTTCATCTTATCCTTATGGGGATCATCACATCGTGCTGATCTGTGAGAGATTGCACTCTAGACTGTGCGGATCTGTGAACGATTGCACTCTAGAAAACAGTGTAAGGAATGTGATAGCCGACACTTAGTAAATCGTGCGGGCCTGTGATGGGTGGCCCCTTGGTAATTAGTACAAGGCCTGTGATAGGTGGTACAATTATGATTTACGCCCCTTCGAGGAGGGTTTTGGTTGGAATTCCGGAATCATGCATTTTGGCATATACACATTGCATTAGGGTGCTTGGCACACGAGTCATGTTTAATATATTGTGATGATTGTATGTACATACTCAGTTGTTGTTTGTGATTGTGTCGTAATTGGTAAGTGTGATTGTTTGGATTTGTGTGTAAGTGTTGATTGATTGCGGAACCTTTTTTAAACTGAAATATGCATTATTTAACAGTTGTATTCGAATACGAGGAGCTTGTATTCAAATACATTTAAGTGAATTTTTCTACTAACTTAGCACTTGTATTCGGCTATGCCATGTGGTAGTCGAATACAGTTGTAAAGGATTTTTCACTGATTTCGCACTTGTATTCGGCTACAAGGATGCTGTATTCGAATGCAACAGTGCAGTTTTGTTAAAATCTTCATTTTTCAACTTTGATTATGGGTGTTTGGCATATGAAAACCCTTTCAAGGAGTATGCTAAGTTGAAAGGTTATTTTTTGCATTTGAAATTTAAATGTTATGTGATATTTGTTAATTTCGGTTGGTGACCCTTTACAATTATTGTGGATATCTGGGTTTTGCCCTCATATGAGAACTATGATCATCGTACCAGTTGGTACCCTGGAGATGGGAAGGTTGTTAGTCATACCTGACCAATGCTGTGTCAGAAGGATCTTGCAGGGCGCGTGGAGATCACCCGAGGTGTATAGTTTTTGTGTGTAGCATGATCATATTAGATGGCTGTATAGGGGCTAGATGTCTTTCTTTTGCGGTTGTAGTTACTTTATTTTGGAAGACTGTACCTATACCTTATATTGTCAGCTTGACTTTTATTTTGATGGGTCCTTGTACCACTTTTTGATGTGACGTGAGGAGTTAAAATTCTTGGGGCAGTACTTTTGTACAGGTGTCTGCCGAGAATACCCCAGGGGTATGAGCTATTTCTGATAGTGTAACACCCCGATATTTAACAGCGCGAGTGTAGTTTTATTTTTAAAACAAATTAATAAAAACAAAGAAATAAAGAAATAAATATTTTTGGATAAATTATTTACGTCGTAACATAACGACCAAGTCAACAAATATTTACCAGCAGCGGAATAGTTTACGAAATCAAAATCCAAAGTATTCAAACATCAAAATACACCGGGGCTGTGAGGCCTATCAGACATAGCTCATACCCCTGGGGTATTCTCGGTAGACACATGTACAAAAGCATTGTCCTAAGAATGTTAACCTCCCCACGTCACATCAAAAAGTGGTACATGGAACCCATCAAAATAAAATGTCAAGCTGACAATATTGGTATATGTACAGCCTTCCAAATAAAATAAAGAAAGACATCTAGTCCCTAAACGTCAACCTAATCTGATCATTCTACAAAAACTATACATCCTGGATGATCTTCACGCACCCCGCAAGATCCTCCTGACACAACTCCAGTCAGGTGTGTCCAACTACGTTCCCATCCACAGGGTACTAACCGGTGGGAAGATCCTGGTTCTCATCTGAGGGCAAAGCCTAGATTTCCACAATAGTTGTAAAGGTCATCAACCGAAATTAACAATTAACACATAACATTTAAGTTTTAAATGCACAAAATAACCTTTCAACTTAGCATGCACCTTAAAAGGGTTTCCATATGCCAAACATGCATAAACAA
>NC_021161.2:19245275-19251926 GCF_000331145.2 Cicer arietinum | reverse complement strand
TGTATTCGAATACAAGGTTGTTTCATAAGTCAGCAGCAAAAACAGCATGTCTGTATTCGAATACAACCTTCTGTATTCGACTACACATAAGTCAGTAGCTAAAACAAGATGTATGTATTCGAATACAACCTTCTGTATTCGAATACACATCAGAAAACAGCAGAAAACAGCAAAATTCAGCTTTTTAAAAAGGTTTCGCAATCCATCAACACTTCCACACAAATCCAAACAATCACTCTTAGCAATTATGGCACAATCACAACAACAACTTGAGTTTACACACGCAATCATATCTTTAAATCAAACATGACTCGTGAGGTTTCGCAATCAATCAACACCTGCACACAAATCCAAACAATCACACTTAGCAATTATGTCAAAATCACAACAACAACTTGAGTTTACACACTCAATCATAACATTAAATCAAGCATGACTCGCATGCCAAGCACCCTAATGCAATGTGTATATGCCAAAATGCATGGACTCGGAATTCCAATCAAAATCCTCCTTGAAGGGTCGTAAATCATAATTGTACTGCCTACCACATGCGGAAGTACTAAATTACCGAGGTGCCACCTATCACGGGTCAGCACGATTTACTAAAAACGTAAATCGTAAATGTACCGCCTATCACAGGCCGAAGTACTATTTACCGAGATGCCACCTATCACGGGTCAGCACGATTTACCAAAAATGTGTAGTCTATCACGAACCTTACACGACGCGACAATCCCCGCAAGGATAAGATGAACCAAAAAATCACATAGCATCATCTCGTGGCCTATCTAGTCACCACTATCACCATGGCCCATCTGGTCGCCATGTACAATGAAATGCATGAGCATACTCTAGCTCTATCCATGACAATCATTAAGTAAATGCAGATATTAAAAGATTCCCCATTTTTAATATTCATTTAACTCTAACGATTTTCAAATTCCACACAGAGCATACTCATACATATTCTCAAATTCAATCCACAATTCACACCAAATCACATCAATTCATTTTTCCACATAATACACACAAACATATCTCAAAATTTATAATCTTAATTATGAGCACGTCAAACACGTCAAAATACAAATCATCACAACCCACCACTCAAACACATCAAATTTCATTTCCTCTAAACCAACCATAAATGAGTTAAATTCATTTTCCACAAAACACTCATCAATATTACCAAAAACTCAACTCTAAAATTTCACCCATAAAAGCATTAAATTCATTTTCCCCAAATCTACACTTCAACCCTAACAAATTTCTTTTCCACCACACCACAAATAAGTCCCTAAATGCAAACTAAAAGTTTGGAATGAGCCCTTACCTTAACGATAGCTTTAATGAGCGATTACGGTACCGCAATTATTTCTGGTAAAAGTTTTGTTTGCGTCGTCGCTTCCAAAGTTGACTCACTAGCACCGTAGCATGGAGGTGAGCAACTTTCCCTTCTATCACTTCTTGAAACGAAGCTTAGATCTAGGAGAAAAAGTGAAGGTTTATGATTGACGGTTTTGAAAACACCAACACCGTTTTTCTCTGTTTTTGAATCAAAGGAGAAGAATGAAGCTGAGAAATCCTTGCTTTCTCAGTCACCCAGCCTTGGTTCCTTTTCTTGAAGCAAAAGGAAGCAAGAAAAATGAAGAATGGAGAAGGAAGAAAGATGGGGTTAGCGAGGCAGGGAGAGGAATTGATTTTCTTTCTGTTTTCCTTTCTTTCTTTTTCGTTCCTTTCTATTTCCTTCCTTTCTATTTCCTTTTCTTTTATCAAAATTACCATTTCACCCATAACATCTCAAACCATTTGATAAAAATATCTACTCTCCTCGCAACTCAATTGACAAATACAATTTTCAGCAACCCGAGATAATTTTAACCGAACTGCCCAAAATTAAATTATTCGTAACATAAATAAAGTATTCTTCGACAAAAGATTCACCGTACTTAATCTAATTTATTTATCGACGAATAATTTTAGTCGGGGCATCAAAAGATATTTTTGGGCATTAAACTCACAAAATATTAATAACTTGGCTAAAAAGCCTCAGAGTTCAATACCAAAATACATAAATTAGAATTTAAAACTAGGGGTCTTACATTACTACCCCCCTAAAATTAGTTTCGTCCTTGAAACTACGCGTCAATAAACAAGTTAGGGTGTTGTTCCCTCATCTATCTCTCCAATTCCCAAGTTGCATCTCTAGTAGTTGGGTTCCAAATTACCTTGACCAACAAAACATCCTTGGTCCTCAATCGCTTAATCTTCTTGTCATAATTCTTACAGGTAAAACTTCAAATGACAAGTTATCCTTCAATTGAATTGTGTTTGGTTCGATCACATGAGACGGATCTGCAAGATATTTCCTTAACTGTGACACATGAAACACGTCATGAATATTGGACAATGTCGGATGCATTGCAATCCGATAAGCAACAGGTCCAATTCGTGCAGAAATCTAATATGGTCCAATAAATTTCGAAGTCAATTTATTCGATTTCAAGGCTCTACCAACTCCAGTCGTAGGCGTGACTCTTAGAAATACATGATCACCTGTTCGAATTCTAGAAGTCTGCGACACTTGTCTGCATAACTCTTCTGACGATCTTGTGAAGTCTTCATTTTCTCCTTTATCTTCTTTACCTTATCAGTAGTCTGTTGTACCATCTTCGGTCCTCCAATCATATTTTCATCGTCCTTCTACCAGCACAAAGGCGTTTGACACTTGCGCCCATATAAAGCCTCATATGGTGCCATTCCAATACTTGCATGGAAGCTATTGTTGTAAGTAAACTCTACCAACGGAAGTACATCATCCCAACTTCCTCTATCATCTAATACACATGTTCTCAATAGATGTTCCAAGGACTGATTTGTCCTCTCAGTCTATCCGTCCGTTTGTGGATGGTAAGCTGAACTCAATCTTAGTTTCGTTCCCAACGCTTCATGCAATGCTCCCCAAAAGTGCGATGTGAACATTGGGTCACGGTATGATACGATACTCAATGGTACTCCGTGTAATCTCACAATCTCAGCAATGTAGATCTCAGTTAGTCTGTCTACCTTATAAGTGGTCTTTACCGGTAATAAGTGTGCGGATTTAGTCAATCGATCCACTATCACCCATATAGAATCATTATATCTCCTTGTTTTCGGCAATCCAGTTATAAAATCCATGGAAATGTTGTCCAACTTCCATTCTGGTATATCTAAAGGTTGCAACATTCCAGCAGGTCGTTGATGTTCCACCTTCGCTTTCTGACAAGTTAAACAAGTTGATACATACTCCGCTACATGTCTCTTCATTCCTGGCCACCAATAATTTTGCCTCAAATCCTAGTACATCTTTGTTGCTCCAGGATGAATACTCAATTTACTCTTATGAGCCTCTTCTAAAATTGTCTTCCTCATATCTGTAATTTCTGGTACACAAATCATACCATTACATATCAAAATATTATCTGGTCCGATCTTAAACTCGGTTGTCTTCCCTTGCACTATTAAGTTCCTCTTCTCTTGAATTAAGACGTCATCTTGAGAATTCACAATGTCTTCAAGTAGTCCACTCAAAATCTTAATCATTCCGAATTTCAAAATTCCTGGTGCAAACTCTACGTTCAAGTGTAGGTCTCTAAAAGCTTCCCATAACTCTTGTTGTCTAGCCATCACTATTGAAGACACCGATACGCTTCTTCTACTCAATGCATCAGCCACTACATTGGCCTTCCCAGGGTGGTAGTGCAATGTGAAATCAAAATCCTTGAGAGTCTCCATCCATCGTCTCTGACGCATGTTCAATTCCTTCTGATCAAACCAATATTTCAAACTTTTATGGTCACTAAACACTAGGAACGTGCATCCATATAAATAGTGCCTCCAGATCTTCAATGCAAAAACTACAGCAGCAATCTCCAAGTCACGAGTAGGATAGTTCCTTTCATGAATCTTCAGTTGCCTTAAGGCGTAAGCTACAACTTTCTTGTGTTGCATTAGAACACATCCCAACCCTTGGTGAGACGCATCACAATAAACTTCATATGGTTCTTCTGATTGCGGTAATATCAATATTGGTGATGTTGTCAACTTTTTCTTTAGTAACTGAAAATTTTCCTCACACTTCTCCGTCCATGCGAACGGTTGATCTTTTCTAGTAAGTTGTGTCAATGGAGCTACAATGTTAGCAAAACCTTCAATAAACCTCCTGTAGTACTCTGTCAGTCCTAAGAAACTTAAAGTAAGAGTAATAATTGTACCAGGTTTGCACTCAACTCAACATACATGATAGAACTTGCTTCGTCATGCTTCAATGAAGAAAGTGTCGTCTATCCCTTTTCATAGATATTTAATAACATTACGCGCTTTCATAGTCGGTAAGACTCGTCCGTTCCATTCAAAATGATTTTATTTACTATCAACAAGAGATTAAGGATGATCAGTTCCTCAATTTGTCAATACGTAGCCAACAACCATGATTGTGGCTTAGACTATCTTAACTGAACTGTAATAGCGCTTCTTTAACTTCGATACAAACCTCTTTCGTTGGTACCTAAGCACCAAACGCTATTCCAAATGGAATCCCTATCTTCTCAATAATTTCAGGGTGTTCACACCTCTTTGACAGTTATCAAACTTCATCCAGTCTCATCCTGAAATCTATCAGGCGAACATCTAATACTCTTCTTAAAAAGCTCTCCACTTAGATCCTTACATGAAATCTCTTATCCGTCTAACGTTAATCCATCTGTACTCATCATCTTCGAGTGACCACCAACAACATAACACTTATGTCCTTGGAACCGCTTCATAAATTCCATGTTGTCATGATTCGCTTCAACCCTACTTGACAATTCGTCATTTCAAAGATCTTTTCCACTTCTTGAATCCACTTATCAGCTTTTTCTGAGTTCTCATCACCCTTGAACTTTGGAGGATGGTAACGACGAAATTCATCCAATCCCCTTGACACAGCAGCACAAATCTCTCTTTCCTTCTTCTCCATATCTCGCAGAGTCCTGACAGCTGTCTGTGCATCAACAGAAGCGTTATTCATTACTTCAACCATTTGATCATTCCCATTGACACTGACTCTTGTAGCATCATCCCTTCTTGGATTCATTGTTTCCTCAAAACCAACATCAAGAAGAAATCTCAACACCCCTCAAAATAATTCCAAAAATAACTTATGACTACATCAACACAATGAAACTACATCGAACCCGACAACTCAGACGAATTACCCCGACGCATGATCAGATAACGACTCCCAACCTACAGGTTAACCTACAATCTATAACCAAAAGCTCCACAGCCCCAAAGAAATCCAAACCAAAGCTCTGATACCACAATTGTAACACCCCGATTTTTAACAGCGCAAGTGTATTTTTTTTTTTAAAACAAATTCATAAAAACAAAGAAATAAAGAAAGAAATACTTTTGGATAAATTATTTAAGTCGTAACATAACAACAAAGTCAACAAATATTTACCAGCAGCGGAATAGTTTTCGAAATCAAAATCCAAAGTATTCAAACATCAAAATACACCGGGGCTATGAGGCCTATCAGACATAGCTCATAGCCCTGGGGTATTCTCGGCAGACACCTGTACAAAAGCACTGCCTTGAGAATTTTAACCTCCCTACGTCACATCAAAAAGTGGTACATGGAACCCATCAAAATAAAATGTCAAGCTGACAATATTGGTATAGGTACAGTCTTCCAAATAAAATAAAAAAAGAAAGACATCTAGTCCCTATACGTCAACCTAATCTGATCATTCTACAAAAACTATACATCTCGGATGATCTTCACGCACCCCGCAAGATCCTCCTGACACAGCTCCAGTCAGGTGTGTCCAACTACGTTCCCATCCACAGGGTACTAAGCGGTGGGAAGATCCTGGTTCTCATCTGAGGGCAAAGCTCAGATTTCCACAATAGTTGTAAAGGTCACCAACCGAAATTAACAATTAACACATAACATTTAAGTTTTGAATCCACAAAATAACCTTTCAACTTAGCATGCACCTTAAAAAGGTTTCCATATGCCAAACATGCATAAACAAAGTTGAAAAATGAAGTTTTAAACAAAATTGCACTGTTGTATTCGAATACAACATCTGTGATTCAAATACAAGGCTGTTTCATAAGTCAGCAGCAAAAACAACATGTTTGTATTCGAATACAGCCTTCTGTATTCGACTACACATAACTCAGTAGCTAAAAAAGGATGTTTGTATTCAAATACAACCTTCTGTATTCGAATACACATCAGAAAACAACAGAAAAACAACAGAAAACAGCAAAATTCAGCTTTTTAAAAAGGTTTCGCAATCCATCAACAGTTCCACACAAATCCAAACAATCACACTTAGCAATTATGGCACAATCACAACAACAACTTGAGTTTACACACGCAATCATATCATTAAATCAAGCATGACTCGTGAGGTTTCACATTCAATCAACACTTGCACACAAAGTACTAAATTACCGAGGTGCCACCTATCACGGGTCAGCACGATTTACTAAAAATGTAAATCGTAAATGTACCGCCTATCACAGGCCGAAATACTATTTACGGAGGTGCCACCTATCTTGGGTCAGCATGATTTACCAAAAATGTGTAGTCTATCGCGGACCTTACACGAC
>NC_021161.2:19222006-19245218 GCF_000331145.2 Cicer arietinum | reverse complement strand
TTACCGAGGTGCCACCTATCACGGGTCAGCACGACTTACCAAAAATGTGTTTTCTATCGCGGACCTTACACAACGCGACAATCCCCGCAAGGATAATATGAACCAACACATCACATGGCATCATCTCGTGGCCCATCCGTTCACCACTATCACCATGGCCCATCCGATCGCCGTGAACAATGAAATGCATGAGCTTACTCTGACTCTATCCACGACAATCATTAAGTAAATGCATATATGAAAAGATTCCCCATTTTTAATATTCATTTAACTCTAATGATTTTCAAATTCCACACAGAGCATACTCATACATATTCTCAAATTCAACCCACAATTCGCACCAAATCACATCAATTCATTTTTCCACAAAATCCACACAAACACATTTCAAAATTTATAATCTTAATTATGAGCACGTCAAACACGACAAAATACAAATCATCACACCCCACCACTCAAACACATCAAATTTCATTTCCTCAAAACAACCAATAAATGAGTTAAATTCATTTTCCACAAAACACTCATCAATATCACCAAAAACCCAACTCTAAAATTTCACCCATAAAAACATTAAATTCATTTTCCCCAAATCTACACTTCAACCCTAACAAATTTCTTTTCCACCCAACCACAAATAAGTCCATAAATGCAAACTAAAAGTTTGGAAGGAGCCCTTACCTTAATGATAGCTTTAACAAGCGATTACGGTACCGCAATTAATTCCGGCAAAAATTCCGTTTGCGTCGTCGCTTCCAAAGTTGACGCACTAGCACCGTAGCGTGGAGGTGAGCAACTTTCCCTTCTATCACTTCTTGAAACGAAGCTTAGATCTAGGAGAAAAAGTGAAGGTTTGTGTTTGACAGTTTTGAAAACACCAACACCATTTTTCTCTGTTTTTGAACCAAAGGAGAAGAATGAAGTTGAGAAATGCTTGCTTTCTCACTCACCCAGCCTTGGTTCCTTTTCTTGAAGCAAAAGGAAGCAACAAAAATGAAGAATGGAGAAGGAAGAAATATGGGTTCGCGAGGCAGGGAGAGGAATTGATTTTCTTTCTGTTTTCCTTGCTATTTCCTTTTCTGTATATATATATATAACAAATATCTAAAAACATCTAGATATTTATAAAAATTACCATTTCACCCATAACTTCTCAAACCATTTGATAAAAATATCTACTTTCGTCGCAGCTCAATTGTCAGATACAATTTTTAGCAACCCGAGATATTTTTAACCAAACTGCCCAGAATTAAATTCTTCGTAACATAAATAAATTATTCTTCGACAAAAGATTCACCGTACTTAATCTAATTTATTTATCGACGAATAATTTTAGTCGGGGCATCAAAAGATATTTTTGGGCATTAAACTCATAAAATATTAATAACTTGGCTAAAAAGCGTCAGAGTTCAATACCAAAATGTATAAATTAGAATTTAAAACTATGGGTCTTACAGATAGGTCTCATAGCCCCGGTGTATTTTGCTATTTAAATACTTCAGATTTTTGTTTCAAAAACTATTTCCGCTGCTTGTAAATATTTGTTGACTTTTGTCGTTATGTTACGCCTTAAATATTTTATCCAAAAGTATCTCTTCCTTTATTTCTGAAATTCGATTATTGTTTTTTTTTTAAAAAAAAAACGGGTTGTTACAAAACTCAATTCTCAAAGTCTCAGCTACTACAAAACATTCATCATGCTCCATGGTTGGTTACAAAAAAAAAAAAAAAAAACAACACAATTTGTACACTTTAGCATTCATTCATCAAGTTCAACTTTCTCTTCACACAATCTCACCAAAAAATTTCTCAAGTGCTTAGCAAGGGTTATGAATTTATCACTCAAATCCTAGAACATGCATCACACTACCATAAGCTTGAAAAATTTCTAGTTAGGAATCACAGTGCGACAAACACATACACTTTTGGAAGACTTTCGGGTTGTAATGTGGCTTAGGTAAGGGTATGACATTTTGGGATAGTAGATTTTACAACTTGGAGTTAGGTACACATTTTCAAATTATTCTACTATTTTTTTCTTCACATTTTCATTGTGGAGATTCTCAAACATTGACAAATGAACCAAGAACATGGTATTTATCAAAGTACACAAAATGAAGGGAAAATAAAATTTCTTCTTTTTCTTTTGATTTATTTTTTTTATTTGTTATTTATTTTATTTATGAGAATCATCACCCCAAACTTAAAAAGTTGTTATCCCATGAGCAACCCTAAACTTAGAATTTTACCACGACGAGACAAAAGTTTTCCTACCTACCTCCAAGTAAGGTGATTGAATTAAAGTCAGGTCTTTGACTTGTAATGTGTCTAGTAACCAAGAGAAAGGGCAATGCTTAAAGGGGATAGCAAATGATAAAATTTTCATATGGTAGTTTAAAAGGCTCAAACGACCAAATAAAATTGTCTTAGTGTATGCATAAGTTACAAGTGATGCAAGTCAAAATTAATGCAAATTCTGAAGGGATAACACATGTCTGGATAATCACACAACAAAGAAGTAAAGTGCTTAGGCTCAAAGGCTCACAACTAGGATAATAAGAAAGAGTATGAACTATCTAAATGATGCCAAACATGCCACTACAAAATTTATTTAGTTTTTTTTATATAAAAAAATGGCAAGTGAGACCTTGACGACCAAGGAGTAATCAACAATGCATGCATTGGTGAAACTCATTGAATTGAGCAATGATATGAGCAAATAAATAGAGTTTAAATTTAAAAATCCCAAACAAAAAACTTAAGATCAAATGCAAGTTGTTAACAATTCTTCATCATAGTGCATGTTTATACACAATTAAAAAGAAACTAATTCAAATAACAAAAATAATATTGCAAGAATAAAAGTTATCTCTACCTATGGGTTGCCTCCCACGAAGCACTTCTTTAAAGTCATTAGATTGACTCCTTAGCTATTGTAAAGGTGACATATATGACAGGAAGAACACATCATTCTTCTTCTTCTTTTTGTTTGGTAGAAATTCCATGAACTTGAGAAATAAATGTTGTTGCTTTCATGTCCTTTTCAATTGGACATTGATGAACAAGGCATAGATTGAATCTCAAACTTCATCAATCTTTTCTTTTTTCTTTTCCTCATTCGCCTTTTTCTCTTGCTTATCTTCTTCTACCACAACAATAAAATCATCTTCAATCTTCAACTTCTGCTCAATCTTCTAAAACTTAACCACTTGCTCAAATAGCCTCTCACATTGACTTTCAAATCTTTCAATTGAAACCATGTTATTTGATGACTCTTCATCATATGCATATTTTTCATTAGTTAATTTAAGGAGTTATTTGATATGTTTTGTTAATTTTATTTCTTTGATTTAATGAAATATTTATGTTCTTATTTCCTTGATTAAGTAGAGATTTTTCAGAGTTTTGCGTTGTTACTTTGTTTTAATGCAGTGCTGAATTTTGGTGAGAAATCAATATTACCTATGTGGAGTATTTCAGCCATATCTGGAGTTGTAGATGTCCAATTAGAATTTCTTATCCCTAGACTACAAACTCATGAATTTCTTATCTCAAGCATTCGTAAAGTCCACTTCCGTTTCAAAATACGAATCGTAGAACATTTTAATGTTGATCAAGCAATAAAAAGCATTAAGCACAAAGATGAGAAAAATAATTCAATAAACTTATTCAAATAAATAGAAATCAAATCAGAAAAATAAGGATTTCATCTTGTTACACTCATCCCTAACAAATAGGGTTTAGTTACTCATGACAGAGATAGAAAATATAGAGATTAGAGAAGAATTACAAGAAAGATTCATGAATGATTCTTGATAAAACTGCTCCAATAGTGTTAGAAACGGCCGTCTTTGAGTTTCTATGCCAGGGCACAAGTCTCCCAACTTCCCAATAGTCAAAAAAAATCCCTAAAAAGTGAGAAAAAAAAACGTGTTATTAAACATTCAGTCGCATGCCACATGCTTCAGGCGCAAGTGAACAGATTCAAGAAAGCCGAAATGCGCCCCATGCGCAAGTCTTTGCGTTTCAGGCGCACAACATCTGATGTCTTACGTATACTGCATTTTTCTCCTCTTTCGAGTCTGAATTGAGTTTCGGTGTCTTCATAAAAGTTGTCTATATGGATCTTAGCTTTCATTTGACATCTACACCTCCAAATATGGCTGAAATACTCCATATAGGTCATGTTAATTTCTTGCCAAAATTCAGCACTGCACTAAAACAAAGAAACAATGCAAAACTACCAAATATCTCTAATTAATCAAGGAAATAAGATCATAAACATTTCATTAAATCAAATGACTAAAATCCACAAAATATATCAAATAACTCCTTAAATTAACTAATGATTAAAGATAAGTAAGACTGGAAACAATGAAAAATATGCATATGATGAAGAGTCATCAGGTACTGGATGTAGCTACCAAGTTGGTGGTGAACCAGAATAAATTTTTGTGTCACTTTAATTTTGCAATTCTTGTTTTACTTCTGCCTCTTATCACTGAACCTGATTGCTACTAATTTTATTATATGTAAGTCACCAAACCCAAACTAGTTTTAAATAAATTAGCACAAAAAAATCCAACTTAGTCAAACACAATTCAACCCCATTTCTCGTGTTTACACCTTTAGTTATGTCATCCTATGCTCACTAAAATGACCCAAACACATGTGCCACAATTTTTTTGCATCATCATCAAACTCAACTAATCCAACATAACCTATGATGACTCTTCATCATATGAATATTTTTCATTGTTTTTAGTCTTATTTATCTTTAATCATTAGTTAATTTAAGGAGTTATTTGATATAATTTTTTTATTCTAGTTATTGGATTTAATAAAATGCTTATGTTCTTATTTCCTTAATTAAGTAGATATTTGTCGTAGTTTCGCGTCGTTTATTTGTTTTAGTGCAGCGCTGAATTTTGGTGAGAAATCAACACGACTTATGTGAAGTATTTCAGCCATATCTGGAGTTTTAGAGGTCCAATTGGGGTCAAACAAAGTGCAAATGAAATCTAAGATCCATAGCCACAATTTTTTTGCATCATCATTAGACTCAACTAACACAACATAACCTACAATAGTACAATCCAACACTTTGTAGACGTTACCCACAATCCTCTTTGCTCTAAGCATTATCAATGCACCTTTGCCAACCTTCAACATGTCCCTATCTTCATCAGACCTATATGAGAAATTATTTTCCTGTAGATTACCTAAGGAGGTCAAATTATTTCTTAATTCTAGAATATATCTAACATCATTCAATGTTGTTGTGCATAGAAAATTTAATTCGTCCCTTTTAAGTGATAACACATGATTTATCATCACCTAAATAAACAAAACTAAAACGACATGACCTGAATGTGGTAAAGCACTCCTTGTGTGGCGTCATGTGGTAAGAACAACAAAGTCAAAGTCAAGAATCCATGCTTCTTTACACTTGTTAGATGAAACATAGAAGATATATCCTTCACATCTAAACTAATCTCTTTGAACAATGTTGGTAGAACTGGACGAACCCTATTATTTGTTTGGACAATCCCTTCTTCAACGCCCAATTAGTTTGCAATTGAAGCACTTTGTTGTTTTTATATTCTTGGATTTAGACCTCTCCTTCCTAGAACCTACTTTACCTTTGTACCTTCTAAAGTTCTTTCCTCTGCATTTTGTCTTCATTATTGACCTTCACCCTAAACCTCATGATAACTCTTCATCATATGCATATTTTTTTTTATTGTTTTTAGTGTTATTTATCTTTAATCATTAGTTAATTTAAGGAGTTATTTGATATAATTTGTTGATTTTAGCTCTTTGATTTAATGAAATATTTATGTTATTATTTCCTTGATTAAGTAGGGATTTTTCGGAGTTTATTGAATTATTTTTCTCATCTCTGTGCTTAATGCTTTTTATTGTTTGATCAACATTAAAATGTTCTACCATTTGTATTTTGAAACAGAAGTGGACTTTACGAATGCTTGAGATGAGAAATTCATGAATTTGTAGTCTAGACATAGATGCAGGTCATGAAACCAATTAAATTAGTTGCAAAACAATATTTTACAAGAGAATTCATGTACGGTAATGCTTAATTCTAATCTTAAATCTACTAAGGAGTTAGGGGTTACTTTGGAATTAAAGGTTCTATCACTAAGACATTAGGGCAAGAATAATAAACAGAATTCGGTAATAATTCAATAAAGGAATCCGGTAACTAGGATCAAATTAGACACCAAGGTTGGATTCAAAGTGAAACTCATCCCTGACATTTTTCTTATTATAAAAGATCAATTTTATTACTGTTAATTTTAAATATTATTTCAATCAATTCGGAAATTTTTTGTTTAATTTAGTAATTAAATATAATTCGATAGTAAAACGCAATCCTTGAGTTCGACACTCGGTACTACCGTTTTATTATTACTTGCAACGATTAAGTACACTTGCTGAAACGCTATCACCTCACCAAATTAGTGATTATTCCATTGAACGTATTGACGCGTTGCAAATCAAATCCTTCTTGTATCTTCAACTTGTACAGTTGTTGCTTTGCAAACTATTTGTTCGTGATCATTTTGCACAAATATTGACTTTCCAATTTCTCCCATATCTTATTTGGAGATGTAAGGTTAAGGATATGATCCATCAGTTCATCTGATTCACACAGACGAGTCATGCTTGCACCCTTATCCTTCATCTCCGTCAAATCAACTTATGCGATGTATGTAAGTTTCTCCTCACATAACGCCTTTTGAAGACCTTGATGTGCCAACAAATCATGAACCCTATTTTGCCATAATGCGAAGTTGGTTTTCCACTTATAGTTTTGATGTTAACAAAAATATTTTACGAGAAAAATAAATTTGGATTAATGGTTTCATTAAGTATGCAAAAAATTAATCATCATCGTAAGTCAAATTTAACTCCTTTTCAATAATCAAACGCATTTTCAATTGAGGGGATTGACACAATTTTTATATGAGAAGTGAGTAATGTGATATGATTATGGCTAAATATCAAAAGATATATTTGTGAGAGCTTATGATTAATGAGTGAGTTTATATTTTTCAAAAGTAAAAAATAGTAAATGGAAGAATTTTAAAGATTGTGTTGCTCGTTTTTTACTCTTATAAAACTTTTAAAATTTATGGTGGTGTGTTACTCCTGAACTAAATGAAAATCATTGTGTAAATATTTTTATGACGTATTTGGTAAAATTGTTTTGATAAATTCTTAAGTGATTTTATTGTTGTGGGTGAAAGCGGGTACAATTAACCTACAATTTAAATTTTCAACAAACTTTGAATTTTATGAAAATTTAAACAGTAGTTTTTATATCTTGTATGCGATTAGAACCTAAGGAGAGACTATTTTTCTGAGTTGGAATTAAATACTTTCAACGAATAATAATTTAGTCCCTTTATGGTAAAAATTGTTATTGACAAATATTTTTACGATTTTTTACAGTAAAAATTCATCTACGAGTAGAGTTACGTCGGATAGATATGTTTCATAGAGAAAGTAAAATTCAATGATATGACATAGAGTAGTAAAAATCTTACTAAGTAGTTAGTAAGATGTGGTGCGGTTGGTGCCCTCATTTAGTCATATATTCATTTTCTTTTGTGATTAATATTTGAACGAGTAAATATATATTTTGATCTTTGAAAGTGACAAGCGCTGTAAATATAATCCTTGAAAGAATGAAAAAATGAATCATCTTTCGCCACTCACTATTGTCCTGGACTTTAGTTTTTTCTCAAACATTTGTTAGTTTGATGTCTTGTCCAAATATTTTGACATTCCAAATAAATTTGTGACGCATTCTACGGCACACATTTGAAATCACCTTTATGAGGACCAAAGTAACAAACATAACTAACTATTTTATTGGCATTCTAAATTCCTAGTATTATATATTTGTCATATTTGTGCCTTTGTTCTCTTTTCCTTTTAGTAACTTTGTCAATGCGGTCTACACACAAAAATCGCTCGTCCATGATCAGTTGAAAAACCCTATCAACTCACTGCCATCAGTTTTCAAAGCATTCGAATGAGTTCATTGTCATGAAGAAGTGATTGCAACAAAATATACGTCATTTAGTCATATATTCATTTTCTTTTGTGATTAATATTTGAACGAGTAAATACATATTTTGATCTTTGAAAGTGACAGGCGCTGTAAATATAATCCTTGAAAGAATGAAAAAAAAAATCTTGAATCATCATCTGCCACTCACTATTGTCCCGGACTTTAGTTTTTTCTCAAATATTTGTTAGTTTGATGTCTTGTCCAAATATTTTGACATTCCAAATAAATTCGTGACGCATTCTACGACACACATTTGAAATCACCTTTGTGAGGACCAAAGTAACAAAAATAACTAACTATTTTATTGGCATTCTAAATTCCTAGTATTATATATTTGTCACATTTATCCCTTTGTTCTCTTTTCCTTTTAGTAACATTCTCAATGCGGTCCACATACCAAAATCGCTTGTCCATGATCAGTTGAAGAACCCTGTCAACTCATTGCCATTAGTTTTCAAAGCATTCGAATGAGTTCATTGTCATGAAGAAGTGATTGCAACAAAATATAGGCTTACTCCATGGAATGGTATGTTTGAACCCTTATTGTTAAGTTAAATTTGTTATGCGATGAATCAAGAGGGGTAAATTAAATTTTAGATATGTTTGAGTCATGTAATAAGTTGTTTTAAAATAAATGAGTTGAAACTGAAGATAAAAACTTTATTAAATTATCCGAGTAGTTAAAGTTATAAAAAATTGGTTTATGTCCATTTGATGTCTTTTGATCGAGATGATAGTTTAGAAATGAGATAAGTTTGGAAATGAAGTTATCAATTTTAAATTCATAAAGTTGTTAATTGAAATATTGAGCTTTCTTTAAGTATGTAACTTTGAAAAAAAAATTGTATAACCACTATGTTTATGCAATTAACTCTTTAAGTCTTGAAAATGAATCGATACCGTTGACACCGATTTAATGGTGAGAATAACTCTAAAATATTTCTATTTGGTTATGTTTAAAAATTTATAAAAAAAACAAAAAACACAAAATGATCAAGTCTATTTTGTTAAGAAAGTTTGAACACAAAGAAAGTGTGTGTTTGAAAATGAGTTTTTATAGTTTGGTTATCTCAAAAAATGGTTTGAAAATGGTTTTTGTACTCTTCAATTATTTGAGAAATGGTTTTTGAGAAAATGGTTTTTGTACTCTTCAATTATTATGAAGTACATCACTTCTAAAATATTAATTTTACTTTACATTTATGATAATAAAAAACATCAATAGTTAAAAAGAATAATTTAATAAAATAAATATTTTACTCTTTTAATTATAGTCATTTGTTAATATAGGCAAAATAAACAAAAGTAACATTTATTATGTTATTCTGTATTTATTTATTTATTTTAATTGTTAGTCTTGTATGTTTTTTTGAAAAGTTTAGCCTAATCTATTAAACAATTTATTTTGTGTTAAAATTTTTAAATATAATATTTTATCTATTTCTAAAAATGATAATATATCAATAAAAAATGTAAATTTTGTTGAGTCCTACGACCATAACACTTTTGTAATAGACTTGACGTATATATGAATAACAATTATAAGTGCTAACTTTTTCTCACTTTCAAGTGTAAGGTGTCAGTCATCTTCTGGAATTGATTAGTATCCTCAACTAATAAACTAAATATATAAATTTTAAATTGACAAAATAAATTGGTAATTGTGTCATGATTTTCATGAAGGTTTAAATTTTATTATTTTTCATATAAATTTTCTAGTTTTGAATTTATGAAAGAAGGTATTTTCTTTTTTATAAAATATTTGATTCATTTATAAAAAAGTTATTTAAGTATATTTTTTTAATATTTAATTTAATTAATATATTTTATTATATATTTATAACATTGATAATATATAAATTTCAAACAAAAATTATTTGATATAAATAATATTTTTTTCATTTTTATTTATTAAACCTTTTTAATATGCATCAAATAATCAATTCAATTATGTTGGAAAAGAGTTACTTCTTTGTATTCAAGAAAGAAAAAAATCCAAAATTCGGGCATAGTCTCGAGATCGTACCCCACAAGGAGCGTGATAAACACCGACAATCCCATTCACAGTTCACACAAATAA
The DNA here is from genome assembly GCF_000331145.2 of Cicer arietinum. NCBI lineage: Eukaryota > Viridiplantae > Streptophyta > Magnoliopsida > Fabales > Fabaceae > Cicer > Cicer arietinum. The sequence goes on along the minus strand of NC_021161.2, from coordinate 19,235,037 downwards.
TTTCAAACAAGTCTTTAACTTTTGTATCGAGCGTATCGCCACGCTCGGACTTCTCGCGTGTGTCCAAGATTCCCCTTCTTTATCACAATAACTTTATTGAAACAAGGATGTCACTTTCCTCCTTCTCCTATTACTTTTTCACACTACAAATTGAAAAAAAAGTAGTAATCACTTTCTTTTTGTTCACTTTTTTCCGCTTCATCTCCTCACTGTCCTCTGTGTACTCTCTATATACTCAGTAGCTTCACAAACCCATTTCGCAGTGAAAGAAGTTCTTAAAGAAAAGATGGCAGAGGGAAGAGGTTCCACTCTTGTCCACCTTTTAGTGGTTGCTTTGTGCTTAGTCGCATTTGGGTTCGCCATTGCCGCCGAGAGAAGAAGAAGTGTTGTAAGCTACTGTTCTATCTTTCTCTCTCTTCCTTTATTTTACTTTGTAATTGTTCTTTTTTTATTTGTCTTTCGACTTAGATAACATTATTTCTATTTTTTGTGCGAAAAAATTGTATCATAACTTGACAATTTGAAAGCGATCTAAGTTAGATTGTGTGTCTATTATAGTTTGGGTTTGCCTACCATGTAAGAAGAAAAGTGCTAGGTTTATTATGTTTTGTGAACTTTTGTTCTTGATATTGTACTAGTTAATTTGATTGTGTTTATTGAAATTGTTAATGGTGGTTATGAGAGGGCACTGTGTATTAAACCCAGAATATCATCAACATTAAGATAGTAGCATTTTACTGTCTACTCCCTCCATTTTATATCTTTGGTTGTTTAAGGTTTTTGCATATAAATTAAGAAACCATATAATTAATATGTATTTTTACCAAAATACACTTAACTTTATCAATAATTGTTTTATAATTTCTCATTTTCTCTATCTTCCTCCAATCATCTCTATGATGTGATTTTGTCATGTTGAAAATCAACTTCTTTATGCTTTTCCATGTTCTCCCTTTCTCATTGAAAGGAACCACAGGTTCATTATGTGACTCCCAAGTGTTGTTGTTCAATCTCTCCCAAGGAAAACATAGTAAAATCCTTCTACATAATCGAGAATTATCGAGATTCCTTCATGTTACACTGCTTCATTATATTATTTATTTACTTCTGCTGATGTTTCTCTCTTTGAAATTTCTCCATTTTTTAAGTGAAGTACTAAAAAGTCTCTCCATCAGTTGTTTTACTTATTCCTTATCTCAGTCCTCCATCCTCCCTCTTCAAGACGATAGTGCTCACCCTTTCAATACCTACCATTGTTGTCATTGTGAAACATCTGCATCCCGACAAGATCATGATCCCAATATCCCAATGACTGTTCCTGCTTCTCAATCTTCTCCGGTACAACCTTCATCTAACAGAGTTTGTTATAGTAATTCTTGAAAGCTTGCATCTCTAAGAATCAGTCAGGGCTGCCTACAGTTGTGCTGCAAATGATGTTTTCTTCGCAATTGAAGCACTGCTATCATCACTTATGTCTGTTTCCACGAGTTTTCTTAAATTGGGAAAGCTTCATTTGTAAGATTGTAAGCTTGAGGCCGTGTTTGAGAATTGTATTGCAAGTAATATAATCATGTTGTCATGTCAATTGAATTGAATGGAATCCCACTTTTTTGAAGTTCAGCAAATTTAATCCTTATAATTTTTTTCTTTGAGAGAACCTTCATTTCTTATTTTTTTGGGTACCTGTTAGGACTTAGATTAGAAGAATTAGTTAATAATACTTAGTTTGTTATAATGTTGTTAGGCCTTTTGTGTATAAATAAGGAGCTATGTAGTTAGTGTGGATATCTTTTGAATATTATAAAGTTTGTTGAGTAGAGTAGTGACTCTACTGTGAAGGGGAAACCCTTGGAGTGATTCTGACCTAACTCATGTCTTCGTCAAACCTGTCATTTCAAGAATTACGTAGTAAAGATTCAAGCTGCAGGAGAATTGATTGGTAAGGAATCGTGTATGGAGCAAGGAAGATTGAAGCAAGTGGGTAGGGATAAACCACCGCCGCCGCCAAAGCCATTGAACTCCAGCACACCAGCGAGGGCTCTTCCTGAGCCTGAAACCAAAAGACAATGAAACGGTCCCTTATAATGGTCCAGAAACCAAGAAGCACGAAGAGCAAATCGTTTCGGATCAAGATTCAATTGGAAAAGGCCATGTGAACTAGAAATTAGTTGCAGAGGAAGGTGGAAAACTAGAAAACAAAGGCAATAATGGCCTAACAACTGCTGATTTTGAAGCCAAGGCAGCAAAAGAAGCATATAGGCTGTTGACTGTGAGTTGGTCACAGGAGGAACAACAACGATAGTTCATATTAGTAAATGCACACTCATTCCCCCACCTCATAATTCAGTTTCGTGGGTAAAGGGATTATTAATAGTGAATACATTCTTGCTTTTTCTTAGTTTGATTTATCTCCTCCTCCACCGCTGTCAGACGATAGTTTTCATATATTTGTTTAATTGGTCGCTGTGGCCACCGAGCACATGGGTACCGACGACACGACAGCATCACTATTCGCATGAGAACTGGCTCAGGCGATGATGATAGAGGATAGGGCACAATGGGCATTTTGCATAATTGGTCCGCTATTGCCCTATTGGATCTAGCCCACATTGATGTTAGTATTTGGGCCCAAGCCCAAGAAGTGGTGGGTTTTATATAGGAGCCAATTCTTGAGTTAATGAGTCCAATCTATTATAGTATTGTTCAATTTTTGTTTGATGCGGTCTGCTGTCAGCTATTGTGCATCTCTTCAAAAATGATGATAGGTCTTCATCTTTTCAAAAGTGCGATCTTGGGGAAATCATTTATGTTTGCAAAAACTACTCAACCCGAAAGCTTTTTAGTAGATTGCAACCTTGAGGACAAAGTTGTTTCTGAGGTGGTGTATTTTTAGTTTATAGTTTACGGATTATTGGAGTAGTTAAGAGTTTGCTAGTAGACGTTAGCAAGTTGATGAGTTAGTTAGGTGATTGTTAAGAGTTGTTATTTTGGTTATTCTTAGAAAGTCTCTAAATAGTCGTCAATTGGTAGGGGGAAGGATAGCTTTGAATAATTAAGTTGTAAACTAGAGAGTGCTCTAGTGAGAAAGGAGAGGGCTTTGAGGTAGCCTTTAGTGCAAGGTTATCATTTTCACTGTAAACCTTTAGTATCTTGTCCTTCAACTTCACTACATGAATAATAAATCATCTTTTGTTAACCATACTTAGTCGTTTGAATCTGTTTTTTACACCATTATTCAAAAAATTCTTTTTTGCATAAAAAAGGTTCCTAACAGGTACTATATACCTTTATTGTGTGAAGAACTATTTAAGTAGTAGAAATAAGTGTTGACTAGATGGAGGATATCTCAATAGTTAGAGGTAGAGATAAGAAAAATCGTATATCAAACCACTTGGAGAGTTTTAGAGGTATATGGTCTATATTTGGTCGTAATGTAAGATAGAGCTCCATCCTAGTTCTTTAAAGTTCCATCCATGGTGGGATTTAGGGAGAGTTGGATTCATTGTGGGTTGAATGCATGCAGTATTTCTTATCATACATTTGCAAGGTGTTAATTTTACCAATCGAACCTATGACCTCTTAGTCCCACAACACCAATTCCAAACCATAGTCACCTGGTTGGCAATTCTCTTTGGTACGTGGTACGCGGTACGTAATCTTCAAAGTATTTGGTACGTGCGGGTATACATAGTTGATACGCTGTTTCGGTTCGTGGTACGTTTTAATATACAAATCGGTACGTTAAAATAAAAAAATATTAAGATATATTGATACCACCAGTTCTATTCGTAGCATTTTATATGTGATAGGACCCAGAGACGATAGACAAAATATATTGATATTTGAAGTATAAATTTTTTCTCAGAATGAACTCTCAATTCCCTATAATACTGAAACAGAATCTGTAAGAGACTAAGAAACAAAAATGGAATGGAGCCATGCTCCTTATAAAATGATAATGGAAATGAGAAGATAACAGAAAGAGATAATCCCTCAGAGTGAGTAGGAACCTGCTTCTTATAGAATGTTATGGTGCATGTTCCACTCCGTGCTGATTAGACTATGATGTGCTATAATAGTTGTTGTGATTATTATTCTTAATTTGCATTAACATGGCCTCCTTTCGTTGCTTTTGCTTATCAGGGAACCATTGTCACAACTGCAGTAAAAAATGAGACATATTGTGTCTACAATTCAGATGTTGCAACAGGTTATGGAGTGGGCGCTTTCCTGTTTCTTCTTTCAAGTGAATCACTACTTATGAGTGTCACAAAGTGCATGTGCTTTGGGAGGCCTTTAACACCTGGTGGAAATCGAGCCTGGTCCATTATATATTTTCTCTCTTCTTGGTAAGAATTCCGAATTCTTGAGCAACGATTTCTATTACAAGTTTGTTTTTAAAAGAAACATTGGGAAATACAGAAATTATTATTAATTAAAACGGCACTTATAGCCATTTTAGAGTGACTGGACGGACACCCCTCATGGAAAATTATGTATTAAAAGTAACATGTTCTCGTTTTTTGCTAATAAGTTTGAAATTTCATTTTTTGCATCATCTTGGCTGGTTTAATTGATTGGTTTATAATTATTATACATAATCCTCAGCCATTTTAGCTATAGATTTGGTTGCAAATAACAAACTTGGAATCATTATTTTATTCCACAATGTCCATTTTTTTATTTTATTAATGGGAAACTTCCTAGTCTTACTAAAACGTCAAAATCATTGTCGGTGATCTATGAAATCATTCATTCTCTTTGACTGGAAAATCATTTTAGTTTCAGCTGCTAATTTTTTTGTTTCCCAGGGCCACTTTTCTGGTAGCAGAATCATGCTTAATAGCTGGTGCAACAAAGAATGCCTATCACACCAAATACCGGGGAATGATTTATGCCCAGAACTTCTCCTGTGAAAGTTTGAGGAAAGGTATCTTCATTACCGGAGCAGTTTTCATCGTTGCGACCATGATTCTTAATGTATACTTCTACATGTACTTCACAAAGGCAACCACTACTCCACTTTCTCAGAAGGCCAACCGGGTTAGTTCCACCGTTGGAATGACTGGATATGCATGATGGATCATGGATGAATCATGAAAGGGGCAAACAAATTTTGAGTGTTCGTTTCAATGACTGTCTCTTTGATTTTCTCTACTTTTTAAAACAGTGGTTTTGACTTTGTTTTTGCTTGGTTAACCGGTGTCTATAATGTCCTGGTGGATGATACTGCTTAAAGGAAGTTTTTATACTACTAATATCAAAGTTTAGGTGAAGAGGATATATTAAGCTAAATTTGTGGAAGCATGTGTCGCATGTAATCAGGTTTCAGAGAAACATGACATTGAAAGTGTAAAATACTTTTAGGGTCTTCTTTTATATTGTTATCAAATCCGACAAAAGTGGTCGTGAAGTTTCGTGGATAAAAATTAACGAGGCATTCTGCGCCACCGGGAAGAACGTCAAAAAAATGACTTACATTTTCATTTATGCAAATTAAAATTATAAGAAAGATAGTACTTCACAAAGGCAACCACTACTCCACTTTCTCAGAAGGCCAACCGGGTTAGTTCCACCGTTGGAATGACTGGATATGCATGATGGATCATGGATGAATCATGAAAGGGGCAAACAAATTTTGAGTGTTCGTTTCAATGACTGTCTCTTTGATTTTCTCTACTTTTTAAAACAGTGGTTTTGACTTTGTTTTTGCTTGGTTAACCGGTGTCTATAATGTCCTGGTGGATGATACTGCTTAAAGGAAGTTTTTATACTACTAATATCAAAGTTTAGGTGAAGAGGATATATTAAGCTAAATTTGTGGAAGCATGTGTCGCATGTAATCAGGTTTCAGAGAAACATGACATTGAAAGTGTAAAATACTTTTAGGGTCTTCTTTTATATTGTTATCAAATCCGACAAAAGTGGTCGTGAAGTTTCGTGGATAAAAATTAACGAGGCATTCTGCGCCACCGGGAAGAACGTCAAAAAAATGACTTACATTGTCATTCATGCAAATTAAAATTATAGGAAAGATATTGTTTATACTCCCTTACTATTTTTTACGCTAAAAAATAAATTTTGGATTTAAAAAAATTAAATGCACAAATTCCAATACTATGCCAATTTAGAGTATTTAGAAAGTTTCAAAATTTCCAATAACGATACCATTACTTATTGGTTCTCAATTTACCAATAACTAGCTAGTAAATTATGCTGGCCAGGGTAACCGATTGTGGGCCGGCCCCAGTCACGAGCCTTATATTTGGTTAGAAAATTTCACCCTATACCCCTCCTTTATTTATATACTCCCAAATTTTAAATGAAAAGATTAAAATACTCATATATATTAAAAGTCACTATTTTTTTTCATTTTCTCACTTTAAGCTTTCCGAAAAACACAAGTGAGTGTCAAAAAAATTATTTTTACTGGAAAACTTTATTCAAGTTTTTCGGTACAAAACATCATTCCGACAAACTTGAAAAACGTTTTCGAGTATATAACACATTTTCAGAAAACTTTTATTGAAGTTTTCTAGAACTACCGGAACTTATTTCATGTTTTTCAGAACTACCGGGAAACTTATTTAAAGTTCTCCGGAAAACATCATCCACAAGTTATTCGGTAGTTTGATTTTTTTTTTGAAATATTTTTTTAAAATAATTTGTTTGTTTAATTTTTTTTATTATATTAGTATTTATTTAATTTGTTTGATTTTAACTATTTTTTTTTTCAGTGGATAGGGCTAGATGTAAAGACGGCAAAATTGCTGGAAGAATACGTGACTTATAATGTTCATCTTCTATGGATACTGCTCCCGAAAGGATTCGTCCGACAACATCTTGTAGAAGACGACGATTTATTATGGAATATGATGACTTGGAGGAGCAGGCGGTACATGAAACGGTGTGTACCGAAAAACTTGTCTATGAAGTTTTTCAGAAACACCTTCTATACCAGAAAAGTTGAAGAAAGTTTTTCGGTACACATGTTTTGTTATTTTTTATCGGAAAAACTTTTTTAAAACTTCCTGGTAACATCCTTCTGTACCAGAATTTTTTTTTAGATTTGGTACTCCCCATTTAAAGTTATACTCTTTCATTTAAAAAATTTATGCTTAAACTTACTAAAATATTCTTAACCCTACATTAAAAGCAAAAAATACTTGATGATACCCACAATCTAAAATTTCTAGAACAAGTAAATTTTTTTCTCAGAAAATCTCTTACCGGAAATTTTAGGAACGAAATTTGTGGTAGTTATATTTCAATACCAGAAATTTTATTTTTAAAATTTTAGTGTGTTTCAACCGGAAATTTGAAATTTCTAGTAGTTATTTTTCATTATTGGAAATTTCAAACTTCCGGTTGAAACTCCCGGAAATTTCAAAAATGAAATTTCTGATATTGAAAAATAACTATCAGAAATTTTAAATTTCCAGTGGTAATATCGGAAATTGCATTCGTTCCTAAAATTTATGGTCCAGTTTTTGTTTTTTATTTAAAAAAAAATTACATTTTTTTCATTCAATTTTTTTTCAGTGAGGACCAGATGAGCGAAAACACCGTTGAACATTCTCGAGTTCGACCTTCTACACATCTAATAGCCCATTTCATTCCATTCTTACTTAAAAAAAAAAAAAATAGGTACTGGAAATTTCAATTTTTGAAACTTCCGTTAGAGTAAAGTTAACTAACGGAAATTTTGTTCCTTGAAATTTCTGGTAAATAATTAAACCACCAAAAATTGTAAAGATGAAATTTCCAGCAATTACTAGTTATAAAGTGTGTCCTCGATATTTTGGTAAAAAAAATTACTTACCAGATATTTGAGGACAAAACATTACTTACCGGAAATTTTGATGAGCGGGTAATTTTTTTATCATTAATCGAATGAAAATTAAGTGGCCAAATTTGAATTTTTAACATTTTGGTGGGTATAAGTCCAATTGAGGGGTACGAAATCTAACTTTCGTCCACTAATTATTAGTTTCAATTCACATACTTGAAGGAGCAAAAATTTTCATAGTTAAAAAGGTCCAAAAATAAATTTCTTCAACTTAAAAAGCCTTAAAATTCTAACATACTGCTTAATGAGAAAACATTGAACTCATAAGATCCCTCATTTAAAACTCACAAAATATTGAGCTCATTAGTTCCCTCGTTTAAACTTACAAAAATAATAAAATAAAAATTTTAAAAAATTATTTTAATAAAAGGTCTAATATTAAGGGCTAAGTAAGAGTTTTTTAAAATGACTTTGAATTTTGAGTTTTAATTGACGTAAACACTCTCACAGTCTAGAGTTTTATCACCTCAAATGCAAGTAATTAACTTAATCCTTAACATAACAATATGTAAAATAGAAGATAATATTAGCTTGAAGTCATTCATCAGAGGAAGTCGTGAATTAGAGGCAATTTAATTAGAGGAAGGGTTGGATCAGAGGCAACCCAATCAGGAGATGAATTGGACGAAAGGAAGTCTGGTCAGAGGAAAGCTTAGACAAGAGGCATCCTGGTCAGAAGATGACTTGGACCAGAGGAAACCTAGTCATAGGTAGACTTGAACCAGAGACAGCTCGGTCTGAAGAAGACTTGGACCAGAGGCAGCTCGATCATAGGAAAACTTGGACAAGAGGCACCCCATTTAGAAGAAGACTTGGACCATAGGTAGCCAGAACAATGAAAAATCAACGGCAACCATAATAAAAAGAATTAGAGGAAAAATAGAGAATTAGATGGAGAATAACATTTAGAGAGGGTTTAGGAAACACATTAATTAGTATATTTCATTTAACCTACTTTCCCTCAATTCTTAACACAGTACAATTAGCCACACAATAAATGTAGAATGGATGATTTTCAAAGAAATAAATGCAGATTTTCAAACATTTCCTACATGCTAAACCTCACAGTTTTTCTCCACTCTCAGTGATTAGAATCCCATCATTTCAAACCCAAAAAATAATTTCTAGCAGTCATTGAAATTAAAATTGTGACCAGAAAAACCACATGCAAAAGTGAAATTTGTTATAGGAAAAGAACTCAATGTTTGCCAAGAAGAAATCTTTTTAATTCGAGCTGGATTGTGGAAGTTGTCTTCCTTCTCAGCTCTTATGGTTTTTATGCACTCGTTCGAATTTGGAGATTCCCCAAGTTTGCTCCCTAACTTCCTTTGGTGTTGTTTTGGAGGAGTAATGGATTTTAAGAGGAGGAAATGGACATGCAAGGGGTCGGAATGGAGGTAGAGGACTTTAGAGGACTGTTGCCTTTGAAGGAATTTATGAGAAAAGGGAAAAGTGGGAAAATAATGATGATAGATGAACAATAACCGAGGAATTCAGGCTACCTATTTTATCGTTCTTGATATATTCAAGTCCTTCAATCTTCTGCTTCAAAAACCAGAGAACCATCCATTTTGTAAATCAAAATTTAACAGGATATACAAAACCGGAAAGATTGAATCATTGCAAGATGAAATTTGTCTTCATAAAAAACGGTATATGTCCCAAATGCAGAAAGCAGTGGATATACTCTGGTCTATAGATTTTGTAAGTGATGGATGCCTCAATGACCCTAGAGGGAAAATGCATTATGATCTCCTTATTCATAATGTAAGGAATACAAGTTTGGTTTGATAAGTGAAATGAAATCTAAATGTCTTGATGGCCCAAAAATATGATGGATGATACCTTAAAAATGAAAGCTAGTTGTTGTGTTATATACAATTATGTTTTTATTCAAAATGTAAAATATGGATGGATACTTTGATATCTTTTGTCTTGACGACCCTAGTCTTTTGGCAACAATCAACTTTTTCTTAGTGTTGTGTTTGGATTGTCTATATGCTAGCTCTTACCACTTATGACAGAGTTATATTTTTGGTGTTATGTATCTACTTGATTAAAGCATGAGAGTTAAACTGTCAGTATCTACTTGTAAATGTGTTCAATACTTAATGCTAACTTTTCTAATCGAGGTTGGATATGAGGGATTAGCCTATCTGTTATTGTTGGATTGTGTTGCATGGTATTTGAACAATATCAAATATTCTCAGTGGAATCATAAAATGAGTTGTTTTTGTTGGGTTTTATGAGCTCAGACGTGGTCGCATTAGTTTCACATAATAGCATATTCTTATATATAGAGGAGCTTTATTCAACAGAGCACGCTAAGGATAGAAACTATAAGGAACAATAACAGGTGCAGGGGTTTTTTCTCGAAAGAATCATACCAATGAAGGTTGATTTGTTTACCATGCATGCTTTTTAGGCCAAGAGTAAATGTGTGAAAAAGTTTTTTTAATATTAGTTATAACTGCAAGTGCGATTCTGAATGGAGTAAAAGCAAGCAATCAAGTCATTATATATTTTTCATTCTGGTCTTATATAGTAATTTTAGTGTGTAAATATTGCTCTATTATCTTATTTTAGAAGTCAAGATATCCAAGACTCAGTTATGATAAAATGCAAGATGATTTTGTCATGAACTCTTTGAAAAAAATAGTAAGTATAATCTCTATCTTAAATTTGAGAGGAATTCTCATAATTTTCAGATAAGTATGCACCTCTATCTTATATTTGTCCGATGCCTTCTCTCAAATTGAAGATCAATAGCTAAGGTAAATTTTCAGTTGTACAAGTTGATTTGGGCTAATGCAACCTTTGTGTGTACTAAGTTGTAATGATCGTAATGTTGCAGCACACTGCAATTCCAATATAAACACACCTAACCAGCTTTGTTTCTCCACTGATTTTCCTTATGCCAATGTATAATTATACCATAGTGCAGCTATATCATTTGTGCCAAATTGTTAGTCAAAGAAGGAAGATAAGAACTAGAAGAAACTTCACCATACTATGTTGTAGTAGGAGATGGTAGAAAAATTCCATGTGAGGGAACGTGTCCCCAATTGAAATTACTCATGCAAGAAATGGAGATAAAAAAGATTTCTTCATTTTTGAATTAGGGGGTGTGTATGTGGTGTTGGGGATGGAATGGTCGTGTAGTCTTGGTGAAATTCGAACAAATTTCAGAGTTAACCATAAAAATTCCACTTGAAGGAGAACCAAAATTAGCACGAGCTGACGAGCAGCAGCTTCATTCAAATCCAATGTGAAGGCGATCAGGGATGAAGGGCAGGGTATCTGAGGCCTAACATATGTCAACAATGAGATTGAAAGGTTAGTCGATGATATACTTGGTTCTAACATCGTTAGACCTAGTGTGAGTCATCTTTAGTCCCATCATTTTGCTATCCCATCACCTATTTTGGTCTTTTTGCATACTAAGATTTGTCATGTCATTCAATCATGAGTGGCGTTGAGGTGGAGTTTTTAAAATTTTAAGTGATAAATTAAATATAGTATTTTATTGAATATTAGAACTTTAGGTTGTAAATTTGCAATACAAATACGTAATTTTTTTGCAAACATAACTGCAAAATGATGATGAATTGGATCAAAAAGTTGGATATATTTAGGAGAGATAGAGTTATGGGTATAAAATATTGATGATTTGGTTATGTTTAGAGAGGAAACAAATCTAAATAAAAAAAAATAGTTAATTTGGTTGAGTTTTTACAATATTTCTCACAAAATAAAACTCAAATTGTTGAATAATATGTTGATTTGGTTATGTTCAATCATGTTGATATTAATAAAAATTAAGATTGTTATTTTAAAAATATAATAGTTACTTTTTCAAACAATAGATTTTTTACTGTTAAAAAAATTACGTAAATACTTTTTAAACTACAATATGAAAAATAATATATAAATAATTAAAAAATCTTTAAATACAACACATGATAATACTACTAATATAGTCTAATAATTTTATTCAGATATCGGTGGTCAATTTTAAATAAAGTGAAATCATACTCAAATCAACATAGATTGAATTTATTTAGTTCGATTCAAATTGAACTCGAACCTATAAAAAAAAGATCAATTTAATTGATTTGAGTTTTTTGTTTGTTTTTGACTTTATCAGATCATTAGTTTGATTTTTATATCTCTAGACGAAACTCAAAAATCTTACAATTATAATATAAATTAAAAGATGTAGTGTATTTTTTAATTATTATTTTTTGTAATTATTTTATAGGTTATTTTTATTAAAAGTAAAGTAATTAAAATATAAATTAAAAGATGTAGTGTATTTTTTAATTATTATTTTTTGTAATTATTTTATAGGTTATTTTTATTAAAAGTAAAGTGGTACTTGATGGCTTGTAAGGTTGATTTTGGTTTTGGAAGGGGGTTATAAGGATTAGTGTAACACCCGATTTTTAACAGCGCGAGTGTATTTTTTTTTTTAAAACAAATTCATAAAACAAAGAATTTCAATTGTAAAATCCCGTTTTTTTTTTTTTTGTAAAACAAACATAAATCGAATTTCATAAATAAATGAAGAAATACCTTTGTGTCGCGTCCGCTTTGTCCGCGAAAAAAATAAAATAAAAAGAGTCGCCACCAATTTTATTTTTATTAAAGGATAAATTGGATAAAACCTAAAATAATATTTTTGAATCAAAAATTTGGATTCGGGAGTCGATTACGAGTAGGGAAGTATTATCGCCCTACAACGTCCGTTAAAACGGTTACCCTATAATTAATTATATACAAACTATTTATTTATTTATTTAGTTTTACCCCAAAAAGAATAATAAAAAAATTAAATTATTTACATTAATGAAAGAAAAAAAATAAAAATAAAAATAATAATAATAATAATATTTATTCATGGATTATATCTTCTATATTTGTTTTAAAGTAAAGAAAAAAAATTAATTCTTCTTTTAAAAAAATAACGTAATGTGGCGGTATGTGAACGAGACAGATGGACACGACGGTGAAATAATCTGTTAAATTATTTGCTCGTATGTTGTCGGATATGTCGCGACACAAATGCTACCCACGATTGAGAGTGAGTAATATGGTGCGGCGAGCGAGGATGAATTTCATCCGGCGGCCGCGACCATTAATTCTAATCCTAAGGGTGAAAACATTTATCTGTTGTTATGAT